>NC_135862.1:30275117-30582617 GCF_031162955.1 Sander vitreus
GCTGACTGACTCTTCACCTAGTGGGGAATTACTTATGTTAATTCCAATATTATTTAATTTCCTCATAATTCCAAACTTTATTTAATAAGTTGTACAACACAGGACATTCATAGCTTAAACAGTTAATGGAACACCATAGTTTGATGTCAGAGCAGTTTGAGCTAGAGCCATACAGCCTGCAATGACTTAAACAATCCACACATACTAAATAATAACTAATTCAATATGTATATATAATAAATGTAAAATGAGTTAGAAGTTGTTGTGCATACCTAACTTTAGCTATTGTAGGAAAAACTGTTAGGTGCTCCAGACAACATACAGTCCACAGTAAAAAGAAATAGTTTTTGTTCTACCACACCCACAGACTTAAATTGGAATCCTTACATTGAATGTGTTTTGCTTAGAAAACAGAAGTTAAATTTGGGACACATGGCAAATATGGTTATGGTGACAGCTGTTGCTTACATGAGCGACACCTGTTGCTAGTACATTCATATTATGTTTCAAGTTTCCATCAGCAATAGGCACATCTAGAATTTGTGATAACCCCTACTTAAAATAGGTAACTTGAATATATCTTACAGATTGTTTGTTTGATTATTTAGATACTGTTTTTAAATCCTAATGATAAAATGAGGCAAACTGCTTCAAAAATAAACTCATTTGAGCAATACTGTTCTGTAAGTAGTTTTAAAAGAATTAAATAATGAAAACAAATAATAACTATTTGTGATTAGGTGTAAGAGATATATCTGTGGTATTCACGCTCATATGCCAAAAGCTATTAACACATTAACTGACTCTGCAGACATATCTGCATGACCATTTCTGGCTCCATGCACTGCACCTTCAGTGTCAACCTCGTTCCAGTTGCTGGGCAATATCATTTTCAAATGTCACAGTCAATAGTGTTGGAACTTGCAGTGTGAAAATTCCACTTTAAATTTGTAGCCATTAAAGTGACATGCTTTTGTAATTTGTAATCTGAAAAATCTCCTGTGAATATAATTATATGTACATGTATATAGCCAATAAATGTTTCATTTACTTTGGAAATTAAGTGTACCCAATAATCACTCGCATCACTAACACTTCCAACTGATCCATAATTACCTTTGAATATACAGTATGTTTGTGTGTGCAGGTAGTCAGTGTTTTGTAGTCAGGGTCAGGACACTTCAAACAGCTGTATGTATTTGACAACCCTGTGTTGTGCCAACATTTGTTGGTTTTGTGAGCTAATGACTGCTTTTTATCAGAGCCAAAGTTGTGGTTCTAGGAATCCACAGTTTATTCTGCTGTCTAAATTGTGCCTGTGGCCTCCAAAGATTGCGCACAAGTGAGAGCTCATCTTGGATTAGGTAATTAATTATTCTTTTTTGTGCCTGTTTTCCAGTTTAGGAAAACACATTTGCTTTTTTTCTCCTTGTTTTCTTAACTGGCCATATTGTTCACCTTCACCTCAAATGTTAAGGATGTTTTTAGCGTTTTTCGTGTCCCAAAAAAAGTGTTATTCAAATCTCACAACTACCTTTGAGAGTAAAGAGTAAAGAGATGAAAGTATTACAGACAGAATTTAATATAAACAGTTTAACCTTTATTGTTTCGGCATGAATTATTTCATATTATATGATTCAACACAGCGAAACTCTCATGTGTTCTACTCTGCTGCTTCTTTTCCCTGTAAAAAACACAGAAATGGTTTGTGAGAGTTTGAATAAGCGATAGGGGACAATAATTGTGATCTGTTAATTTTATAGTATTTAAACCTAATGCTTTATAAGATGAATACAATACTGTAAAGAATCTGCTCTAACATATCGACATATATACATCAGATAATAATTGTTTTGTTGGTTATTTTTCACTAAACTGACTGATATTTACCTTGCCAGAGTCGCGGCTCTTTGCTCTCAACTTGTTGACCTGGGACTCTGCGATGTCAGCGCGCTCCTCAGCCTCCTCCAGCTCATGCTGCACCTTCCTGCACTTGGACAGATGAGTGTTGGCCTGCTCCTCCTGAAATACAAGACATAGAAAAATATGTAAATGTTCAAAAAGATCCATAGTACTACTGTACTTTAAAATAACTATGGTATATTGTCAAACTTTCAGTGTTGAAAATGTATATATTGTCCTTACCGCCTCCTCAGCCTGCCTCTTGTAGGCCTTGACCTTCAGCTGCAACTTGTCAACTAGATCCTGCAGCCTGGCAACATTTTTCTTGTCCTCCTCAGTCTGTAATAGGCAATATAGATTTGCATGTGTATTTTTAATGGTAAATATATTAGATCATTTTTGTACTGTACATGGTACCTATCAAAGTGACTGTACCTGATAGGTGAGCTCCTTCACCCTCCTCTCATATTTGCGGACACCCTTAATGGCATCTCCTCCGCGTCTCTGCTCAGCCTCAACCTCTGCCTCCAGTTCACGCACCTTCAAAAACCAAGACAATAATAACAATCCATCTTTCTTTTCCATAAGTCTTTCTTCAGTTGTGTAAATTCTTAACGTGACTTTCTTACCCTGGACTCAAGTTTCTGGAGCTGCTTCTTGCCACCCTTCATGGCCAGGTTCTCAGCCTCATCCAGGCGGTGCTGCAGGTCCTTAACAGCGACCTCCAGGTTCTTCTTCATCCTCTCCAGGTGAGCGCTGGTATCCTGCTCCTTCTTCAGCTCCTCAGCCATCATAGCAGCCTAGAGGAGGCAGCATAAAATGTTAATTAGAAATAACTTGAACATATTGGAGTGAAAGTAAGAACAAATGAAATGTAAACCTACATCAGTGATGGCCTTCTTGGCCTTCTCCTCTGCATTTCTTGCTTCCTGAACAGTGTCATCCACTTCACCCTGGACCTGGACCAGGTCAGACTCAAGCTTCTTCTTGGAGTTCAGAAGGCTTGTGTTCTAAACGGCCAAAAGATTTAGGCACTTTAGTCATCACATGCCTGATTTTCACATTATTTAAATTGTCATTAGATTTTTGAATTATTGAAGTAATGATTTGGCTCGTTCACCTGAGAGTGCAGAAGTCCAACACGCTCACTGGCGTCCACCAGCTCCTGCTCAGCAACTTTGCGACTTCTCTCCGTCTGTTCCAGAGCAACTCTAAGTTCCTCGATTTCAGCTACCATCAGACCGTTCCTGCGATCCACCATAGCAGCTTGTTCCTTGAACTCCTCCTGTGCTCTGACAGCATCATCAAGGTGCAGTTGTGCATCCTAGAGAAAAAATATCAGGAAAATATTCACATGAATGCCAAAATGTACCTGCACTGACCATAGTCCGTGCAACAACTCTTTGTCTAACAATACCTTCAGCTGTGCCTGAACATTCCTCAGCTGCTTCTGGGACTCAGCAGCCTGGCGATTGGCGTGGCTCAGCTGAATCTCCATCTCATTCAGGTCTCCCTCCATCTTCTTCTTGATTCTCAGGGCATCGTTTCTGCTCCTGACCTCAGAATCCAGAGTGCTCTGCATGGAGTCAATCACCCTCTGGCTGTTCCTCTTGATCTGCTCCATCTCCTCATCTTTCTCTGCCAGCTTCCTGTCCACCTCACCCTTAATCTGGTTGAGCTCCAGCTGGACACGCAGGATCTTTGACTCTTCGTGTTCCAGAGTTCCCTGATGATATCAAATAATTAAATATTAATCTTTGCCTTTAAACCTTTCTTGTATATTTGTCTATGATTAAGATTTTCTCAGAAGATGTCCCCAGAAGAAAAGTACCTCAGCCTCTTCAAGAGCTGTCTGGATCTCAGCCTTCTCGGTCTCCACCTGCTTCTTGGACTTCTCCAGCTCATGGATGCTCTTGCCAGTCTCACCAATCTGTTCAGTCAGATCTGAGATCTCCTCTGCAGAGAGATACATGTTTTATATTGTTTAGCCTTAAAACATAAAGTATATAATATATATATATATATATACGTTATTTATATTAACGTGTTAAATATGGTGTAAGAAATACACGTGTTGAATATAACTGTTACATAATGTAGAACTCACGTTGCAGGTTCTTGTTTTCACGCTTCATAGTCTCCAGCTGATCCAGAGATTCCTCATAAGAGTTCTTCATCTTGAACAGCTCAGTGCTGAGAGAACGAGCCTCCTTCTGTGCGCCCTCGAGCTCGGCCTGACCCTCCTCGAACTTCTGTTTCCACTCTGCCAACACCTGAATAACACAATTTATACTGTTCAGTTGCTTATGTAGCAATATGAAGACATATAAACATATTTCATTGAATGTATGGCTTGGCAACACAAAGTTAACAATGCTACCTTGTCAAAGTTCCTCTGCTTTTTGTCCAGGTTGGCAGCCAGCCCATTGGCCCTCTCCACATCAATCATGAGGTCCTCCACCTCACTCTGGAGCCTCTGTTTGGTTTTCTCAAGAGAAGCGCACTTGGAATTCACTGCCTCAATCTGCTCCTCAGCCTCCTGAAGACGCTGAGCCAGCTTTTTCCTGTTTGAAAAGGATAAGATTTGTTTTCCACTGAAATTACTTTTTTCTAGATATTTTTTCATGAATGAAATACAAATCATTACATAGTTTCAGAACCTAGATGAATATAAGAAAGCACTGCATTGAGTCTCAAATGTTATTTTCGTAATAAGATACTAAATACAAACAATTAAAAAACCTGTTTAGAACATTTGTTTAAATGCAAGTACTGTATTTGAGTTATGCTAAAATGCTACACTTCTGAACTGGCCATTGAATTGTTTGAATGTTACTCACTTGGATTCCTCAAGCTCCTCAGTGCGCTGGATAGCATCAGTTTCATACTTAGTTCTCCACTGAGCCACCTCACTGTTGGCCTTGGACATTCCACGCTGCAGCTCAGCCTTGGCCTCTTGCTCCTCCTCAAACTGCTCCCTCAGCAGATCACAGTCATGGCGGGCTGATTGCAGTCCATGGGCAAGAGCATTCTTGGCCTGTTGTAAGACATATGATTGAATTTACAAAATTCCTTAATCCCAAACTAATACTACCAATACACACTTACTTAACAGTTTCTTACCTTAACCTCCTCTTCAATCTGTCTTTTCAGCTCCTCAATCTGCTGTGTAAATGCCTGTTTGCCTCTGGTCAGCTGGGAGACAAGAGCTTCTTTCTCTTCAATTTGACGGCTGAACTCACCTTGTGTGAAAGATGTCATGATACGTTAGTTTTGGTCATGTTTCTTAATAATATACACAACAGATCATTCAGTTTAGAAGTTTTAGATACCATTTTCTGTCAGGAGACGTGCTTTCTGTGCATTTGAGTCATTGATTTGACGGACATTTTCATCATTCTTGGTCTTCAGTTCGCTGAGTTGGTCCTCTAGAGTACGGCACATTTTTTCAAGATTTCCCTAATGAGTAAATAGAGGTGAGGTCAGTGATTAGATTTTATTTAGAATATTAATTACATTATTTACTATACTAATGTGATAATAAAATAGCATGTAATGCATTGTGTACCTTTGCTTTAGCAACAGCCTCCATGTTGCTGGAGAGGTCATCAATCTCCATCTTGTATTCACTCTTTTCCTTCTCAAGCTTCTGCTTTACACGCTGGAGGTTGTCGATCTGCTCTCCCAGCTCAGCAACACTGTCAGCCTGCTTCTTGCGAAGAGCAGCAGCAGTGGCTTCATGCTGCAGAGTGGACTCCTCAAGATCACGACGGAGCTTTTGGAATTCTGCTTCACGCTTCTTGCTCATCTCAATCTGAGAAGCAGTGGCACCACCGGCCTCCTCCAGCCTCTCACTGATCTCCTCAAGTTCCCTGGAGAGGTCAGCTCTCTGCTTCTCAACCTTGGCACGAGCAGCACGCTCAGCCTCAATCTCCTCCTCCAGTTCCTCAATACGAGCCTGTTCAATGTAGATATAAGGTCTTTCAGTAAACTTTCACTTTTAATACACAAAATTGGAAAAACATGCAGAAATGCTATCGTGTAATGCAATATTTCACCTGGAGCTCCTTGATCTTCTTCTGAAGCTGAGCACCCAGTGACTGCTCATCTTCAATCTTGCTAAGGAGCTGACTGATTTCAAAGTCCTTCCTGTGAAAATTATAGATAAAGTACATAGAGTTCATGCAGTTGACCACAAGTTTTAAAAAGAATGGTTGTACAAATTCAAAAACAACATTACTTTTTGATCTTCTCATCAGACTGCTGCTTGTCATTCTCAAGATCCATGATGGATTCCTGGGCCAGTTTCAGATCACCCTCAAGCTTTCTCTTGGCTCTTTCAAGGTCCATACGGAGCTTCTTCTCTTGCTCCAGAGAACCCTCAAGCTAAGAAATAAGATGAGTTTTTAACCATCACATTCAAGAAGAAGAGTCTTGCTTTGCCATGCCGAAATACCTTGTAAACTTACATCATCCACTTGCTGCTCAAGCTTGGTCTTGGCCTTGGTCAGAGTGTTGACTTTGTCTTCTTCTGCCTGCAGGTCATCAAGAGTCTGCTGATGAGCCTCCTGAAGGGCTTTCTTTTCCTTGGTCAGCTTAGCAATGCTCTCATCCTGAGAGGCCATCTCCTCTGTCAGGTTCTTCACCTAAATTTGCAAGAAGAATCTTGTCTTTAAACTGTCATCATTATAATCTTACTTGATCTGATAGACAGATTATTATTTACAAACCTTGTTCTCTGTGGCATGTTTCTCTTTTTCCACTTTGGCCAAGGTAAGCTCCAGGTCATCAATATCCTTCTTGAGCTCAGAGCATTCATCCTCCAGCTTTCTCTTCTTGGCAGTGAGCTCAGCATTGATTTCCTCTTCATCCTCCAGTCTCTCAGTTGTCTCTTTGAGTTTGGCCTCCAGCTGAATCTTACTCTTGATAAGTCCCTCGCATCTCTCTTCAGCATCATTCAGATTCTCTGATTCCTAGAAAAAATATGAAAATAGATTGTAACATCAACTTTGAAAAAACATGAAAAATCAGAACTCTCTGTTGGTGTGTTCTTACAGATGCTACTTGCAGCTGCAGATCATTCTTCTCCTGCAGAAGGGACACCATCTTCTCCTCCAGTTCCTTCTTCTTGGCCAGGGCAGCAGCCAAGTCAGTGTTCATCTTTTCATAGTTCTCCTTCATATTTGCCAGCTCCTTCTCAGTTTCAGCACTCTTCAGCAGAGGCTTGATCTTGTAGTACACCTTCATCCATGGCCAGTGTTTGACATTCATGAATGAGCGGACATTGTACTGGATGGTATATACAGCATCCCTGTTGAAAAGAAGTTGCTGTTAGGGACAAAGTTATTCCTCATTATTCATTCCATGGCTGTGCACTCAAAATTGTTGTTTTCAACATGCCTCCTCGCTGTCATCTTCACAAACTCTGTTCTCATGAGGTAACCACGGCACAAAGCCTGAGTCATGGTGACCAGAGATGCCAGTTTTTCATCTCTCATCTCCTCAAGGACACCCAGCAGACCGGCCTTGAAGAACACCTGATCAAAGAGAAAATAGAAATTGACTTCATGTCTGCACTATACACTATTCTAAACATTAAACCAGAAATGACTCAGAGAGCATGTACCCCACACAATCATATGAATGTCTTATATTATTAAGACAACTTTTTTATCTTCATCAGGATCAGTATATGTAGCAAAATATCATAGACAGTGAAACACAATTATTCTAAATGGCTGATGGCAGCTGTGTTTTTTTTCTAGGAAACCTCAATCCTGTATGGGCACTTTTAACTAGTCTTTTACTATCACTTGGTGCACAAGACAAAATGTAACCTGCCTTATCAATGGCCACATGGTGGCGCAAGTTCTCTATTTCTGTCTTTTACTCGTTCAGTGGCCTAATTTCTCATTACAATACATAAAAGAGTGTAAGACTTTTTTTAAGATACTCTTTTTGTTTTACAGACAAAATGCACTGACCATCATTGGAAAGTACCATCTAAAGTATAGAAATGCAATCAAGGGGCTTACCTTGGTGTGTCCGAATTTGTACTCATCATGATTAACATCAATTGACCCAAGCAGCTTCTCTGAAGCCTTCTTGTTGTCAATGAACTGGCCCTCTGGGATGACACTGGCATTCAGCACCTTGTACCTTTTTATGAGAGTTAATAGTCAGTGTGAGCATTTTCTTTTAATAATCTATCAAACATTCTTTAAATATCCATTGATACCTCTGCTTGAAGTCAGCATAGAGAATTCTGCTGGGGAAACCTTTTCTGCAGATTCTGATACCCTCCAGCACACCGTTACACCTGAGCTGGTGGATGACCAGGAAGTTCTCCATCAGACCTGTAAAAATACATTTCTTAATTACTTCCTTGAATAAATTGTTAGGCTCTAAAATTAAGTAAACCATACCAACAAAACAAATCACTCCTCAAAGAATCTCTTGAGATTGATGTTCTCTATGTACCTGGAGTCTTTGACTCATTGGGAATCAGGCAGCGCACAAAGTGAGGATGGGTGCTCCTCAAGTTAGTCATCAGCTTGCCCAAGTTCTCCTGTAGATCCAGAATGGTGAGTTATATCATGCATATAACAACTGTGAGTTTGAGCATAAACTGAGATACTGTATATGAGATAAGTTTGCAATGTTAAACCTTACCCTAAACTGGGAAGACACAGTCTGCATAGAACCACCCTTCTTCTTGCCACCCTTCTTTGCACCACCAGTTTCTGTAAATGTTTTTAATTAGACATGTTATGTTAGAATGTGACAAATCATTTAAATGAGCACATGCTACAGTTAGTTAAAAATATACAGTATAACCTTAAAATGTGTTTTAGTTTACTGTAGTTACTATCATACCCTCAACGACGGGAGGATACAGAACAGCCAGCAGTTTCACTGGGGATTTCTGGTACAGCTGAATGACAGACTCATTCAGTGGATCCTTGTTCTTGTCCAGCCAGCCAGCGATATTGTAGTCCACGGTACCGGCGTAGTGCACCAGGGAGAAGTGGGCCTCAATCTTGCCCTTGGCGGGCTTAGGCTTCTCAAATGCTTTGTTTTTGCCAAGATGCTGGTCATACAGCTTGTTCTTGAAGGATGTGTCTGTGGCCTTGGGGAACATGCACTCCTCTTCGAGGATGGAGAAGATTCCCATGGGCTTGAAAAAAAGTGTGAAGAAGTATGTCATTAAGTGATACATTAAGTCAAATTAAGAACAATTAGATATAATTACCAAATGAAGTGATTACCTTTTCAATGAGCTCAATGCAAGCAGCCAAGTCCATTCCAAAGTCAATGAAATCCCAGATAATACCCTCCTTCTTGTACTCCTCTTGCTCCAGGACAAACATGGTGTGGTTGAAAAACTGTTGCAGTTTCTCATTGGTGAAGTTGATGCACAGCTGTTCCAAGGTGTTGAACTGTGATGGGACAAATAATTAGTATAATCTCTCGCAGGGCAACAAGAATGATTCTGTCATGAAAAGTATCAGCCTCTGAATTGTTTGAAATAAAGCTTACGTCAAAGATTTCAAAGCCAGCAATATCCAGGACACCAATGTAGAACTGTCTCGCTTGTTTAGTGTCCAAACTCTGGTTGATACGGATGACCATCCACAAGAACATCCTCTCATAGATAGACTTGGCCAGGGCAGGCACTGCGTTCATCACCTGAATAAAAACAAGGATGTGAGTTGTTTAAAATCAACCGTCAACCATCTTGTAAAATGATGGAATACTGGTATTTTAAATTTTTCTAATGAAATAAATGACACAAAAGAATAAATAGAAGTGATACCAGTTCATCTCAATTACCTGAGGTACAGTCTGTCCCTTGGTGACATACTCATTTCCGACCTTCACTCTGGGATAGCACAGAGCCTTGAGCATGTCAGCGGAGTTCAGACCCAGCAAGTAAGCAACCTTGTCAGCCTCTGAAAATAGTTCAGAGATTTCCATCATGATATGTACAGAAACCAGTGTGATTAAGAACTGTATTACTGTTTTCCCCAAGCTATTCACTCTGAGCTAGCATTAAACACTCACCCTCTGTGCCATCAGGCTCAGCCTGCTCCTCACGCTGCTTCTGCTTGAACTTCATGTTACCATGGTGGAGCACAGCACCAGTCAACTTGTAGATGCTCATCTTCTCTTCACCAGTGAAGCCCAGGATATCAATGGCATTCTGAGTTCAAAAGAGGTCCACACAAACATAATCACTTTTGAAAATTGCACTTAAAAGAGCAGTTTTGATTTCAATTGTATTTATAGTATCAAATAATAACAATAAGTTATCTCAAGACACTTTACAGATAGAGTAGGTCTAGACCACACTCTATAGTTTACAAAGCCCCAACAATTCTAGTAATTCTCCCAAGAGCAAGCATTGATGTTGATATATTTAAATATTTGAAAGTAAAAATCACTCACATCAGTTGCTTCAAGCTCAGCTTTGTCATCAATGCTGGCCACAGTGATCTGACCCATGCTACACATGGGGAAGTCGTAGGGGTTGGTTGTGAGGAGTGCCATATCTGGAGATCAAAAAAAGGGTGAACACGTCAGAACATTTGTTTCATATGAAAACAGGTTAAACAATGTGCATCCTCTCAATCTTCTTACCAAGCAGCTCAGGGATGTGGCCGGTCATCATCTGGAAGAAGATGTGGTAGCCTCTTTCATCAGAAAGCTGGTATGTCACTCTAGACTTTCTCCAGCAGATCTACAAATATTGTTCATAAATGACAGTCTGACCAATTCTCAATTCCAGTAATTTGTATGCACTCTGAGTATTATTACTTACATGTCTCAATATCAGCACTAGCCAGTTTGCCAGTTGTGCCAAAGTGGATTCTGATGAATTTACCCTGTTTGGCATAATGGATTTTTAATGTTCCTCCACATTGGCAATCTGTGACAAGACCTCTCTAATGTGCATCAATTGTTCCATACTTACAAAACGAGAAGAGTTGTCATTCCTAATAGTTTTGGCGTTACCATAGGCCTCCAGCAGGGGATTGGCTGCAATAATCTGATCCTCCAGTGACCCCTATAATCCAGGTTTAGAATTATAGTCAGAAAATGACTTTATTTTTCCCCCTTAATTGGGGGAACCCTGAATTTTAATCATACAGTAACATACCTTTGAGTCGTCCTTCTTTCGGTCCACCAACTGCGATTGTTGCAAAGTATTGGATGACACGCTTGGTGTTCACAGTCTTTCCAGCACCAGATTCTCCACTAGGTATAGACATAGACTTTTAAGAATTTGATCAAGATATTTGATGTAAACAAAGTCTACAAATGTAAATGTAACAAACTTACGTGATCAAGACAGACTGGTTCTCCCTATCTGTTAAATCAGGAACAAAATAATTTACTATGTTTTGCTGCAACGGAAACCCCTTTATACTGATACATTCTCCATTGTTCTGGTAATGACTTACCAGTAAGCATGAACTGAAAAGCGTTGTCAGAGACAGAGAAGATGTGGGGTGGAGCCTCCATACGCTTCTTGCCTCTATAGGCACTTACACATTCAGCATCGTACACTGGGAGCCACTTGTAGGGGTTCACAGTGGCACAGAACAACCCAGAGTAGGTCTGAAAGTGATCAAAGAGATTCAACAGTTAACTCTGTTTCCTACAAGTTTAGCAATTCGCAATAGTTCTTTTCTCATTAGGCAGATTGTCTTACGTAGATCATCCATGCTGCATAACGCTCTTTGAGGTTATACAGCACAGAGGCTTCATTGAGATGGGTCATCATGGCCATGTCCTCAATCTTGTCATACTTGGGAGGGTTCATTGGAAAGACTTCAGCTTCTTTCACTGTCCTCTCCTGGAATAGGACATTAGACACAATGAGAACTGATCATATTGAATTCCCAGTTGACTCTGACTTCATGATACTAACCTCCTTAGTGGTCAGGACTTCGACGGTGACTTTGTCACCATCTTTCTTGAGGATTTTTGCCTTCAAGTACAGCTCCTTGGCATCGGAAACGTAGCAGGCACTCTTGGCATCAAATGGTGCACTTTGAGCCTCAATTCTCTCCTTTTCTGGCTTACGAAGGTAAATGGCAGCTTTGCCATAAATGGCCATCTCCGCGTCTGTACTCATGGTGGCGGTTTACTTCTGTGAAGCAATTACAAATAAGAGTAATCCTATATATATATATATATATATCATTTTATATTTATACATTAAAACTAATGTCTTCTAGCCATATGACTGGAAAGCCCAGAATTATAGAGTTCAATTCAATAATTAACACATACCTATCAAATTGAGTTCTGGGCATCATCACAAGTCAGTAAGTCAAACAACAGCAATCTTAGAATGATGGTTTCTGTTCATATCGTTGAACAGTTCCTAAATGCCTGGTGTTGTACTAAACATCAACAAAAGATCAATACCAAAATATTTTTTACATTATTACAAGAGACCTCTAGCTTAGTTAAAGCCTTTCAAACCATCAGACAGATTGTCTATGCTGTAATTTCATTACATGTCTCTCCGTCCAGGGAGAGAGATTCACGCTCAGTTTCTCTTCCTGAGGTTTCTTCCCCCATTAAAGGGGTCCAAACTGAAGGTCTGAGGACAGAGAGTGTTGCATGCTGTACAGATTGTAAAGCCCCTCGAGACAAATTTGTGATATTAGGTTATATAAATGAAATTGTCTTGAATTTACTTGGCTGATTGTTGTTACAATTAACACTAGTTGTCATTTTGAGTTTCGTCCTGATTGGATGCAAAACACCTAAGGTCACGGATTAAACACACAAATACTTAAAATTAAAATTGTACATACCTTATCCTTTCCCCTTGTGAAAAGAATGTTTCACACCACAATCCTATTGAAAACATCATGGGATATCAGTGCAGGAAACAACCTCAAATTAATTGAAAACTTTGTTTACAATTACATATTACATTGTAGAGATAAGTAAAAAAATATATATATATATAAATGTCAATTTGTGTCAAAGATGCACAGAGTGCATTGAATACATACATTCATTCTTACATGACATTATATTTTATAAACTAATTTCCAAAATGAGAAATACATCTAAATGGTACGATGCATAGTAGTAGACCACCTCACCACAAGCTGGAACTTCACTGGTCTTCCACCACACTGTCTAAGGCACCCACATGGACCCCTTTATATTCAGTCTGGTGTGCTAAGCAAAAGCAGACTTACTGTACATGCCAATTATGGTAAGAAAGACAGTTGAGATTTTTTGCTGGTTCTATATTTGGAAGAATTCCTACCCTGAGTAAGCAGCTTTTGAGTTCTTTTAAAACATTCACATATACACACATTTTTTTTGACATACAGATTATAATCGGAAATGGTGGTGTTGACACATTTTAAGATGATTACCTTTAAGATGTTTGATGATTGATAATTATTTGATTGATTGACATTCTTTAATTTGAGACTATGTTGTGAGATTTTAAATTCATATGAGGAATTTAAAGTGTTATTTGACAGACATCAAATGCATCAAAGGTAGATGAACATTGACATTATGATCTTGCATTATTTCAGTGGTTTTGGTATTTGTTTTGACATGATGTGATGTTGGGCTTAGTTTTCTAAGCTTTTGGAAACCTTTACTGAAAATTCAAGACAAAAGATTACTTTTTTTACACTCTTTTTAGTCATGTGAATGTGAATGTAATAATTATGGGGGTTTATTATGGCAATCTTTAGTGTGCATAATCTTTAGTGTGCATATGTAAACATACACAGATATGACTTACTAAGTACTATGTTTAATCACTAAGTAAGCAACATTTTTATAAAATGTAATTATATTTTTACAATTGCACATTTATTATTGCCTTTTCTAAACTAACTTAACATGATTTCACAGAAATGTCAATGTCTCCTGAAATGGAATTTCAATTCATTCAGGCTCTGAGATGTCTTTTTTATAGAAGTCTACATTATAGAATGATTAGGATTCAGCAGTCAGAGTGAGCCAGCTGTCAGCTAACTTGGGGTGCGATGTAGAGCATATGCTATCTTCTGTGAGCCACATGTGTTAGGGGCCCCTCTTGTCAAGATCCATCTTGTAATTTGAGTGGTTTCAAAAATTGCTGTGTGAAGGTGAGAGAAGTGGGCATGTCAACAAAGTGGGAGGGTGGCCAAGCCTGCCCTATATTGGTTGAGTTTATATTAATTAAGCAAAAGAATGCTTTGACCAAAACGGAATATGGCTTTAAACATTAGGACACATACAGTACAGTAAGTGTTACCAGAAAATCTTACCATGCTTTGAGATTTGCCCTGGATGTCACACATTGTCTTTTAGTGGATTATTGATATGCAGATATAATAGATTGAAAATATGTTTGTCTGTTCTGGGAATGATCAAAATGCCCAAAAAGAATTTCCAAAATGTAATTTTCACGCAAATGTACAATTTACACAAGCTACTGTACTGCATGTTAGACGAGAGAGAAACAAATTAGTGAAATAGTTAGGTCACATCAAGTGTAAGTTACTGTACAGTGAAAATACATTATGCATCTCTTCTAAGATTTCATTGAATATGATGTTCACTAAATGTCTTATGTATTAAAATCTGACACCCAAAGTTTCAAACAATGATTAAAATGTTTCA
Organism: Sander vitreus; assembly: GCF_031162955.1. Lineage (NCBI taxonomy): Eukaryota > Metazoa > Chordata > Actinopteri > Perciformes > Percidae > Sander > Sander vitreus. Next base: position 30,289,680 of record NC_135862.1, read on the forward strand.
GGTATGGGCTCCTACAATGCTTCTTAGTCCTGTTTTTCATCAAATATTTAAGATTATTTGATGACTGTTTGCCCACCAAGGCGGTTACAGTGAGCACACAGCTGATGGAAAGAACCCCCCCCTTCCAGAGTTGACCTCACTAGGTCATATGTCAGAGCCAGGCTATTTAGACTACTTTGAAAGAAAAAAAATGATCAAAGCTACTATTTTGTTTTCTTTATAATTCATGCTCACCAAACATGATGATTATGGAAATAATTACTGCATTCAAACAAGTGAGCTTTTAATAACCCAGTCTTAACTGACACAATTAGCTAATTAAAATATGTGGTGGCTCCTAGTTGTTTGGCAAAAAAACAAAAGAGATGTACTATCTGCTCATCTTGTACAACGCTCGGCCAGCGTTGAGAGCAAGCCCATGGACCAATCAGTTTTGTAAAAATGTTTGTTTTTACGGGTTCTTTTAATACGTCACCTAACATTTTGTGTGCTGCATTGCGCCAACTCAATGTAATTAGATAGGATACATGTATGTGTCAAAGTCCTGAGAAGGAAGAGAGGTCAGAAGACACCTGGTGTTGTGGGGGCGGACATTTGAAGGACACGGCAGTTGTTGAAGCTTCTGACAATAGCCAGTCAGCTGACTAGTACCAGAGTGGTTTAACCTATTTATGTCCACACAAAAAAAGACCATAAAAGGGACAGCTCACAGAAGGGCAGTATGTATTAATATGGGTGGATAAAGTCAAACTGTATAGCGGCACAATTTGAGCTATAACTCAAGTCAAGAGTCTCCTACACATCCTGTAGTGGATCCGGAGTGGATGGGGCTCTTCAGTGAAACAGTACAAGACATGCCAGATTGCCAGCCAGTGCTTGGACATGTGTATGCCCGTTATATAATACGCATAGGTTTTTGCACCTAGCTGTAAGTAATTCATTAATTCAATAGTCTATTTAATAGTTATACCGGTATATTTAAACATTGACAGTATAGTAAATTAAATATGATTCAAATGCAGGACTTAACTCACACACATCTCTCAGCCACCTTCTGACCCTAAACACCGCAGGAATCAGTGTTGTCTGAGCCTTGTTCACATGATTGCCTTCTGTGAAACCCGGAGCCACAGTTTGCGACACTTTTGTACTTGTTTCATGTAATCAAAATGAACCTCTGTCGCTTTGTAAGAGCTGAACCGGTGTTGTGCCAAGTTTTGCATCCCTGCCGATAATTGCACACTCAAAGGAAACTAATGATTTTTAAGGCAAAGTACTGTTTAAAAACGATATCATCTTCTTTGTCATGTTCATCAATGAAGATAGCCTGAATAAACTGAAGTCTATAATTTTAAAACGTTTATAGGCATCAATGTGTTATTAGACTTTTATTAGTAGCAGTTTCCTTGCTGCCTGTGAGGTGGATGCAATTTTCGGTTTCATTCAGTATTAAATAAATTAATAAATACATAAATAAATTAATAAATACATGAATGAATAAATAAATAAATAAATATGCCATTGAAATACAGTACATCATGAAATAAATGAGGCAATAAACATAAATAATTAAATAAATGTAAATATTCATATATAAATTAATCAATTAGTTAAATAAATATATTAAAAGGTTTTACTTTTACTTATTTCATGGTACTTTTATTTCATAAATCCACATTTATTTTTTTCCGTGGACTTTTATTTCCTAATGCCACATTTATTTATTTCCCTCTCTATTTATTTCCAGTTCTTATATGCAAATCAAGGGGCGTGGCTATCTCTCACATTTAGAACAGACAAAAAAAGGCTGGCAAAGTGAGAATGGATGGACAAATAGAGTCTTTAAACGCTTCAGATGTAAAGTTATTTACTGTCAAAGTGGCGCCAAAATGAATGGCAGTCAATGGAATGCTAACGGCACCTGATTGCTTATTAGCATCAAAATGGCTCCATGCTGGAAACCTGTACATTTATCTATCCTGCTTCCATTACAATTTTGCGGGGACCAATCACAAACTGGCTTATCCACCTGGTGCGCTATTGGTGGGTTTAACAGGATGACGATAGAGAAGCAACCAAACAGCTTTTTGTTTACATTCAACATGGCGGCCAACATGGTCTATCATCCCGAGAAATCGTGGCTCTTTTTGGTGTGTCATTCAGCACGATTCAGAAGAGATTGGATGAAGAAGGCCTTAGGTTAGTTAACTTACTTATTGAGCTAAAGAGTAGGCTATGGTGGGCAAAAACATTTATAATACAGGCCACATTTTATCCCCCCTTACAGGCTGTGGTAGTAGCCGTATATTTTATGAGTCGGGCTGTTATAGGGTGCTGCCGTGCTATCGCTAGCTATAGGTGGACCAATTCATTAACCCAGCTGCTGTTTTAATCACTGCGGGTTGACACAACATTAGCTGAGGCGTTGTTAAGTGAGCTAACTGCTCTAATTCACATTAAACTGAACATTTGGTGGTGATGTAAGACAAGGTGAATTGGACTTCTTTGGGACTATTTATGTGGACGTTTCTGTATTTATTGTTTATTTTATATAACATTGTGTTTACAGGTGTGTCAACTGCAGCGGCTGCGCAAGAAGGAAACAAGGTGAATGAGTACAGAAACGTCCACATAAATACAGTGCTCTCAAGTGTCACGCATTGAGCGTGACAGTCACTCATTTCGGTCTGTTGTCACGCACTCCCGCCACACATTGTATTTCTCACGCGGAAAAACTATTTATAATATATTTAATATGCCGCAGTGCCCACAGCGCTGCTCTCACTGCGGAACCGACAGGAATCAGGCGCCCCTGGAGTTCTTAGTTGAGCCTGCCACTTATCAGCCAATCAAAAAAAAAGAAAGGGGCTACAATAGCCAATCAGATAATAGCACTGTTGTATCTGGGTAAGATTTAACGCAACAACCAATGAAAAACAAAGCATAGAGCAGCGTACAGACACACGTATCAGCAGAGCAATCACGTAATGCACAACAGACTATGGTGCAGGTAGATTATTTTCTGAAATATAGTGACTATTATAACTTTATTTTTCTCAAAATATCACGACTCCTCCAAATCTCAGAGAACACAGATATATTTTGAATGTGCACAGAGTTTTGAACATGAGCAGAAATGTTGCTCAAACTTAAAAATATTACAGTCCAGGGTTTATTAATCCATTAAAATGAATTCATGTATCATAGAGGTGAATAATTGTCATATGCACATTTAAGGAGGTTACTTCCTCAACAAGAGACGCAAAAGAGGAGGGAGGAGTAAATGATGCCTAGGTTACATGTGTGCTGACTCAGATATAATTAGAAAAGTCGATCGAGAATAAATAGATGAAAGCAATACAGAATGCCTGAGAGCCTTCCTGCTAAATATTCCATCATGTTTTTATATTTGGATTGTAATCTATGTTTCCCTTTACATAAAGATATTGCCAGCATCTATAAAAGGTAGAAATAGGTTTATAAACATTCACCAGAATGCAGGAAATGAAGTGTTTAATGCTCAACATTTTCTGGGGGAGGACCCCCAGACCCCCGCCTCATTACTCACCATGTCTTCAAAACTTGAGAGCCCTGTAAATAGTCCCAAAGAAGTCCCATTCACCTTGTCTCACATCACCATCAACGGAAATGTTCAGTTTAATGTGAATTAGAGCAGTTAGCTCACTCAACAATAGGGTTGGGCATCGTTTAGATTTTAACGATTCTGATTCCAATTCCGATTCTTCCTTTCGATTCCAGTTCTTGACGATTCTCGGTTACGATTCTTTGAGGGGTGGAGTTGAAACGGGTCACATGCCTATTTTCACAAATAAGAGGAAAGTTTTATTTTGAGTCAATGGTGGTTTGCAGTTTTACTGCTTTTTCAATGTAAAATAAAGCCACACTAGAGCGCTGCTTACTGCGCTCCAAGGCTGCAACACAACAAGCGCCTGCCCGCTTTCGGAAACCCAAACTTGCGCGTATTAAATTGGGAAGCGATGATCGGATTTGAAACCAAATCCTCTAAACGATTCCAATAAAGAAACGATTCCGATGGAATCGTAATTTTTGAAATGATTCCAAGTAGGAATCGGTTCTCGATGCCCAACCCTACTTAACAACGCCTCAGCTAATGTTGTGTCAACCTGCAGTGATTAAAACAGCAGCTGGGTTAATGAATTTGTCCACCTATAGCTAGCAATAGCACGGCAGCACCCTATAACAGCCTGACTCATAAAATATACGGCTACTACCACAGCCCGTAAAGGGGGGTTAAATGCGGCCTGTATTATAAATGTTTTTGCCAACCATAGCCTATTCTTTAGCTCAATAAGTACGTTAACTCACGGCCTTCTTCGGCCAATCTCCTCTGAATCGTGCTGAATGACACACCAAACAGAGCCACGATTTCTCGGGATGATAGACCGGACAACAGAAAGTTAGCCAGCATGTCGCCTGGAATATCCAGAGGCGGGCATCCAGCACCTGTCCTTGCAGTACCAGCGGTAACGTTGACTTCTTGGACTTGGACATCATCCACACGAACACGGTGCTCAATCAATCTTAAACAATTTAAAACACCGTTGTCTATGTATATTTCTTGAAGAGCAGTTATCTGCCTTAGTATTTCCAAAAATTCTTCAATATGTGCCAAAATAGTATCTGCTGATAAACCATGTTGTTCAATTTGATCTGCTAATGATAGCATGCTATCTCGGAGCCCACCGATGTCTTCCATTAAGTCCACACTCTCACTTCGCCAGCCTTTTTTTGGCTCTGTTCTGAATGTGAGAGATAGCCACGCCCCCTGATTTGCATATAAGAACTGAAAATAAATAGAGAGGGAAATCAATAAATGTGACATTAGGAAATAAAAGTCCACGAAAAAAAAAACATGAAATAAGTAAAAGTAAAACCTTTTAATTTATTTAACCAATTAATTCATTTATATATGAATACTTACATTTATTTAATTATTTATGTATTTATTGCCTCGTTTATTTATTTCATGATGTACTTCAAAGGCATATTTATTTTTGTATTCATGTATTTATTAATTTATTTAATATTAAATAAAACGGCATTTCATAATGGCAGGGATGCAAAACTCGGCACAACACCTGACGGACATCTCTTTTTTTAAAGATTTTTTTGGCATGCAGCAAGCCTTTATGCATGGGGCGTCCCACCGACGGACATGTCTCCTAACGAACATAATCCCACAATTCTCATTGAAATAGGCTACTTTACTAGCTTTGTAGTTAATTAAACACACACTCCCTCCACCGCATCTGTCGGTCCCCTTTCATGGCTGACTTGGCGCAATTAACTGAATTGGAGTTGCTGCGCAAAAACGAAACCAAAACAATACCCTGTCCTTGGTTTCGTTTTAAAATAATAGAAACGCAGGCTGCAGTGAGACGCAGTCTAAGACAACAGTTGTTGGTGAGTGCTTATATTTATCACTTTTAGCACATTTTTAAACGAATATGAACTGCACCGTTTAATGAAACCTGTAGGCCTACCTGTGTCTGTGTCTGTACTGTAGGGCAGCAGATAAAAACAACTCGGAACACTTAAATGCCCTCGGTTATACATTATTTCAGGACAGGTTGAGGATTTCAGAAATAAAAGCGCACTTTCTGACGTTATGTGTTTTTCTGGGACAAGTCTTTTACACTGAAGGCATGAGATAGCCACATTTAAAAACAAACAAAATCAGCCTTTTTTGTCTCATGTCTGACATGAAAACAGGATATTGCTTTTCGAAGTAAGCACAACTATCTCAGTTGTCTGTTTCTCATTAATGACTCACCGAAGATACCCACATTTGAATTGAATTTACACAGTGCGTCAATAGTAGAAACTACAACTATAGCATCATCAACAACTATAGCACAAAGCACCAAGGGAATATTTATGGACGATGATTAGGGCCACATGTGAAAATGTTATTTCAGTTCTGAGTTTAAACTTAGAATTCTGAGAAAGAAGTTCAGAATTCTGAGTTTAAAGTCATGATTCTGACTTTTTTTCCCCTCAGAATTCTGACTTTAATCTTAGAATTCTGACTTAAAACTCAGAATTCTGAGTTTAAACTGAAATAAAATGTTCACATGTTGCCCTAATCGTCTTCAATAAATATACAATATTGGAAAGTTGATGTACATTTTTAAACCAACCACATCCCGTGCGTGAAACGTTTTAGTGTTATAAATGAAAGCCAACATGTCCATTAAATTAAAGGTTAGTTTAGAGGTTCCATTAAGAAATTAGCAAGTTTAAATTAACAAAAGAGCAGCACTATTTCTAATTACTGCATGTGAAAAGGCCTCTACTTCTCTGCATCCACTTTATAAACTGGCTTGATGATAATGATGTCATGAGGTGGTCATTAGGATATATAGCCCTCTGAGGTGCAAAGGCTCTTTTGCAGTTCTGCGCAGGCTCCGCGTAGAGCTTCCGCCATAGCCTACGTAAGTGGCCTGATGTTTATACTTGTGCGCTGGTGTGTGTGTGTGTGGGTGGGGAGTGTGTTAGAGCGAGGGAGAAGTGAGAGAGTGACAGTGATTAGCTTCGGGGCGAGTACCGACTCGTATCTAGAGTCATAGTGAGAGAAACAAAGTGTCTCCCCTGTGTTTTCTGACCAACGTGGGAAATCCTTAGCAGGAAACGTTAACCCTCTCCTTGATTTCATGTTGTTTATGGAGAAGGAGAACCAGGAAATGAGTCAGGGGAAAAGCAACGCTACCAAGCCACGGCCGAGCGACGTGTGACGCTGCAACGTGTAGTTAAATTTTTCGAGAGGTGCGCGTCAGGCTATGGCGTAGGGTCCAGCGTAGACACAGAGGGGTCTGCGGGGGTACGCCGTCGATTCTGTGCAGAAACATAAAAGGGCCTTAAGTGTGTGAAGTGACTAATTGGAACACACAAAATGTAGGTGGCTCCCCATTAGTTTAAAAAAGGTGTTACTTAGTTTTGTTGTATTATTACCATCAGTTAAAGCTATCTTTGATGGATGAGATTGGTTGTGAATGTATAGGCTATATGTGTGCTTGTTTTCATGTTTACTTGTTTGTTTATTAGCTGATTAGGGCTGGGACGATATGCTTTTGTCCCGATTCTTTCACGATACATGGGTGCCCATTGGATTTGAATTGCGATTTTCGTTAATTGCGATTCGATAGTATTGAGTACTGCAATTTTCATTTGCTTCTTTAACAACAAAACAAGATAAATTATACACTTCTAGAGACAATATATCATGAGAAATTTCTAAAAACAAATCCATAAACATGAAATATATCGGTGAATCATTGGTAAAAAAATAAATAATAAATAAAATATTGATTCTGGGGAAAATAATCAATTTTAAAAATCGCCACGATAAATACGTGAATGGATTTTTTCCCCCCACCCCTACAGCTGATGGAGTCTGACCATGAATGAGGAGGCTGACCCTGACAACCTAAATGTGAACTCCGTCTTAGCTCAGGAATTCTCAGAACTGCTCCAAGTCCTTAGCAGTCAGTCACCCGCAATCCTACTAAAGTTGTGCCAAATAATGCCCAGTGATGCTCGTCGGAACATCAACATGGACCCTAGTAGCTGTTCTGCAGCAGCAGTAACCGAACATATCAAAGTGATGTTGGAGTACTTCAGGGTGGCCAACCATGCAGATTGCTGCAACTTTCTTCAGAGCATGTGTATCTTATGTGAGGGCATCCCCATGCGCCTGGAGTCGAGGCTTATGTCAGTGGCTGGATATGGAAATAGTGAGTATGAAATAATGCTATGAATGTTGACATGAGATGATAATCTTATTTATATTTTATACTGATTGCTAATATCTTTCAATGTGAGAATAATAAGATGCTTTATTGTCAATGCGTGTTAAACAAAACCAAATTCAGTTTGGCAGCAATCCATTTGTCTTAGCAGCATATATAAATAAGTATAAATTGTAATCTACATATACATATACAATATATATCTATAGAAATATAAAGAGTTGTATACCTTACATACATTGAAAATATACAAAGTAGCCTGTATTTAAATTACAGAGTGCCATTTTAATATTTACAGACAGAATCAGCCATGCTTGCGGCTCTGTGAGCGTGTCTAGGCGTATAATGTTTAACAGCTCAACATTTTAGTTTACACTCACTTAAAAAAAAGTACAGATACATATGTGCTTCCAGGACAAGAACAACCATTTCCTGGGGGAAAGTCTTGTGTTTTAACCTTAACTTGTTCTGTGACACGAACTTCGCTCCCACTCTTGAAAGTCTTGTGTTTTGCGTATCATCCACTAGGCTGCCTCACTTCCACAGTTGCACTTGGGGCCTGGTTGATGCAGATGTAGATGTTTACGGTTGAAAGCCCAGTGCAACTACTGTACATGGCGTAAAATGATACGCCAAAAGCCACAAAAAAGCATTGTGTTACCAAGCAAAATGATTTAACAGATTGGCGTGTATAAATATACAGCATTCCGTAAGAACAGACTTCTCAGTGTATTAAGGACCGTGAGTTCATGGCAGAAATGTATATAAAATATAATACATTTAATATGTATGTGTATTAAATGGTAATTTATCAAAAATTACAGGGCAGGAAATGAATTGGGGCTGCATTTCACGCATTCGTGGGTGAAAATGAAAGTCTCTTATGGAAAGCACCTTTGCATTGCACCATTGTGTAATTAAATAATTCACCAGTGTTGCAGTTAAGCAGAGTCTTTATTTCGCAATAAACAAAAAAGAGCCTGATCAGAATAAAATGTATGTGTAACCAATTTGAACAGAACTATTTTGCCTATTCTGTTTACTTTTGCTTTTGGAATATATAATCCACTGTATCTTGTATGTGCATGGTCGCTCATTTGAGTTGAATAAGGTGATCTCATTTGTGGAGGATTTTTAGTAAAAAAAAGTAAAAATAGCCTCATTGACAAACTGAAGTGGAAAAGTGAAAGTAAAAGGCAGCTGTTGGGAGAAGCAGCAACGGTCAACATATCATCAGTAAATCTTATGACTTTTGTTTCACTTTTGGCATTTCCTTTGATTATTTTCTTTCCATCTCTAGATTATTTAGAAAGAAACTTAAAGTCAAAGCCTAAACATCATATGCAACATATACAAAATTCTTGATAGCATTATTCTTTTGGATTTCTATGGATTATTCTTTTGGCTATTTCCTAGTACTAGTGTATTTTTGTATGTACTTTATGGTTTGTATGTGTTTTTCTATACTTTAGATGTTTCCGAAAATTCCAGTCCCTGTGGAACGGATGGGAAGTCATCATCGGCGCCTTCAGAGCAGCAGCTCATCAAACGGCCACGGATTGGTAGAACACATACATAATGCTTCAACCTTGTTACATTGCTACTGTATAAACTAACCTAGAAAATGGCCATTTACTGGTTAAAGTCAATGAATTTATTAAGAGAACTGCTTACAGTGTGGCAGATTCCGCATTGCTTCCAATAGGTCCTACTGCCAATTGCAAAAAAATGGTAACCCTTTATAATAAGGGTACATGAATTATCATGAATTCATGCATGAAAAAGCATGAATTCATTCATGTATTACTTCATGAATTATCAGGAATGTCCATCCATCTTCGTCCACTTATCTGGTATCGGGTTGCGGGGGTAGCAGCTCCAGCAGGGGACCCCAAACTTCCCTTTCCCGAGCCACATTAACCAGCTCCAACTGGGGGATCCTGAGGCGTTCCCAGGCCAGGTTGGAGATATAATCCCTCCACCTAGTCCTGGGTCTTCCCCGAGGTCTCCTTCCAGCTGGACGTGCCTGGAACACCTCCCTAGGGAGGCGCCCAGGGGGCATCCTTACCAGATGCCCAAACCACCTCAACTGGCTCCTTTCGACGCGAAGGAGCAGCGGCTCTACTCCGAGCTCCTCACAGATGACTGAGCTTCTCAACCTATCTCTAAGGGAGACGCCAGCCACCCTCCTGAGGAAACCCATTTCGACTGCTTGTACCCTGGATCTTGTTCAGGAATGTACATGGATTAATAGTATCTCATGCATGACTTAATGCAGGAACAATATGATAATTAATGCATCAATTAAGGTATTTCACTCATCATGATTTCTGATTTATTAATGATGTTTATGTGTTCTTCTTTAGTATATCGGTAGTTAAATTGACCTGAAAGACCTGAATGAATGAAGCGTTGTAATCACGATTAACTAAACATCACTTCCTCATTACTACATCATGTTTGTGGCCCTTCCAATAAAGTGCTGACCTGGTCCATCTTTAACATTGATAAATACGATTTGTGACCCCTCAAATAAAGTCAGCCCTTCTGTCTATTTAGACATCACATTTTTTTTTAATACAAATGAAATCATAATTTTGTACTTCATCAAGACATTTCAGGTTTACAGACACTTAAAAGTTAGTAAAAAGTCAAATTCATAAATATCTTACTTGGGTGAGCATTGTTCTGTACTGTTTAGGTGCCTTATGTTATTATGTGAATAAAGCAACTATACAAATGCATCTACAGTATACTGTATTACATGTAAATTTAGTGACTTCAGTATCATTTTGCCAACCCACTCCTTTATATCCTAATACATTTAGTTTTATGCCACCATTATTCATATCCTTTTTATCAATGTTAAAGATGGACCAGGTCAGCACTTTTTTTGAAGGGCCACAAACATGATGAAGTAATGAATAAATAATGCTTAGTTAATGATGATTACAACACTACAATTCAGGTTTTTTAGCCTGTCACTTAGATTTACCAATGAAGAAGACATAAACATTATTAAATCAGAAATCATGATGGTTGGAATACCTTAATTGATGCATTAATTAAGAATACGTTCCTGCATTAAGTCATGCATAAGATACTATTAATCCTTGTATACTACTGATTGTTCATGGAGTACTACATGAATGAATCCATGCTTTTTTCATTAATTAAGTCATGCACGAACTCATGATAATTCATGTACTTATTATAAAGTGTTACCAAAACATCTTCTACATGCAAAAAAGCATTTCCCCCAAATACAGTGTCCTTCAACTGTGGCTGTAAAACAGCAAACGTGACATATCAAAAACCATTAGTTTATTTTTGTAATGCAAATTTTTAACTTTTAAAGATTTAATATTTGTATTTTTCAGAGAAAATCCCTTTTTCTGTGTTTGACATTTCAATGGAAAGTATATGGGGTGTGCTGGCAGGTCCAGAGAAAGAGACACTAAATCACAAATGTCATGAGTTACATGGAAGAAACCAGGAATAAAAAAAAACAGCAACTCTCAGACTTTCCATCTTAAAACATTGTATCCAGTTCTCATAATACATTCGATCTAAAGTCTCATTTAGGTTCATCTTTGCACATGCACATTTCGTACTCTGAAACATACTGTCCTTAATGCCCAGGTGTAAAATACTTGCTCTTCTTGGACATAGTTATTAGTAAGTGCTGCTTGCTATCGACATCAAGACTAACCATAAAACTCATAGTAAAATCAAAAGTGAAAGGAATGAGATGTTTCCATTTTAGGACACTACAGAGTAGGTCTAGACCACACTATAATTTAGAGAGACCCAACATTTTCTTCCAAGAGCATCCATTTTGTGCAGTAGGTATCATGTTAACTTAACCAGTTAATTAACCAACCATGTTCAGATGTGATGAACCAAAACCAGCTACTTGAATGACCAAGAGCCAACTCCCTCTGCATGAACTGTAAATGTCCAGCACCTCATTTAGTGTATTTGTATTTAAGGAGTGTTTTGGATTCCATGAGTCATTTTATTCGACAGACACACAGACCTTTTCAAACCAAATAATCCGGTTCTTGTACTGTGACTTTTCTAAATGTTGTATCTTGAAAGCGTAACTCTCGTGAAAATGCAACCAAGGGTGTTTTTTTGAATGTACCTGAGTCAAGCTTTCATTTAAAAGAATATTTAGGACAGAATCGCCACTTTTAAGATTTACCGTATTTTCGTTTTTCGGTCAAATGGCCTTTTGAATGGGAGTGCTAGGGGCACTTTTATGCTAGCCTCAAAATAGCTATTTTTAAAACACTAAGAAGGCTCAACACAACATGAAACTTTGCTCGAAGTATCACCAGGGTCTCTACACATGAACTGCAGCATTGGGAACATTGTTTGTGTACCCAGAGTTTACTAAAAAGAAAGGTTTTGAACAACTGACCGTAGGTCTTGTTGTTTCCGGCCGCTACTACCTCGGCAGTCAAAATGAGTCGATATCTGAATGTGAATGAACGGACTCCATATGAGGCTCCTTTTTGAACTACGAGGTCAATTTTGATTTTCAATAATGACAAAACAAGAAATAATCCGTGAATTTATATGGAACTAAGCTTTAGGAGCTTTCCGTCTTTACTCTCTTCCCTGTTATGTTGTATTCGGAATTCGATTGTTTTTGACTGACAAAATGGCTGCGGCCGGAAACAACAAGACCTACGGTGAGTTGTTCAAAACCTTTCTTTTTAGTAAACTCTGGGTACACAAACAATGTTGTCAATGCTTTCGTTAAGGTGTAGAGCCCCTGGTGATACTTAGAACAAAGTTTCATATTGTGCCGAGCCTTCTTAGTGTTTTAAATATAGCTATTTTGAGGCTAGCATAAAAGTGCCCCTAGCACTTTTAAACGAAGGTTTGACTCTGGTACATTCACAAAAAGACCCTAGGTTGCATTTTGGCACAAAAATCAATAAATAAATATGTGTGTGTGTGTGTGTGTGTGTTTACATATGAGCAGGAACTTGAATTGAATAGAAGGAAACTTTTGGCCCTGTGGGGTGCTGCCCACAAATTCCACCCTCTACAAATAATGTGTTTTATAATGTATTCTACCCACAGATCACTGGGAACAGTACATTGCTGCAGTGATGCGTTTACTGCAGAGGAGGTGGGAGCGACTCAGTGAGCACCTGGTGAGGGAGGTCCAGCCTGAGAATGTGTGGGTCAGACTAAGAACAGCGAACAGAGGCAGGGACAGACCTGATCAAACCCCTGCATCAGCAGAAAAAGGGGGCAGAACACCAGGTTAGCATGACTTCCTTTTCCTCTCATTGTACATCAGGAATCTGCTGAATATACTTGAAAATCTAATATTCAAGTGGTAGCACTTCAAATTACGGCCCGGTAATAAGATGGTAATAGTGGGGTAACAGTGTGATAATAAAGAGGTAATATATAGGTAATAATATGTAATTACCAAAGTAATAACTGGGTAATACATCACATTAATAAGATGTAATACTGGGGGTAATAAGGTGATAAGAAGGTAACAGATGTAATAACATGCAATTACCAATATAATAAGTAGGAAAGGGTTCGATAGCCATATGTATATCTGGGTAATGGTAATATCCATCCATCCATCCATCTTCATCCGCTTATCCGGGGTCGGGTCGCGGGGGTAGCAGCTCCAGCAGGGGACCCCAAACTTCCCTTTCCCGGGCCACATTAACCAGCTCCGACTGGGGGATCCCGAGGCGTTCCCAGGCCAGGTTAGAGATATAATCCCTCCACCTAGTCCTGGGTCTCCCCCGAGGCCTCCTCCCAGCTGGACGTGCCTGGAACACCTCCCTAGGGAGGCGCCCAGAGGGCATCCTTACCAGATGCCCGAACCACTTCAACTGGCTCCTTTCGGCCCAAAGGAGCAGCGGCTCTACTCCGAGCTCCTCACGGATAACTGAGCTTCTCACCCTATCTCTAAGGGAGACGCCAGCTACCCTCCTGAGGAAACCCATTTCGCCGCTTGTACCCTGGATCTTGTTCTTTCGGTCATGACCCAGCCCTTCATGACCATAGGTGAGGGTAGGAACAAAAACTGACCGGTAGATTGAGAGCTTTGCCTTCTGGCTCAGCTCTCTTTTAGTCACAACGGTGCGATAAATTGAATGTAATACCACACCTGCTGTGCCGATTCTCCGACCAATCTCCCGCTCCATTGTCCCTCACTCGCGAACAAGACCCCAAGGTACTTGAACTCCTTCACTTGGGGTAAGGACTCATTCCCCTACCTGGAGAAGGCACTCCATCGGTTTCCTGCTGAGAACCATGGCCTCCGATTTAGAAGGGTGCTGATCCTCATCCCAGCCGCTTCACACTCGGCTGCGAACCGATCCAGTGAGTGCTGAAGGTCACAGGCCGATGATGCCATCAGGACCACATCATCTGCAAAAAGCTGCGACGAGATCCCCAGCCCACCGAACTGCAAACCCTCTCCACCCCGACTACGCCTCGATATCCTGTCCATAAATACTACAAACAGGATTGGTGACAAAGTGCAGCCCTGGCGGAGGCCAACTCTCACCTGAAACGAGTCCGACTGACTGCCGAGAACCCGGACACAGCTCTCGCTTTGGTCGTACAGAGATTGGATGGCCCTGAGAAGGGACCCCCTCACCCCGTACTCCCGCAGCACCTCCCACAGTATCTCCCGGGGCACCCGGTCATATGCTTTCTCCAGATCCACAAAACACATGTAGACTGGTTGGGCATACTCCCAGGCTCCCTCCAGGATCCTTGCGAGAGTAAAGATCTGGTCCGTTGTTCCACGACCAGGACGGAATCCGCATTGTTCCTCTTCAACCTGAGATTCGACTATCGACCGAACCCGAACGGTTTTCCAGAAGTACCTTGGTGCCGACCGAAAGTCCTTCTCCATGTCTTCTCCAAACTTCTCCCACACACGCTGCTTTGCCTCTTTCACGGCAGAGGCTGCAGCCCTTCGGGACCTTCGGTACCTTGCAACTGCCTCCGGAGTCGTCTGGGATAACATATCCCGGAAAGACTCCTTCTTCAGTCAGATGGCTTCCCTGACCACCGGTGTCCACCACGGTGTTCGTGGGTTACCGCCCCTTGAGGCACCTAAGACCACAGCTCCTCACCGCAGCTTCAGCAATGGAAACTTTGAACATTGTCCACTCGGGTTCAATGCCCCCAGCCTCCACAGGGATGCACGAAAAGCTCCGCCGGAGGTGTGAGTTGAAAGTCTGTCGGACAGGGGCCTCCTCCAGACGTTCCCAATTTATTTGGTAATTTTTGGGCTTACCAGGTCTGTCCAGAGTCTTCCCCCACCCCCTGACCCAACTCACCACCAGATGGTGATCGGTTGACAGCTCCGCCCCTCTCTTCACCCGAGTGTCCAAAACATACGGCCTCAGATCAGATGAAACGATTATAAAATCGATCATTGACCTTTGGCCTAGGGTGCTCTGGTACCAAGTACACTTATGAGCATCCCTATGTTCGAACATGGTGTTCGTTATAGACAATCCATGACTAGCACAGAAGTCCAACAACAAACAACCACTCTGGTTTAGATCAGGGAGGCCGTTCCTCCCAATCACGCCTCTCCATGTGTCTCCATGTGCGTTGAAGTCCCCCAGCAGAACTATGGAGTCCCCGACTGGAGCCCCATGCAGGACTCCACTCAAGGTCTCCAAGAAGGCCGAATACTCCGAACTCTTGTTCAGTGCATATGCACAAACAACAGTCAGAGTTTTCCCCCCCACAACCCGCAGGCGTAGGGAGGCGACCCTCTCGTCCACCGGGTTAAACTCCAACGTAGTGGCGCTCAGCCGGGGGCTTGTGAGTATCCCCACACCCGCACGGCGCCTCACACCCTGGGCAACTCCGGAGAAGAAAAGAGTCCAACCCCTATCCAGGAGTATGGTTCCAGAACCAAGACTGTGCGTAGAGGTAAGCCCCACCAGATCTAACCGGTAGCGCTCCACCTCCCGCACAAGTTCCGGCTCCTTCCCCCACAGAGAGGTGACATTCCACGTCCCCAGAGCCAGCCTCTGCTGCCCGGGTCTGGTCCGTCGAGGCCCCTGACCTTCACTGCCACCCATGTGGCAGCGCACCTGACCCCAGCGGTTCCTCCCAGAGGTGGTGGGCCCATGGGATGGAGAGATGTCCGCCACGTAGCTTTTTCGGGCTGTGCCCGGCCGGGCTCCGTGGCAAACCCGGCCACCAGACCCTCCATCCGGGCTTCCTCCGGGCAGGGTCACTTCATCCCTTCCTCGATGTTTCATAGGATTTTTGAATGAGATACCATGATAATGGTAATATAGTTATATTAATATTGTAATAACATGGTAATAGTAGGGTAATATATGTTGATGTTTTCACAGTATTATAGGCTACTATCAGCGTAATACCTTCCAAATTAGATAAAACTTCTTGGAATTTAAAATTGGTAATTACCATAGTATAATGCTGAAATTCATCCACCCTTTATGTTCCAAACATTTTGCTTTTGTTTCAAGGTAATTCTTTGCAAATTATATGTTTAATCTTGTGACTTCTTAACTGGAAACACGTCTGGTAGTTTCTGTGTAACAACCATGAATCAGTGCTGCAAAATGCAAAACTGCCTGTTTCTATTGTATTACATGGTAATATTAGGTTAACGGAGGTGTAGAGATGACCTGGAAATGCTTCTGGTAGTTTCTGTGTAATTTCCATGACTCAGTGCCGCAAAATGCAAAATTGCCTGTTTCTATTGTATTAGGGACTGTTCGTTATTTATTTCAGGGGCCACCGGAGGAGTTTTGGGACCTTTAGTCAAAATAGACCTGACCCTCCCTACACCAGCAATAAATTTTGGATGACACGGAAAAAAGGGATGACCCTCCCCAGCAGTTTATTGATGCCTTCTGTACTGGTTTGCGCTTGGCAAAGACATACAGATAACTAGGGCTGTCAATTGATTAAAAAAATGAATCTAATTAATTACATACTCTGTGATTAATTAATCTAAATTAATCGCATACGTAATTATTGCCCGGTGCCTTCACCGATACTTTTTAAGAAAGTAAAAAAAAAGTCGGCAACATTAAAGAACGGCTTGTTTATTACGAAGGCCATATGGTCAAAATGAAATGATTTAATAATAATGTAATACCTATAACAATAACTTATTTCACTAGTAAATTGCTGTTGAATGAGAAAAACAACCACCAGATGGGAAAAGGGCATTTAACAATAACTTTGAATGCACCACGAGGCTGTAGGTTACCAGTTTCATTGAACGCACCGTCTGTGTTTTTCTGACAACGGCAGCTGCAGATTGTTACATCCCGGTGTTGAATCCTCTACAGTGAAATACAGTCACACTTTTCACCGTTTAGCATTAGCTGTCAGCATTTTAACCGTGTTTAATCCAGCTACTAGCTAGCGGTAGGCTAAAGTTAGCTGCTGTCAAGTAGCGTCCCGTGCAGCGATGTTTCTGTTGCCGGTTTCAATGACGGTTTCAGAGCATCAGAGAGAAGTGCAGACATATCAGTGGCACCGGAATGAGGCGCCGAAATCTGCGTTGCTAATCGGTCCGGTAGATACAGGTCGTGAAGGCACCTGTGCCGTATTAGCACCGGATATCGGTACCCAACCCTATTAAGGAAGAAGATTTTAGTAAATGTTCCATTTAATGATCCAGGCAGCACATTCGCATCTCCCTCCTTCTTTTTACAGTTGAATGGTGGCTAGAACGGCTCCGGATCAAAGCTCAATATGGAATGGATTAATCTGCGTTATTTCTTTTTTTTCTCAGATTAATTAATCGAAATTAACACGTTATTTTGACAGCCCTACAGATAACCATTATTTGTTTACAGCCATGGCATACGTGACTAAACCGCCTTCTCATCTTATGCATCACACTCCTCTGTTATGGTAGATTTACTCACTAACATTGTTGTGGAAACACAATAAGCATGGAAACTAAATGCACACTTCCTGCATTACTGCATTACTTCAAATACTAAGTTACTCATCTAGTAAACTAGTATTCACATGAAATAAAACAATAAAACATTGAGACCATTCTGACCAATGCTTCTGGTAGTTTCTGTATAACAACCATGAATCAGTGCTGCAAAATGCAAAACTGCCTGTTTCTATTTTATTACATGTAATATTAGTTAACGGAGGTGCAGAGATTACCTGGAAATGCTTCCGAGTTCCAAGTTTATTTGACTTAGAAAGGGTGAAACTGGGAAATGAAACACAATGACCAGTTACTTACATACAGTATTGATGAGTCATAAACATTATACAATGATAATTGTAAACACAATATAACTGCACGTAACTGTAATGCGGTAGTATATACAGTAGCTAACATGTAAGCTGAATGAATAAAGGTAATACCATACTAGCCGCTTCAATCCTCGACATTCCATGCCTTTGGTAACATTCTTGGTATGTGAAACAGATGCTGACATACTGTTCGGATATCTTTGTTAATTATTTTCAGAAAGTTTGATGTGCAATATGTATATTTTTGATGATGATTGATAGCTCATATTAGACTGACGGTATGCTTCATTAAGCTGGTTTGCCATTATTATCTTGGGTTGTGCTACATGTAAGTATATTTTAGTTTATTTAGATAAACAATATAGGTTAAACTATGTACACTGTGTAACAATACATTACATATTTCCTTTATTTCAGCTTACATGTTAGCTACTGTATATACTACTGCATTACAGTGTCGTGTAGTTATTGTTTTTACAATTATCATTGAGTCATTGATCATTGAATAATAGAATAACAGAGGTGCAGAGATTACCTGGAATCTCTGCACCTCTGTTATTCTATTATTACCATGTAATAAAATAGAAACAGGCAGTATTTCATTTTGCAGCACTAATTCATAGTTGTTACACAGAAACTACCAGAAGCATTTCCAGGTAATCTCTACACCTCTGTTATTCTAATATTACCATGTAATACAATAGAAACAGGCAGTTTTGCATTTTGCGGCCCTGATTCATGGAAATTACACATAAACTACCAGAAGCATTTACAGGTCATCGCTACACCTCTGTTATTCTAATATTACCATGTAATACAATAGAAACAGGCAGTTTTGCATTTTGCGGCCCTGATTCATGGAAATTACACATAAACTACCAGAAGCATTTACAGGTCATCGCTACACCTCTGTTATTCTAATATTACCATGTAATACAATATAAACAGGCAGTTTTGTATTTTGCAGCACTGATTCATGGTTGTTACACAGAAACTACCAGACGTGTTTCCAGTTAAGAAGTCAAAAGATTAAACATATAATTTGTAAAGTATTACCTTGAAACAAAAGTGAAATGTTTGGAACATAAAGGGTGGCTGAATTCCAGCATTATACTATGGTAATTACCAATTTTAAATTCCAAGAAGTTTTATCTAATTTGGAAGGTATTACGCTGATAGTAGCCTATAATACTGTGAAAACATCAACATATATTACCCCATTATTACCATGTTATTACAATATTAATATAACTATATTACCATTACCCAGATATACATATGGTTATTATTGAACCCTTTCCTACTTATTACATTGGTAATTGCGTGTTATTACATCTGTTACCTTCTTATCACCTTATTACCCCAGTATTACATCTTATTACTGTGATGTATTACCCAGTTATTATTTTGGTAATTACATGTTATTACCTATATCAGCCAATGTCAACTGGTGGCCCACGGGCCACATCCGGCCCGCCAAAGCGTTTAGTCTGGCCCACAGAATAATCATGAATTCAGAAAATGTGAAGAGGAAAAAAATGCGTTCTGTTATTTAGCATTTCAAGCATTTACAGCATGTAACATTACACAGGTAGAGCACAAACCCAGCCCCTGTATTTGCATCTCTATTCACATGCCGGGATTCTGTACAGCGATGTCTGCGCGCCACACACACACAGCTGAGCCGAGATGTGTGTGCGTTAAAACACGCAGTACCTGACTGGGAACGATACAAAGAGGATTACCAATGGCTGCTGGGGCAGATGAACTCACGCTAGTCTCGTTACTTAAGTAGGCTACAATAAAACCTTTGTGAGTAAAAAGTCAATCCTTATCAATGCACTCACCTGTATAGACAGGCATAAACATGTAGAAAGCGATATTTCAATCTGCTCTGTCTGCTCAGTCCACTCTTGTCCACCGCGCTGTTTTACGCGAACACAGCTCTACTCTGCAAATAGCGAATTTTTACAAACAAGCTAAAACAAAAGCTGTCTGTTTGTAGTCTAACTGTTTTAGTTTGCTGGGAATCTTGAAATTTGGACAAATTCTTATAAATTTAACTGCTGGCTGAACGAGCCATCCTCTCCGCTGGAGCGGTAAACCTATGGATGTATTATAAGACCAAAACAGATGCATGTGGCTACTTAATATGCATGTGAATGACACGATCGTTATGTTCGCGTTCTTCATTGTTGATGATGATGTCACGCTTCACTAGGACAGGAACCCAAAAGCAGACAAGGACAAGGTAAGTAGAGTGGAAAAAAGGTAAGTATTTATTTGGTTTTGGTACGTGGAAGCAGGAGAAATCCAGCTGGTGAGGCAGTGGGTGGAATTGAGTCGGCTGACGGATTAGTGCAGACTCAGTAATAAAGGTGATGCAGACGACCAGACGGTGATGGAGTGAATCTTCCAGGTCCCAAAACTGAAGACAGAGGAACAGGCAGATTAGCAACGGTAAAACGTCACAAAAGAGCAGAACAAACTTCTCAAACTTACTAACTGGCAATCTAGCAAACATACTGGTGAGAATAACGATCCGGCAGGGAATGGATGTCAGTTCACGGCTTAAATGGTGGAGAGGTGATGATCAGGACCAGGTGTGCAGATTGCAGATGAGATACAGGTGAGTGTGATTGCGGATTCTCCCGCCTTGCTTCGTCGCCAGGCAACTAGACAGGATGCGTTCAGGAACTCAGAAAAACACTGACTCACAGGTGAAAACAGAAACTGAGGCAGAAAGTGAACCTAGGAAGCAGGATTCCTGACAGATTATGCTGGTTGTATTGTTTTGCAACAGCATCATTTCATCGCAAATGGGGCATACATGACGAATGCATAGCTTGCTTATCAGTCCATTCATCATTCACCATTACCTGACAACAGCCATTTCTTTCTGCAAGCATTTTCCACCAATCAGGACACTGCATACTACAACCATGTTTCCCTAATCACAGACTTTAACCATCACTCCTCAGTGAACGTGAAAGCGTATTAGGTATAAATTCATTTTATTTTCTTTATTTGTAAGTCCGGCCCCCGGAGTGTCTGCTTAGAAACATTCTGGCCCTTGGAAAAATGCAGTTGATGACCCCTGACCTATATATTACCTCTTTATTATCACACTGTTACCCCACTATTGCCATCTTATTACCGGGCCATAATTTGAAGTGCTACCATTCAAGTTTAAAATATAAATATAATCAGGGTGTGATTTGTGAGGGGGAGGGATGTGTTTTTTTGATGATGCACAACAAAACAAAACATGCAAGAATTAAATCTCCCTTCCAATACCATGGCCGGCCATGCCAAAACACTCATGCACGTCAACATCCAATGGAAAATAATCTCAAAGTGAAATAGCACAACGTGGTGTCAACATAAAACACAGTGCTTTCAAGCCGGAGAGTGGAGTTCACTATGCGGCGAAAACAAAAATACTTTCACCCAGGAAACACTCCTCGGGAGTGTTTTAATCCAAACCACAATCTTTTTCCTAAAAAAAAACACGGCCTCTAAAGGACCGTCATCTGGCGGTGCCTGTACCCGGCTCACAGCCCCTGTTGGCAGCTGAACAACTGCCGCTGGTAGCTGGCGTCCTGGAGCTCTGTAGCAGCTATATACAACCAGCAACTGCCGCTCGGATTTTATCGTTCTATCACACTATAGACTGTTCACGTTACAGCACTTTACTTAGTTGAAAATACTTCTATTTTAGGTATATAATTTATATATATTCTAGGCTATTGGTGAAGTAGCATTGATCACTTTGAGGAGGGGGATACATTTTGTCCCCACAAAAAAAATCGGTAAATCCTACGCATCCCCACCGGCAAATTGCACCCTGAATAAAATATAGGCTACTTTAATGTGGTACATGCAGGTGAAAAAAACTGACATTGAAAGGGTGAAAAAGAAAACCCTGGTTCTCCTATGGTACAGCTTTGTCATAGGACCTGTTCCTGTGTCAACTGACGTCCTCTGTGCAAGTGGAACTACGTACTCCTTCGCTGGCTTCATCCACGACGGAGGAGCTATAGGTAGCTCTGTGTATTTTAGCCGTTTTTGTATTTTTTTGAAATTAGTATTTTAAAAAAAAGCATTTCTCATGTCACAGAAACCACTGAGAGTAAATATTGTGTTTTGGATGTTATTACCTGTCAGTATTTTTGTTCTGGTGCTCTGCACAGATCGAACACCCGTCTGCATGCTCTTAACCCCAGTTGTGCGCCGCGGTTGCCTGGCATCGGCAGCCGAATAACCTTATTTCAGAATTTATTACACACATACCGCCGTTGGGCGGAGAAGAGTACGCCCTTCAGCACATAGACAAAGACTGCAGGCAGCGCTATTTCATTAGTCATTGCATATTTCTGTAATAGGCTAAATAATGTATGATTTATGTGAGAGTAACAAATGAAATTTACACACAACACAACAATAACAATGATTTTTCATTAAAATATGTAGTTTTTTATATGCAAATGAAAAGGATGAATTCTAAAGCCATGTGTTAACTGACGTAGTTAGAGCTGTCCACTTGTGATCAGATCACCCAAGACGCATGTTAATGCCAGGTCTGAACAGGGCCATACATGTCATGGCTGGCCGAGGTCTGAAGCCGGAAAAAAGGATTCTGGACCCAAAATGCACGACACCACAAGGCAGATGCAGGTGTAGAATTTATTTAAATAGAAAAAATCCAGGGTAACGTTAATACTGAAGTCCATAAATCCAAACAGAGGTAGGCTAAAAAATGTTATAACAGAACTCCAAAAGTGTCAAGAAAATCCAGCTGAACAAATACACGGGGAACAAGCAGGAAACATTCGACAATAGACGATGAACCAACACCAGACAAAGGAAGCACACATACTAAACACACAAAGGAACGAGGGTAGAAACGAGGGACAGGTGACATGAAGGCTGAGGAACAGGTGAAAAACATCAGGGCAGGGCAGACAATCACAGAGGCGGGAAAACACAAAGCAGGAAGGAAACAAGAAAAGACACAGGACAAACAGAGACTACAAAATAAAACAGGAACTGAAGCATGAAAACATAAACAAGAATGGTACTGGGAAAGAACAACAGAATGCAGCAAAAACCACAACCATGACAATACAGACACAACATTTTCCTACTCATGAATAATTAAAGACTGCTCTATAATAACTAAACATGTTTTTCACCAAATTTAGAGCTTGATGGGGATTATGGGTACATGGATTCCAGAGTAACTTTGGAGACCTTCCTCCAGGGATGTGCAGGGAAGGTGACAGTTCTCGTTGGCCAGGCTGGATCAGGAAAAACTCTGCTGATGTCTTGTTTAGGACAGCAGTGGGCACATGGACTAGTAAGTTTAAATTTTTGTCATCATTCAATAGTTTTTTTAAATAAATATTTCATCATTTTCAAGGATGTTCTGTGTAAATCTGTTGGATTGTTGTCAGGGCATTTTGAGGCAGTGGGGATGCTCGAAAACTCAGGAAAATGGGCTCTCTTGTCAGACATGGCGAAAATTGTAAAGTTCTGCAGTGATTGGGCTCGGGTGTGGCCAGCAGGCTATATAGCTCCCCCAACGGCACACCTGGGTTGGGATTAATGCCCTTTGATGTCCATGAAATTTGATGGGAGCATAGTTGTCATCTTTAGGAACATATATAATTTTTTCGAATGTGTTTCACCTGACAGGATGTTAGCCATCTTGGATTTTGTGCGTTCATTTTCATTTTACGCACAAAAACTCACAAACCTTTGTACCCACGTTCAAACTAGTAATTATTTCGATAGATATTACAATCGGGCTTGGGCGTGGCATGTCATTCTATAGCCCCACAAATTATTTTTAGCCTTTGAATGCATTTTTTAAGCCCTTGTAACACTCTAAAAACTCACAAAAGTTGGTGCACACATCAAAATCTGTGCGCATTACGAGACTATACAGTGATTTGGTTTATGCGTGTTTAGCTGTCTCCATAATGCCCCCTAATACATGGAAGGCCTTAATTTGCTCCGATATTAACAAAATTTGGTACCCACATTGCTCTCATCATTTTGGGCATTTTTCCAATTGGCTTTCATTAGCTTCTCTAGCGCAACATATTGGACGGAATTTGCAGTGCATCATTTCCAGTGTCACGCACTTTACCCAGAAAATAATGTCTCATGCAATTTGTGCGCACAGTGTCGAAGGGGCGAGGCCCCGTTTATCGCTGCTTGCAGCTTTAATTATTTTTTATTGTTTTTACAATAGGGGGGTTTTCTTCAAATTGCACCAAACTTTAAAATAATAATCTGATCTTTGGGTTGTATAGCAAAAGTACCTACATTTTTGCACATTTGAATTTGTGCAATCCAACTCTTGCGTCAGGTGACACATTAGGCTAAATGTCACCTAGAAACTATTAAAGACACAGCGTTCTGAGCAACTAAAATGCAGATCAGCACAAACAAACTGCCAGCTGCGTATTCCAATTATAGGGGAAATCTTGTCGGTTTACAGGTCTTGGGGGGTTACGTGTGAAGAAAGTTGTATTAGTCCTTTTGTGGCTCCAGAGGGAGCTGAGTGAAGTCTGCTAAATTACCTCAAGTAATATCATAGGCATCTAAAGGCTGTCTAAATCCTGTCCAAAACTTTCTGTCACAGTAAAAACACATTTAAAGGGGTGATAGAATGCAAAACCGATTTTACCTTGTCATAGTTGAATAATGACAGTTCAGTGGTTAAATAGGACATACATAGAAGCTCAAAATCCCAGTGAAACTCCTTTACTATGCAAATCTCACATTTTGAAACTGCCGCTGAAAATGGGCGAATCTCAACAAAGCTAAAAGTTGACGTCAACATCTCAACTCCTAGTCTTTGGCACGCCCCAACATTTGCATAGGCTACACCACTGACCTGAGGTCAGCTTAGTCTTCTGAATCTAGCTAGGTCATGCAGATCTCCAGAGGTCCGCTATTTAATTACTAAATTCACTTCTGAGACTTTTTTATCAAAAATCAACTATGTAGAGGTCAAATATGGGCCGTTTTACGAAAATTGATGGCTAATTGCAAATTTTGTCCGGCTGTGTGTCGCAGTTCAGCAGGAACTCAGCAGGCTACGTGACAGCGGCCGGTGCTACCTCGCCGCCCCGTGTCCTACTTCATAGACTCCGGCTCGCTGTGAGCTAGCTGGATCTCCGTCACGAAGGGAAGCCCGTGGCGCTCCATACCCGCGCAAAGTCACCGTTTCTGGGTTACTGGACTACAAAATGCCGAGGCCCTGATGGAGCTTCAGGGCCTGCAGCTAGCCGCAATTTCAAACTGTAAATATACTCTAATTATGCCGAAGGTGAAGCTAACTAGCCGCGATCTGTACGCTTAGGATTGAAGGGACAGTAGTAGCTAACGAAATCCCTAATGTTCACAAAAATGCATTCAATTGAAATCAGACACCGTTGTTAGCTTTATAAGACCTTGGGGTAGATGTTATATAAGTGGTGTGACGAAATTCAAACTGTAAATATACTCTAATTATGCCGAAAGTGAAGCTAACTAGCCGCGATCTGTACGCATAGGATTGAAGGGACAGTAGCAGCTAACGAAATCCCTAGCTAATGTTCACAAAAATGCATTAAATTGAAATCTGACACCATTGTTAGCTTTATAAGACCTTGGGGTAGATGTTATATAAGTGGCGTGACAAAATTCAAACTGTAAATATACTCTAGTTATCCCGGCAGCTGGCAGCCAGCGAGCTCTGCGGAGCCCCGAGCCCCGGTAGTCCAGTAACCAAGAAAAAGTGACTTAACTGGGTATGGAGGTTGCCATTTCCTCGTCAGACTGTGTTGAGCTCCTAAAGTCCGACAAGTCTTACCAAATTTGCAATTAGCCATCAATTTTCGTTAAACGGCCCATATTTGAGCTTTATATAGTTGATTTAGTGAATTTAATAACGAAATAGCCCAACAAACAATGTATAACTTTGCAGTGTCTGAAATATGAGACCTGCTGTCTCGGCTCCAATGTGTTTCTATGGGGTTCGCTCAAACCAATCAGCGTGCAGCTCATCTAAATATTCATGAGCATACCATATTTGGAAGAAAATCTCTTGTTCCAAATAGAGCCATATTCACAGGATAGTTAAGGGCTTAATAAAATAGCATTCGGGCAATTTTCAGCCCAACCAATGTACCCTATTAGGAGATCTTACGGAACAGTGTGAAATACCCTATATAATCATTCTATCACCCCTTTAAAGGTTCCCTGTGTTTTGATCAAACAAAACTTACATTTAAATGTAAGCTTACTTCAGGCTAAGGCTAAAGCTATTTATTTTTAAATCAGCAGTCAATATGAGAGATATTCAATACTTGTCTTGGCTCAAGGTTAGGATAAAAAGTAGAGAGTTTAAAAAAAGCATTTAATAAAAAACCCGGCACTGATATTAACCACAATGCATTTCATCCTCCAACACTTCAGTGGGAGATTTGGCTGTGCCTACTCTGCTTGTTTCATGCGCTCATTTTGTGTTTATTCTATTCTCTCACTGTTTCTATCCCCCCTCTCTCTTATTTCATGCAGGGCCCTATCCCTTCATCCTACCTGTTTGTCCTGCAAGAGTTTCGTCAGCTCAATGTACTGTCCCACCCTCTCTCCCTGTCTGAGCTGCTATTCCGACACTACCTCCCTCTGGAAGGGAGCAACGACGAAAAGGTATGCAGGTAGCAATACTACAACAGAATCGAAATAAAACATCCTAAAAAGGAAAGAACTGTAAAGTTTTTTTTTCAAAACA
Source organism: Sander vitreus (assembly GCF_031162955.1). NCBI lineage: Eukaryota > Metazoa > Chordata > Actinopteri > Perciformes > Percidae > Sander > Sander vitreus. Next base: position 30,316,548 of record NC_135862.1, read on the forward strand.
GGATGATAAAAAAGAAGTGAGAGCAGGAGAAAAGTTATTCAGACTGAATGACATGGGTTATATAGTAGAGTGCTACAGACAAGGGCATAGGTTTGGTCTCAGAAGTAGGAAGGTAAGTCCAAAAACTGTTTTCTGTATTAAGATACATTTATATCAATAATATTGGTTGTCCATTAGTAGTACAGTCAAAGGACTTGTGTAAAGAGACTTTAGAGAATAATGGGTTGATAATATTGCCACTGAACATGCCCACCAGTGAGATATATTTTAAACCGTTGGTCAGGTTCCTAGGAATATTTTTTGAAAGGCTAGCAAACCAAGCAAACGCGACTAGTGTATGTCTTTAAACCTTAAGAACCTTGGGAACGGAACTCCCGCCTTTACACTCTGCTCCTAAACATGTGTAAATCTAAAATATTTTGTTGAGTGTTAAGGAATATTTAGTTCATGTTTCTATATTTACAAATATTTTGGATCAATATGTTTTGTGTTTATTTAGTAAAATTTTAGACACAATTTTTTATACTTTTATTAATTGTTATGGTTTTTTGACTTACCTAACCTTTTAGCTTAGGTTGTACTTATTTTAGGGATATGAAGCATTTGAAGATACTTCAAGAAATGACATCACAACAAGCAAACATACCAATGTAGGCACTGGCTGACCTTTTCTATTGCAGAGTTCAAAGGGTTAAGTTCAACTTGGTAAACTAATACATTACTGTTGTCATTCTTACATTCCTCATGTCCTGTGTTCTGAGCAGAGAGCCATTGTGGATTACCTACTTTCCAATCCAGAGCAAAGCTGTTGGGTGCTGGATGGCTATGAAGAGTTTCACAGCAAACTCACCAGACAAGAGGTGCAGAGAGAGCTTTTGGACCCAGAACAGCCTCTGCCTGTTGCAGACCTCATCTCAGGGCTGTTAAATCGCCATCTTCTTCCAGGATGTACTGTGGTGGTCACCTGTCGTGCACGCGATGTCATGGATTTTGAAGGCATATCAGATAAAGTTGGGCAGCTGCAAGGGTGGGACTGCCATGAGATCAAGGAGTATGTGGACAACTTCTTTCAAATTAAAGGTAAAAACATGCATCCTTTTATATTTACATTGAGATATTTGTTATTCTGCGTAGTGTCACAAAGAGGATGAGGGAGAGTGTCATCAAGGAAAGGACCCAAACTCAGACAGTCAAGACAGCAGGACGATTTCAGTGGTTTATTTATGAAATATAGCTTACACACAAACAAAAGAAGGCAGACTTGACCAGGCTGGACAGGCAATAGGTCCAGCAGGCCAGTAACAAGCAGACAAGTAACAGAAGCTCGAAAACAATGACTGAATATGCCTATTACTCATAGAATCTGGAGTTACACTACGTAACTTCCGGTCTATTTCAAATATACTCCACTCTCCAATGCTGCGTTTCCACTTACCACAATTTGGGCGTTTTCGGCAGCGCGATTACATACAAAGTCAATGCAAAGACCCAAATAGACGCGAGTGGCGAGTGGCGTGAATGACACGAATGCCGCAATGTGAATGACGCAAACACGCATTATTCGCGTAATTTGAATGTTAAGTTTGGTTTGTAGAGCAAAATGCAGGGTGTCTTCTGTTGATCAGCCTTGCCATCCATCCATATGTCCATCCATCCATCCATCATCTATAACCACTTATCCACAGAAGGTTTCCAATCACTGTTTCACTGTGCCGCCCCTAGTTTGACCTACTGTTGCTTAATTCTGTAACTGTATACTACATATAGGTATATATATATATATATATATATATATATATATATATATATATATATATGTATAGTTGGTGGTATAGTGGTTATTGTTGTTATTTGTGTGACTTTGTTTGTGTTCAACACTTATTTTGCATTGAAGAAAGTCCCTTTAAAACATAGTAGCATTAAAGAGGATTTCCACAAACTCTACTTTTCATCGTGGCTACTATGTTGGCTGCGAAAACAGTTTTAAAAATGTGTCATAAGAAAATAACATGATGATGACGTCAGGGAGACTTCAAATTATTAAGTTGCATTATGGGAGGTATAGCATCAAGTGTTTTTGGAACTTTAACCATATTAGGAATTAAAAGTCAGGAAACCTCTTGCTGTGTCTAAAATCACGCACTTCTGCACTATTTTAAGTGCAGAAGTGCGTTCACACTAAGAAGTATGGCAAAATGCAGTGCACTCCGAGTACCCGGATGCTGCACTTTTAACAAAAAGTTGAGTATGGAACGCTAGACACTACTCACCCTTACCAGTTGCCATCTTTGCTAAGGAGCGAAGCTATGGGACCACCAACTTATTTTCAAACTTGTGAAAATGGCCGCGAGGAAGCTGCTGCAGGTGCGATTTAAACTGCATATATATATATATATATATATCTACCTTTAATTTCAATGGGCTTAAACTAATTTACATCTCAACTTTAAAGGTCACTCAGCAAACAAAGCTGTTGGGGTGCAGGCAGCAGATCTCCTTCTTTCCAGTCGACACCTACTCGCCATGTCATCTCTCCCTGCACTCTGCAACATCTGCTGCATCTGTCTGGAGCATTTACTGCTGAAAGGGGGAGACCAAAGAGGGATGCAGATACCGGAAGAAACAGGAAGTGAGAGGAGGAGAAAAGCGAGAGAAAAAGGAGTACAGATTGCAGGAGGAGGAAGAGGAGAAGAGGGCAGTATAGGAGGGAGTTATGCACAAAGCAGAGATCAAGGGGGAGGGAGAACGAGGGGTGAAGACATAATGATGGACGGCACAAATGGCAGAGGCCAGATGCCTTCCACACAAGCCCAGATACCCTCCACCCTCTCCCAGGTCTACCTCACTATTCTTGGTGCCTTTCTGAGCCGTGACCCTAATACAAGAGGAGGCAATGACGAGCCAAAGACCACACCACAGAGGTGAAGGGTGAAGGCTGAGTAGAGCACTAAACATATTAACACCATTCTACACCACTAATACCATACATAACTAATAAAGAATTTCAATGAATGTGATTGACAAGGTAAAATCAGAGCTTGATCCCTCGATATTACATTCATTTTAGTATTTTACACAGAAGGAGAAGTAATCCAGAAAAACTCCTACAATGATTTATTAATAGTTTTTTATAATGATTTAAAGATTTTACATAAGATGGTGCAGCTCAATAAGAACACGGTAACACAAAAATATAATGTAAAAACACATAAACATACACATAAACATTAACATGTATCCAAAATATTTTTTTTTAAAACCCATTAGTGCAATGTATTCACTTTAATAATAGGCTTAGTTATTTTTTCACTTTTCACATTATGTTTGATTATATAACATACCAATGCAGCAAATGTTTATTTGTCTCTGTGTGCAGTGTTGTGTGTGAGCTGAGTCAGCTGGCCTGGAAAGGCTTAGAGGACAGCAAGATCCTCTTCATGGAAGAAGACATCTCTCAGGATGTTTTGGAGTTTTCAATCAGGACAGGGCTCCTCGCACAGGTCAGATTTGACTTCAGAGCATGTGTGTATGTTCTATGCATCTCTGAAATTAAAGGGCAGTAGTAGTTGTGGGTGGAAGAGGTGGGGGGGGGGGGTTCTACCTTATGTCCCTATGGTTGGAATATCTACACTATTCTGTACCATGAACAGCCATAATCTGAGCCGTTGTGGGCATGGTGCAAGTGATTTTTCAATAAAACAGGAGCAGCGCAGGAAAGATTGTGGCTAAAATGGTAAAAACATGTTTGAGGTTTGAGTTCTTTTGCCACTTTGATAACCACCATGCAACATTTTAAAATTGGTGTCATTTTTAGCCATGCAAGAATGGGTCAAGGTATGGCAACCCTGACATTCGTTGTTTCCGGAGGATGAGTTGTAATAACTTTGTTGATATCATAAAATGTTATTTAATATATTCACCTCTCTGCTTTCACATTGTCACACAAACACACTATATAATACTGCTACACATCATCTTACATGCTCACAAAATGTCCACAAAATCTTTACTCTCACCCGCTAACCAAAACTTAATCTCGACTGCTAAAGATGAAAAGCAAACATTGAACCCTAACTTTTATTTATCGCACAATTAATTTGTCTTTACAATGAGCATTAACACATTTTAGGGGTACTAAACCAGCAAGTCCGACGCCCAAGAGCATCTGTATCGTTTAATGGGCAATTAAAGCATCATCTATTTCTCATTTCTGATATTTTACACATATGAAAGGATGAATACTGTGGACCTACATAACTCAGTGTAATTATAAGTGATTACAAGTGCATGTGAGTTAATATTGGCATGCAAATAACTTTCTTTGTTCCATTCATTCTTTCAATGAGCTGTACGGCCATCATCCAAATGCATCAATTTGGCTGCAGGGGGAGAGGGCGGAGGAGAGCACCAACATTAACTAGGGATCGACCGATATGGATTTTTTTGTGCCGATGACGATTTTTTTTTCATCAGACTTAGCCGATGACCGATACGGGCTGCCGATTTTCTTGAGCAGATATTTGGAGCCGATACTGCTTTTGCTCCCTCAATTTACATCATAAAAATGTAAACCCTGCCACACTGGATTTGTTTTCGGAATCTGCCATTTCTTTAAAAATAATAAACAAAAACACAGCTCAGTGTCACCTCTGCAATCATCTTACATTCATATCACCCAAATTATGTGTGCAATGTGCATCATATGGATGGGTGCACTGCATATGGTTAACTGTGCAAGGGTAAAAGGCTTTCATCAACATCTACAACACAGCCTTGATGATGCATTGCTTGCTGACATATTGTAAGACAGATATAATCAGGTCATCACAAAATGTCCTTTGTCAACACATTTAAATCATTTAAGAAAACAATAAACCTGAAAAGTAGCCATTGAAATAAAGTGCTTGATTCGTAATTTAAGACTGCCATGGTGCTGGAAGCCTGCCAGGCTTCCAGCACCATGGCAGTCTCTATCCCTACTATGGCAGTTCTAGTGTTAAAGCCTCACAGAGGCATAGCTGAAGACTGTTAGTCTTGTTAGTGACATAATATAAAATATGTTTTTCCGTATCTTCCTGTCAGGTGGAGCTCAGACGTGAGGATGGGATTCTTGTCAACTCCTACCGCTTCATTCATCTGACAATACAGGAGTTTTTGGCTGCACTCAGAATCATGACCAGTACTGATGTTAGCGATATGCAGCTCAAGAAGAGGTAGGGAACTGATTTCAGAGAAGCCAAATGGAGCTGGAGGGGAACATGGTTATATGTTTCAAGGTGATTGCAGTCTTCCTCTATGGAGCTGTTGATCATGTGGCCTTTCTAAAGGCAGTTGCAGTAACCAGATAACTGTGCTAATTATACGTACTGTTCATGGAATCAATTATAAGTACAGCCTCAAGCGTCAATCCCAGGTTCAAACGTTTTCTCGCCCAGCCGAAGGAAGCAGCTCAATTGCCAAAGTCAAAGCCACATCAGCAATGAGCGGGTTTCAGGCTTCACAAAGCTGAACAAAGTCACTTTAGCTGGTTTAATTCTGTATAAAAAGATGTAAGACCAAACACACACCTGTTTCATCACTGCAATGGATGAAACAAAAAAAAGTCATCATTGCACAACCCTTCATCTGATTTTAACACATCTTGGTGGGTACGTTCAGGTCTTCATCCCATATGTCTCCATTGAGTTTTAGCAGGATTGCTGGAGAACAGCTTGAGTTATGGCCAATTCCCTGCTAAGAACAGCTAAGCTCTCTTAATTAATGGCCATCATGTTTTTTGAACAATTTTGCTCATTAGTAGAAAAGTGTACCTCAGCCTCACAAGGCTGTATTCCAATTTTGTTGTTCATAGAAACAAAATTAACAAAAGCCTATTCATATTATTGTTTTTCTGTTTCTGTTTGTGCAGATAAGCTAAACAAAACCCATCATGGTGGACTTCTATGGTCCAAGAGGCTTTTTTGTTGAGCACATTGAGCTGGATTTGTGTGACAGATTTGAAGTAAATTGGTTTTACGGTGTGAGGTGCATGGCTTTTCAAAGTTTTCACTTTTTTGGGCTGTGGTCCAAAATGTTTTGATTGCAGCAATAAGTTCCGATTTCATTTCAGATCAGGCGACCTACAGTATTAAATAGAAAAGTCAAACATTTGTTATTTAAACGTTATATTCAATGTTAACATTCTTATGTGTCCCAGTTTGTTTCAAGGGCCCTGTTTTAGAAAGCAGGTTCAACAAACAAAGTAGTCATTTTAACATAGTTAATGAAATGCTATTAAAATAAAAAAAAACATGTTCAGACTATATGCAGCTATTTAAAAAAAACCTCACTTTTAAACTACATTTTCCAGCTGCACCACAATACTGCTCACCTAGAAATATTAACATATAATATCCAGTATTAAAGGAATTGTCTATATTGTCTATTGTATTGCAGGAAAATGTCAGTGTGACCAGTCACATTATGTGTGCAGAGTGCCGTGTTATGAACACAAAAAAGGACATGCAGAGGGTTTTTTATACGGCTTGTTACTTCTACCGACTCTTCAAGAGTCTATGTCAAATGTTATAAAAGGGGGCGTGGCTAGAGTTTAGCGTGCGACATGAGTGTGTACACAAGTGTAGTCCACATAAAGCACATTTCATGTAAATCGGATAATGTTTGTCACATGAGGCTAACTTCCTGTTGCCATTAGTAAGCGCTATGACTATAATTCCATGTTGCACCAAAACAAGTTCCTTCCAGGGACTATTTTGCAGAGCCACTGTTGCTGCGTCCGGAACTTAGCGCCGCTTATGACGATTGTGATTGGTTTAAAGAAATGCAAAGAACCCAGAACCTGTTTTCACCTATCCTAGAATATATCTGTGGTGTAGCCAGACCTTAGTCCACAGTGCTGTGGAGGCCTGACAATGCATCTACCATGTCATTTTTTTAAATATTTATTTTTGCAAGAATTTGCAGTTGTTATTTTTTAATTGTTTGTTGTTCACAGTACTGTTCGCAGTAAACATGTTGATGCACTGTGGGCTCAATTTTTGATGATTCAAAAATCTGGCTGATTGTTTGTGGAGGACAGTCTGAAGATGCATTGTAGTAGGTTTGATGTCAATTGAGCAAAATATGTGGAAGGAGGTAGGTTTAATTAGTATAAACACAGAGTGATGTTTTTAATAATTCATGACAGCTCAAAGCATGTGAACATTTTTGCTCACTTGGCCTTTGGCCTGAAAGTTACAAAGTGCTAGCATGTACGACTGATAGTTTGTGCCACCATCAGGACTATAAGCCTACAAAGCCAGTTGAGGAAGGTTGGCATAAGACCAGACCTATGTGTGTTTCTTTTCATGCATTGAAAGGAAGATTTCCTGGTAGAAAGAAGAAGGAGAACTAGAGAAACTAGTTGGAATGCTTAAAAGCTGGCGCTATACTGGATTGCTGGCTTAAATGTGTAAGAAGAACTTGTCTAATTAGTATGAATGTCATTGAAAAGTTGACTTAAACCAATATTGTATGACAGTTGTGGAATATTGTAAGTATTTTTTAAAAGCTGATGCTAAACTGAATTGCCCGGTTTAATTTGGATGAAGAAGCAGCTGTGTGTGTAGGACGTACAGGTGATTTATTTAGGTTTTTTGAATTTTGGAATGTGAAATGTCTAGAAAGTAGTTGCTATAAGCAGTGCCTACTTTAATCAAAATTCACAATCATTAGCAAATTGAATGCATTAACTGACTCATGACCTTAGATTGTGCGATCCCAATTCCGTCCGAATCCATGCAGCCAATTAGGATATATAAACCTTTTTTTCATTTGTGTCACCCCCTAGAGGAGAAGCACAAGTGCTTTAATGTGTAAGCTTAGTTACTACTCTGAACATTTGTCTCAAATATCACCATAATCATTAGTGGGCCAGAGGTACTTTTGGAACGACACAAGGTGCAGAGTACTATAGCATTTCAGTACATAATGTAACACTCGACGCCAGGAACATACCAGGAATAACCTGGAACAAGATGAGCCTTGTAAATTGAGCATGCCATGAGATGTCCTTTCGGAGGCCAGGAATTCACAGATGCAAGCACAACGCGGATGGTCCAATTATAATAGGGGAGGGTCAGGGGGCCAGTAGAGCTGAGGGGGGCACTGACACATCAGACGTCATAGCAGGTGGCAACCACTGTTACCCAATAAAAGCCTTCTTGTTTATAGCCATATTATAAATTATATCAACAGTCTGTTTTTCTTGATGCCTAGAGAGTGTCTTGTTGAGTGCACGTCACCAGTCAACTGAAAGACATGTCAGCAAGATTAACTGAATTACTTGAACTCTGCACTTCCTTTAATCAACACTTTTCAGCACACAGGGCTCAATGCTAACTTTTTAAAGTGGTTGCCGGCTTGACAACCAGGCATCAGCTTTTGATTGCCGAAATTGACAGTACGGTTGCCATGTTTTAAACTGCCTATATTTGGAGCAATTAGTTTCTTATCTAACTATACCACACATTTTAATAATGAAACAATGTGAGAATGGCTTGCAATATAATTTCCTATCCCTCTTAAATAGGGGCGCAACGGATCACAAAGCTCACGGTTCCGATAACGGTTTTGAGTCACTGATTGAATAAATTTTTGGATCAGCACAAAAAAGGGGGGAATTTAAATGATTATTAAAAATGTAATAATAACTTTTAACAATAATTACTTCTTTCACCAGTAAATTGCTGTTAAAAGACAAAAACAGATGAGAAAAGGGTTTTTTACAATAACTTTGAGTGCACCACGAGGTTTACCAGTTTTAAGTAAACGCAACATTTAGTCCCGTCGGTTATGTTTTTCCGACAACAGCAGTGACCAAGTGCTAGTTAGCTCATAGCTTTAGCGGCAGGCGGTTGTACGTCCCGGTGTTGGAATACTCTACAGTGAAATACAGTCACACTAAACCGTTTAGCTGTCAGCATGTTAAACGTGTTTAATCCAGTTACTACTGTACCTAATGGTAGGCTAACTTTACCTGCTGCCAAGTGTAATGTTTTATTAGTGTTTACTAGCGTGACATGCAGCGATGCTTCTGTTGCCTCTAACGTCGGTTGTGGAGCATCAGAGAGCAGTGCAAACATTTAGGTGGCATCGTAATGAGGCCCCGAAATCCACGTTGGTATTCTATCCGGTAGATACCGCCATTAACGTGAACAGAAAATTGCGTTGCCTGTATCACGGCAAACGCGCATGTGTGGAAAGCGGTCGCACAACAGCTGATATGTTGTTTCACACACGAACGTAGTGTTCGGAGACAACCAAATCAAATTTTGAAATAAGATTTTCCAGTTTTGATTTGTTTGTATATATTAAAAAAACTAGGGCTGTCAAAATAACGCGTTTTTTCCCGATTAATTAATCTGAGAAAAAATAACACGTTAAAAAAAATAACGCAGATTAATCCATTCCATATTGAACTTTGACCCGGAGCCGTTTGACTGCAATTGAAGGAGGGAGACGAGAATGTGGTGCCTGGATCATTAATTGGAACATTTACTTGTAAAAATCTTCTTCCTGCCAACCCTGGCTTCCGAAATCTGGTGCCACTGATATGTCTGCGCTTCTCTCGGATGCTCTGAAACAGACAATACAGGCAACACAAACCGCTGCACGTGACGCTAGTTAACACTATACTCGACAGCAGCTAACGTTAACCTACCGCTAGCTAGTAGCTGGATTAAAAACAGTTAAAATGCTGACAGCTAATGCTAAACGGTGTAAAGTTTGACTGTGTTTTACTGTAGAGGATTCAACACCGGTATGTAACAATCTGCAGCTGCCATCGGAAAAACAACACAGACGGTGCGTTCAATGAAACTGGTAAACTACAGCCTCGTGGTGCATTTGAAGTTATTGTAAATGTCCTTTTCCCATCTGGTGGTTGTTTTTGTCAGTCAACAGCAATTGACTAGTGAAATAAGTTATTGTTATTGTTATACATTATTATTAAATCATTTAATTTTGACCATTTGGCCTAAGCAATAAACAAGCCGTTCTTTAATGTCACCAACTGTTGTTTAGTACCCTTTTTTTTTCTTTTTTTACTTCCTTAAAAAGTATTGGTTCAGGCACCGTAAATTATGTATGCGATTCATTTCGATTAATTAATCACAGAGTATGTAATTAAGTAGATTACATTTTTTTAATCGATTGACAGCCCTAAAAAAAAACACAATAACTTAATCTGGTTGCCAACGGCAACCGGGCAACCATTACTGTCGAGCCCTGGCACAGGAACATAATCAGGTTTTTTACGCATATATAGAAATATGATTCATAATAATTATAGCAGTTGGTATGATGAGCAGTGGCAATTATAGTAACAATAAAAATAATGGAACTATGACTAGAAATAATAGTTGTAGCAGTTCAGGGCGTAGCAGGGCATAGCAGGGTGTAGCAGGGCGCCGAGCAGGACCACCCCAATCCAAGGAAAACTGCAAGGGGAGAAAACATAAGAACTCCGGGGAATAAGCTACCCGGAGCTAAGTTAGCATTAAACATTACTGGGACATGAATGCACACAAATGGAAAGAGAGAGGAACTCAGTTTGTCAAATGTAGTCCCCCGGCAGTCTAGACCTATAACAGCATAACTAAGAGCTGGTCCAAGGCAAACCTGAGCCAGCTCTAACAGGGTTGGTTGATGGATTTGAAGACTATGAGGAGAAGCAGAGAAGAGTAGGGGTGCCATGTCTGTAGTGGAAAAGCCCGCTTTTATTAAGCAACTGTAGGAAGGCATTCGGAAATGTCAACAGATGAGCGCATCAGCGCACACGGGGCAACAAGTGCATCAAGTGAAACAGGCCCATTGGCTACCTACATAATAAGCTGTTTTAAATTTAAAATGTTCAATGCCTTATCGCGCTGATGTGACAGAGCCCGAACCCAAACATCATTTCTAAATATCTGTCTGAACTCTGCCCGGCCCGTCGGGTCCCGTCGGGCTCGGTCGGGTATCCATCCTCTAATGCCTTACTGTACATTGTGTGAATTCTTGTTCTCATCTGGCTGGAGTGGCCAGGAACTGTCCTCTACACAGCAACATAATGGAGGTGTGTACCTAAATCTTAGTCCAAATACAATATTGACTTTGCTCTATCTTCTTCCTTATTGCTCTCTCAGATTCAGTCTGAGAACTCGCTGGACGACCAAGTCAGACCAGAGGACGGTCTTTACTGACTCTCTTCATCTATATGTATGTGGTCTGGCTTCCCCCCGCTGCACTCCAGACTTGGTTCAATTTGCCAGGACCTCTGGCCAAAGTTGGGTCCAAAAACGACAAACCCTCGTTCTGAAACTACTAGAAAACTTTTGTCACAGCAACACCCTAACTGGACCAAAGGTAGAATATGAACTGAAGGGAATTAGGACAAATAGATGTATAATTACCTTTTTACCCATTCTCTCCTCATTTTTACTCATTCTTTCCTTAATTATCATTCCTTCTTACATCTTCCCAGATATTGGATCTTTGCCACTGTGTCCAGGAGAGCCAGGACAACCAACTAGCTAAGCAGGTTGTGGGTACGAGACCCACCCTGGAGCTGCGCAACATCACGCTATTACCTAATGATATTGATGCTCTGGCTTTTGTAGTTAACTCAGTAGGTGATAATGGCATTGGATTGGACTTTGGAGCGTGCTCAATGGAGTTGGAGTGTTTAGATGTTCTGCCCAGTTGTCAGTTCATTCACTACCTCAGGTAAGTCCACACAAATACTCACACAAGCAAAATATAATATAACCATACATAACATCCCCACGCAAGCACGCAAGCTTGCGTGTGCGCGCGCACGCACACACACACACACACGCACGCACGCACACACACACACACACACATACACACGCACTTGTCTAATTGCTTTTCATTACAAAATGAAAAATTTGAAATATTTGTTAGAGAAGCAAAATCTGCTCTACATTTCATATTATATTCCCCTTGGGTGATTTTCTCTTCCATTGGAGACCATCAGTCATATAAAGTATGCACAGTCAAAATGCTAACACCTAGCATTTGGGCATATAGGGTGAATCATTATTTTTGTCGCCAGAGGCGTAGTGGGAAACTGCAGTTGTACATGGAAATGGTACAGTGAGGCGAATGGTGTTCAGCTGTCAAGAGTCTGAAATCTGTTTAGCTTAATAACAGTGAAGTAGCTCTGGAAAGATTTACTGCTTTCCCTTCAACATTCCTCAGCTGATTGGCCATCTGTCCCGCATACTTTGAATCTGACTGAAGCTCTTTGTGTCCTGCTGTGTTCCTGTGGTTGGGTATGGGTAGACATACAGTAGCCTGGACTCAAGTGCAAAAATATGGCAATGACAATTTATTTATTTATTTGTGAACACTTACACATGTAATTTAACTTAAACATTATACAATAAACGGTAAAGCCAAAAGGAGACTAAAGCGAAACTGGCCAGGACATATACTGAGCTGCAAAAAAATGCAATTTAAAAGGCCTATTTTTATTATCTTAACTTTATGTTTTAACTGAAACTTGGTTAGATGAGAACAACAGTGGAGCCCAACGTTAGAAAGGAGGTGGAGTTGCTGTTTTATTTAACAATGCTTTCCGATGCAAGACCATTTCAATTAAAAAATATGCTTCTTTTGATTATGTGGCTCTTCAGTTAATTTCCTCCTGTCGAGCTTTGTTATTCAATATCTACCGCCACCAAAATATTCTGCAAATTTTTTCAATGACTTTGCTGAACTACGCTCAGCTGTATTGACTTTGCCTGCATTCTTATCGTGAGTGCTTTCAACATCCATATTGGCAACCCCCAGGACAGCAGTGCTATCGAATTACCTTGCATTCTGGATAGCTTTGGGCTGACCCAGCATGTGTCAGAGCCCACACACAATAAGGGTCACACTCTTGACCTAGTAATAACTCATGGTCTCACTATTTCTAGTGTTGTGGTTACTGATGTTGCCCTGACCACTCCTGTGTATTCTTTGAAATAACAATCAGTGTCTGCACTAAGGTACAAACAATAATAATCACTAAGCGGTACATCACTGAAAACACCAGCAAACTGTTCCTGCTGTCTTGATATTCTTCCCACAAGCTTCTTGAAGAATGTTTTTAACTGCATGCCATCAGACCTCCTGGAAATAGTGAATAAAACTCTTCTCACAGGCTGCTTCCCCAAAACATTGGGGACAGACAGCAGTGTTTAAGCCTTTTTTTTAAATGTAGACACCTCAAAAATGCGGAATTATAGGCCCATATCAAATCTCCCATTTCTGGGGAAATCATAGAATTGGCCGTTTTCAATCAACTCAGCACCTTCCTGGCACTAAATAACTGTTTTGATGTTTTCCAATCTGGATTTCCATCTCATCACAGCACTGAGACTGCTGTTATGGAAGTACTGAATGACATCTATTTAAATACAGACAATGGAAAAATCAGTCTTAGTTCTGTTGGATCTCAGTGCTGCGTTTGATACAGTGGACCACAAGATACTGCTGGACAGACTAGAAAACTGGGTCGGACTCACTGGCACAGCCCTTAACTGGTTTGAATCCTATCTGCAGGATAGAGAATATTTTGTGTCAGTTGGCCCTTACAAATCTGAGCTAACGACAATGTCATGTGGAGTTCCCCAAGATTCCATTCTTGGTCCAGCCGCCTTCAACATCTATATGCTCATGCTATATGATATATGCTACAGATCCTACCATAATTATGTGGATGACATGCAGATTTACATCACCATGAACCCACAGGATTATGATTATTAAGAATATTTTCAAACAGGGATTGAAACCCAGTCTTTGCATGTTATTTTAATCACAGTCTGTTTTAATAAAAGCGCATGTGACATCTCACATGCGGCTTTGAGCTTTCATCTGAACATTTAGCCCACTTTGTAGGAAATGCCGAGCTATATATTGTGTATCGACACTTAGCCAAAAAATACAGAGATATTTTTTGTGCCATATTGCCCAGCCCATGCTTTTGCACATTTATATCACCCAGGAGTAGGACAAGTATACTATCAACGGGAATGAAACTCTCTTTAGTGGCCCCTCTTAACCAGTAATTGTACAATAAATGGAATTGCAACATTGATTATTCTTTGAACTATGTAGAAGTTCATAACCAGCAGATTAAATCTTATTGTTAATTTTTCCCTGAGATTTTTCCTTTTGTGTGCTTAACACATTTGAAATATTTAAGGGGGGTCTTTGCATCTCATATTCCAATCCAACACAAAGGTTTCTTTCATTAATGTTTCATTTCACTATTTGTGTGCCTTCAGTTTTCGCAGCCGCAAGTATGGCGACAAGTTTGCTGAGAAGTTGTCCTCCATTCTGCCAAAATTCACAACGCTGAAAAAACTAGAGTAAGATTCAAATTTCTTCTTGTCTTCTTCCTACTCTATTTCCTTTCCACAGTCTCCACAGTTTTTTTAATCACTCTTTAATTCCTATCTAGCTTAGCAAAAGTGGAGTAGTTTAAAGGCAGGGTTGGTAAAGTTTAAAAAGCTAGCAAGATTTGAAAGTAGCATCTCCTCGGGGCTCGGTCTGTCGCAGCTTCAGAGCAGGGCGAAGAAAGGACCGACATTTTACTCAAGTAATCTCAGCTGTAGCAACTTTTGCTCAAATTTCTCCTCCATTCTCCAGTAGACCTACAGTAACTGTGGCTTGTACACGGGAGGGGTAGAGTACGTGCAGCGGAGCAAGGAGGCATTTCATTGGTTCTTTCTAAGTGGACCGCGAGGCAGTGATTGGTAGGCATTTCAACAGGATTACAGTAGCAACAGATGACAGATCTTTTTCGCTCCTTTTTCAGAGCCCATAAGTTATTTATTGCTGTCGGGTATAAAGACCATTTCAAACATATACAAAAGTGTGTATTGGAAATCGCTACCAACACTGCCTTCTCCAGAGTGTACTCACAGATCAATGTAATTCCCTTTTGAAATACTGCAAGGAATGCACCAGAATGAAGTGGAAGAAATCAAACACCCCAACAACGGTGATTGGCTGATTTTGTCTTTGTCTTCCCAAGGTTTTGTGGCGCCAGTCTGACTACCACAGGAGCAGCTAGTTTGGCCTCTGCTCTACAGAACTGTCCAAACATCACAGAAATCAAGTATGTTTTCTACAACATCATTTCACTGCTAGAGCAAATAACATGTCCTCTTCATTGGTGTTCCTCAGTTCTTTGGAAATGTGGGAACAGATTGTTGTGTTTCTGTCTAAATGGGGTTGCTGACTCCTGATACCTAATATAATGGTGAAATATTTTGGGTGCAGGTTGCAAACTTTAACACCACACTTTTATTTTTGTGTTGCAGTCTGAGTGACAACAATCTGAAAGACGGAGGAATCAAACACGTAGCTGATATTTTTACCAAACAACCAAGACTGGTCCTGGTAAGGTAAGTACATACTTCCAATTAGATGCTATTTTTAAAATCCCCACAATCTTCAGATTTTGCTGATTTTTAGCTAATTCCGTGTATCAAAGTTCAGTGTTTTTGCCTGTTCACCTTGCAGGCTGGGTCAAAACAACAGCTCTCTGGAAGCAGTGGACTATCTCATTGGGAAAATGTCTTCATGTTTGAACATCCAGCACCTTAATGCAGAGTATGACCACACCCTGGCACACATACAGTGTCAACTTGTTATGTTTGCATTATTTAAAGCAACACTATGTAACTTTTAGCTGCAGCTGTAGTTCCAATGAGACAACCTGTAGGGGGCCCGAAGCGGGAAAAGTTACATAGTGTTGCTTTAACACCCTACAGTACATCCACACAGGCGCTCCATTATGGGATCTATGTATGTTTTGGGTCATTTTCCACTCACTATCACACTTTCAGCATGCAACGGCAATATATTGTTGCTGTCAGCATTTCTGCAGCCAAAATATCTTCTCAGTCACATACAAAATTGAGGTTTAGAAACTTACTTTAGAGACCTCAAAGGAATTAAGTAAAAGGACATCACAAAGTAAACTTGTTATATATAACTGTTATACAGTATCAATGTTTGTTTTTGCAGTGGGAAGAAGGAATTGACCGTAACTTTCTTCCAAAACTCTGATTTGAACCGGTGAGTTTAATGGATGGACATAATGAGTAAATACAAACCAGTAATTCAATGTCATTGACTTACATCCTTATCAAATGAATACTGCACATACTGAAATTCTGTCATGTATTCCCCTCTGCAGCCATATAACTAAATCTGAACCAACAATCAGGTAAGGCATTAGATGATAACACTCTTATCAAATGTTGACCACTTTCCAGATCTTTACTAACATAGCCAGTTTCCTTGAAGTTTCCTCCTTTAAACAAGGTGCTTGTACCTTGACCTTGTTTTTTTAACAACTTAATCTGATTCTGTGACATAACTACTGCCTGACAGCAGCTATTTGAGTTTAATTCATGTGCCGATTCATTTGATTTTGATACAATTATGGTTTTTATCTTGCGCTACAATTTCTTTTCCAGCTTGCTGAACCAGACATGGAGCAAGCCTAAGATGCAAAAACTTGCAAAGTCACTGGCACGTTGCAGCGCCTTGTCGGTCCTGGAGTAAGTAACCCTAAATACACCTCCTTTTAAAATTTAGGATACCCCCAATGATACATGAACATACCAAAACAGAATTATGCAGTACTAAATACAATAACAATAGCCATTTATTGACCTTTTGTGTAATCCTGGCTTAGCTATCTTTACAAATGATACTAAGTGTAAAAAAAACTAAGTGTAAGTAGTTGGTAGAAGTTATTTTTTATGTTAGCCATCACCTGTCCTTTTGCTATCAGAACTTGGTTCTGACATTTTGCATATTTTCAACAGTCGGCACTATAGTTTGGCACTGCTGGTCAGAATGGAAATTCTGTCTGTGTATCAGATTGTGTGTGTGTGTGTGTGTGTGTGTGTGTGTGTGTGTGTGTGTGTGTGCGTGCGTGTGTGTGATCTTTTGTGCTGTTTATATTTTCTGCTCCACCAGTTTATGTTGGCAGCTACCTATGTCGTGCCCTTTTTTGTCTCTGACATTATTTTAACATTATCAACATTCTTGTCTATCAGTCTGTCCAGTAACTGTTTAGGCAACACAGGATTGAAGAAACTGTTGGACATCCTGCCTTGTCTTAGTAACATCCAGGAAATAAAGTAAGACTCACACACACAATGACAATAAAAGATACATACAAAACAATTAAAAAACATCAGAAACTTTACTGGTGAACTTTATAACAAACCCCCATATAAGCTGTTTTTTATGATATGCATTTTGATGATTTTTTTTATTGAGGAAGTGTTTTGAAAAAGAAGGATGAGACTCTGTGTTGTGTTACACCGAGCTAATCTAATATTGGTTATCTGGCAAAAGCATGACTGTTATTTTCTCACCAAACAGGCTCCAAACCAAATGAACCAGCGCTGGCAGCTACTGTGTTTACCCCGGGGCATTACTCGTTATAAATGGCTTGTTTAGAGCTAAATAAAGTCCTTCCCCTTGGCACATTTGTTTTTGTGTGTGTTTTTCAGCGCCAGTAACAACGGGATTGGCATGGAAGGAGTGGTAATGCTGGCTGGTGCATTGTGTTCCCATCACAACTTAACACAAATTCACATCAGGTATTCTTTGTTGTACTGTTTAGGCTTTTAATGATTTTATTAGAGCAGCAACAGAGTGAGCACATGTTTCACCAACGTGGCGAGCTGCCAGTTAGAACTGCAACAGCTGCTTAAGAGCTCATTTGTGTCTGTTTAAGTACAAGTATAAATGCCATAGACATTGGCATATAGATCAATTGATTGGGGAGACAGTGGTCTTGTTAACTAAATACTGTTGTTAACATGTGCAGATTGTTAATCTTATAGTGTCCTGTTGGTTTTACAGCCACAGAGAAAGACAGCAGGTGATTCTGAAGTTCGGCCCTGACGAAAGGTAGAAAAGCTGCATCTGTGAAATCCTCCACACATCTGGATACCTCTGTCTGCATTTTAATGTGTCAACTAATGAGCTCATTCTATGCTCTTTTTGTAGGGATGACAAACAGCAGCTAAAGATGTTCAGGTACAGTAAGCCGATAAAGAGTTTAAAGGAAAGGCACACAGTTGACAGTCATTACTTCGAAATTAAAATACAAAGAAACCATCCTCTTTAATGCTGCAGGATAAACAACAGCAGCCTCATGCCATCGGACACAACCAAAATCTGTGGACAATTGGTCCAGTGTCGCTCCCATTTTGAGTTAGAGTAAGTTTGATTGTTTTGATTGTGTATCCACACGTTATTATTTCATGATTTTGACCGAACAGGTAGACGGTAATATACTTTTATGTTGTGTCAGTTTGTCTCACAGTTCATTGCCAGACGAGGCTATTGAGAATCTGGTGAAGGTCCTGCCGAAGATGGCATCACTGCAGCGACTCAAGTAAGACGTACACACGTCAGTAACATATTACAATCACCTCTAAAATAAGCAGGGAGCCAATGGAGCCAGGCCAGGATTGGGGTGATGTTATGTCCTCTGTTAAAGCAACACTAGAGAACTTTTCCCGCTTCGGTCCCCCTACAGGTTGGAAGCGGAACTGTCCATCACATTACATTATGCAAGTTTGCCAGATCAGGTAGCGCAAGCTGTAGTTACAATGAGACAACCTGTAGGGGGACAGAAGCGGGAAAAGTTCTCTAGTAGCAGTGAGAAGCCGAGCTGCTGCATTGTGAACCAGTTGTAGGCGAGAGAGGGACCTTTGGTTGATGACAGAAAGGAGAGCATGATGAAAACACGAATGACTTTTTCCAGGTCGGGAGTGTGAAAGCATGGGTTTGATTCTGGAGGTGGTAATACATACATGATGGTAAAATATACATGTCAACTGCAGTGTGTGCAGGTATAAACAGAACGGAATTGTTTAAGGTAAAGTGTCCCAGTGCGGTGTGAGTAAAGTGTCGTAGTGATGAGCTCAAGAGTTCAGCAGTCTTATTGCAGATACACAGATCATAGAAATATACACAAAGATGCTAAAAAAAAACATGTATGTATGAATATTTAAAATTGTTTAAAATTGTTCAATTGTTCAAAGTGCCACCTCACCAGTGTGACATGGCAAACATCATGTGGTATTTTAACAGAGCAGGAGTCGTTAATGATACCAAGGTATTTCATTACAAGGTTAATTTTTTCTTTTCTTCATTGGTTCATTTTTCAGCACCGGAGGTTGCCGCTTGTTTTGAACCCAGCATATATTTGTTGTAATATTATCAATTACCACTTTCTCATTTAGCATGAATCAACCCTATCCTCTTTCTCTCCAGTGTCAGCCACAGCATCACATCCACAGCTGGAGCCCTGATGTTGGTCAGATGTTTGACTGTCAGTCAGCGAGTCAAATCAGTGGTGATCACGTAGGATTTTTTTTTAATGCTCTTTTCTGTATCCAGGCAGTGTGTTCATTGGCTACACTTAATATGAGTAATTATATGTAATACAGTATGCCCCTGAAATAACTTTAAATACTGCTTCTAACTCTCTCTTCTTCAGGCCTCAGATTGAGTCCTTCATTCATTTTGACAGTGTGAAAGTCGAACAAGCCAGCTGCAGGTTTGTGATTTCTTTTTTTTTGTCTATTGGTATAAGTACAAACACTTGGTGGGTGTTTGCTTTTCAGACTGCTCAGTCTGTCACTTACCCAAGCATTCATTGCACATACTGTACACTATATCAAATCTAACTTTCTCTTTAAGTCTGACTGCCATTGTATGCGGTTCAGTATAAAAAATGATCATAAAACTCTGCCAGCACTGTTAGAAAGTGCTGTCTACCATAACTGAAGATGATACTTGGCAGCAAATTTACAATTTCTCAAACTGTGAATTAGTTGAGAACATTTTCCCTCTTTTTATTTTTTATTTTATTCCCTTTTATTTTTAGTGTTAAAACACAAAAAATGCTAAAACTGAAAAAATATACAACTTTTTAGAGCAGCACACATAACGTCAACCACTGTGAGTCGCCAAAAAGAAGAAAATGATAAAAGAAAAACGAAAGTAGTAGTAATTGTCAGTTTGAAGTACACTCTGCATTTTTTTGTGACCTTATTTTTCTTTTCAAGTACGTTTTTAGCAAAAAGAAAAGTGTGAACACACCATAACTGTCTGTGACTTGCTATCTAATGTGTTTTTGGTCTGTCTCTTTCTGTCTGACTGACTGTGTGTGCTCACAGGTTAACTCATTGTAGCCTGAACGGTGAAAACTTGGAAAGGCTGCTCGAGATCCTACAGCAGGGTCCCCAACTGTCTGACCTGGAGTATGAGCCACAAACAAACCCAGTCTTCTTACTTATACATTATTAGCGAACACCCATATACTGTACATACTAACCTGGGACCAGTACTTATTAACACAATATTGGTATGGATGCTGAGTTATTCTTTCTTTTGACTGCAGTTTATCAAGCAACCAACTGGAAGATGAAGGAGTGAAGTGTTTTCTGGATTCTCTACAAAAGCTCAAAATCACCAGCTATGTGAAGTAAGATTTTAACAGTGATGTTTACCATTTTCAGTTCTATATTAATTTGTACCTTATAAAACAAAAATAACAGTGATTTAATGGAGGGCTTGTTAAAAATAGAAAAGACAAGAATTTCAGTTAATCCCTGTTACCAAAAAAATTAGTATTTCACTTTAATGATCTATTTTATGTAGACATGCAGCTAGGCCTGTTGTGTAGAATACTACAACATTATACAGAGTAAATAATGTATTTAATAGAATAGGCATATTTCAATAAGAATATAGGTCACATTATACTATCAAATCAAATGGGTTAAACATAGAATAATACTTTCCTGGTCTTTAATGTGTCTTCATCCACAGTTTGAGCAACAACGGTCTGAGACAGCAGGGGCTGTTGGATGTGGCCAGCACACTGTGCACCTGTAACAACGTCTCCGGTGTCGAAGTCAGGTAAGTCTGAGCATTGTGGAAATGAATGAACAAAGGGCCAAGAAAGGTAGCAATTTAATAGAGGTGGGGGGGGGGGGGAAATCCATGCAGCATAGTATCGCGATATTTTTCGTGGCACGACTGTATCGATACACAGACGCCAAGTATCAATCTATTACTATATATGTGGTGGTCAGTTTGTCTGCTTGACAATCCCATTTTGCAGCAATACAATTGAAGTGAAACTGAGAAATGTATCTTTTTAGATAAAACAGATGTTGACAAAGTTTCCTTTTGGGGACATAATATGGAATTGGGGAAAAAAAAGGGTAATATCGCAGGGTAATATTGCAAGATGTTTAAAATCGCAATAATATCGTATCGTGACATAAGTATCGTGATGATATCGTATTGTGAGGCCTCTGGTGATTCCCACCCCTTACAATTTAACCGATTGTTGAAAGCATGAAAAACTGAAAGAATTAACAGAGTCCTTTTCCCTGTCGGTCCCTTTGTCCATGGACTCAACCTTCTGATGTCTGCTGCTAGTTTGGGAGCAGAGGAGAAGTGTCTCATCTGGTTTACACAGTGTGAAGGTTGTGTAAAAACGCTGAGGTAGGACAAAATTACAAGAGTACTAGTAACTAGCAGCTCCTACAGTAGCAAGCATTGACAGATGGAAACAAACAGGAAGTGGCAAACATTCAAATTCAAAGAGGCTTTATTAGCATGACCATATAGACATATAGTATTGCTAAAGCACATAGTACAACAGGTACAAATACACATATATATACTTTTTTTAGGATGCAGACAATAAAACATTATGTCAATATTTGTGCAGAAGCATGTCAACAATATTTAATAGCAGCAAGAACATAACTGATGGATATTAGCAACAACATGACGTGTGTGTGTGTGGGGGGGGGCAGGCATTCTGCTGCTAGACTGTAGCTCTCTGTGTGCTCTCCCAACAGGATTGGCATTTTGTTTATGTTGGTAATTTGGTCAAATTTGGGATGTTTGTGTTTAAATTTAGGGAAATATTAAGTTAGCTAAATATGTAGTTCACTAACCCTGGCTGGAGTTGTATGCATTCTGAAACAAAAAGTTCAGTGTCAGCCAAAACAAGCCAAAATCGTCACCATATGTTTTTATTGCACGGTGGCACAACTAATGCTACAATATGTCAGAGCAACACCACTGTTTGATTGATGGCATTCTTAACGGACAGCTCTGTTTATTGTCTGACTAGGTAGTTCAAAGGTTTCAGTGCCTATTGCATCCATCAGTTAGGCAGTATACTGTATACTGTACCTTTGAAAAGTCCTCTTGTATTGAGTTATTCTTTGTTTGTTCTCTCCTCCCCCCTCCTCTTTTCTGCATCCCTGCCAGTGTCAGAGAGAGTAGTTTGGAACATGACCATCTGGTCAGATTAGCAGAGATTGTGTCTACCTGTCCCAGTCTGACCAAACTAGAGTAAGTACACCTCCATCTTCAGACCATCTTATACTGTAGCTCTCATTAGGGCTGAACGATTTTGGGGGGGAAAAAATGTAATTGCGATTTTTCTGCCAGATATTGCAATTACGATTGGTTTTGCGATTTTTTTTCTTAAAAGTTTAGCTAAAGTTAGCTAATGTCAAGGAGCATTATAACATGAGACACCATAACTGCTCTATATTCCTATGCAAGGATGACATATGGATATGAAATGCCAGCAATAAGTGTTTTTCTTTTAATAAGCATGGAACATTGAACAGTCAAACACAGAACATTTATCACAAAAGCTAAAGTTATAATAATCAAAAAACAATTAAAAAAAAAATATATATATATCAGTACTTTCCTGTACACTGACATTTCTGATATGCCTCAGTTCAATAGCAGCATCTACATATTGCACCTTCTACAATAAGTAATACAAAATAAATGAAACATCCACTGAAAATAGGAAACAATCTGGGATATGTAACATTATTCCAGCATTTATCTTGTGAAAAAACAGTAAATATAATAATAAAAAGAGGAATAAAAAATGTTAAACCAAATGTTACACCAAACATTGAACTTCATTATGATTAATTAATGAATGAATTGATTAATCGCGGTCTTCACGATAAGCTAATCGCATTCTTTCAAATGGAAAAGGATTAATCACATTTAAAAATCGTCTCTACAGCTTCAGCTTATGAGGAATTCTTTTTATTAAAATGTAATTGCTTGAATGAAAATTCTTTGTCTTATGAAAGCCTCTCAAAACTCCTGAAGAATTACCATTTTAAACCAGATTTAAACAGACTAAAGGCATTTATTTTTTATTTAAGAGACTAACAAAAATATGGGTTTTTTTTAATGCATTTTTTATGTTTTTCTTGACTCATTTAATGTGAGTATATATGAATAGAAACAGAAGGACATCTACTGATTAAAGTGTCTCAGGTTGTCCAGTGTTTACTTAATTACTTGTTGGTCCACAGATTCAAGAACAATTTGCTGCAGTCGGATTGGATTGAAGACTTTGTGAAACTGTTAAACAGCAGTCAGAGGGGATTCAGTGTCAGGTAAGACTTGGTCTATATCCACGGCGTTCCACTTCCGAGCTGCATTTTAAACTCCGGTGGATTTCTGAGGACTATGGTTAACTGCTCCTCAGATCTCTGCAGGGTAAATCCAGACAGCTAGCTAGACTATCTGTCCAATCGGAGTTTTCTGTTGCACGACTAAAACAACTTTTGAACGTACATACAGTGTTGCCAATAGCAATAGGTAGCTAGCTCTAGCTCCAAAAGTCGCTAAAAGTAGCTAGATGACGTCATATGCTCATTTGCATATGTGTGACGTCATTACGCAATCATTTGCATAAAGCTTAGTGGTTGTGTCAGCAGATAGATAGAAAGAAATAGAAGTCTTTAGCCTAATAATCACAACAGGAATTTATATTACATTATAATTATTACTTAGGTAGCCTATGTTTGAAATAAAACCAAGAAATTTTACAAAGGGAGGGAGAGCGATCGATAAAGAATTCTCAAAGAGGGCTAGCTTGCCCAGGGCCAGGCCAGCTCAGCGGCGTTTTTCTCCTGTCGCCTCCTGCTGTCTCTCGTACCTACACCGGCCCCCGCACCCTGTCCCCCCTCCCCTTCTACCTGCCTGCGCAGTTCTGCTGCACATGAGGAGAGAGCAGAGAGGGGAGGGGCTGCTCCTCATTCACAGAACAGAAGAGAGAGGGGACTGTTTTGCAGACAGAAAGTTGCCAGCTTTGTCGCTAGTTGCTTTTGTGTAAAAAAAGTCGCTAAGGGGGTCTGAAAAGTCACTGAATCTAGCAACAAAGTCACTGAGTTGGCAACACTGTGTACACATGTTCTACCAAAACAAGTTCCTTGCCGAGGCTATTTTGAGGAGGCACCATGGCTCTGTCCGGCGCTAAGATGATTGTGATTGGTTTAAAGAAATGCCAATAGACCAGAGCATGTTTTTCTCCCATCCCGGAATGCTGTGTGGACTAGCCAGACCCTCCTCCGCAGCTCTGTGGAGGAAGGTCTGGCAAAGCGAGACTAGGTAAGAAGGAATACAGTAGATGTACCCTATGCCATTGTGTAGGAACATTTTTCTGTCGCTTGTTTAAGCTTAGATCTTTATTTTTTTTAGCTTTCCTTTTCTTAGCATACAATCCATATTGGCTTCTTTTTGTCTTGGCAAAAAACATCTGTATCACTCTTTCTGTCTCTCTCCTGTCAGTATTGAGGAACGTTGGATCAGATCTGAGGAAGCTGTTATCTTGGTGTGTCGCTGTCTGGACCTCAGCAGCAACATACACACTATCAGGTGAGATCTGCAAATGCATGCAAGTGTACACACACACACACACACACACACTGTGACAGTTTGACTTTTGTATCCGTTTTTATTATTTGGTCAATGAACAAGACCTGGAGTTTGTAGTGAGGTTGATCGGTGAGCAGATGTCAGTGGCGGATTGATAAACGATTTAAAAGGGATTAAACGACATTACTTATTTTCTGCCGCGGCCGATGCTCTGTAATACTCCTTCCTGGTCCTAAACTGAACGACACATAACGCGGAAGAGCTGAACAGTTGCGCAAACTGGGGACGAATCGGTGCAGAAATGGACGTTTTCAGGGTTGACACAGCTGGTGAAAATAATGTGATGAATTCCAGGTTCCAGATTTTGCAGTGAAACACGTCTGTTATTATGTGTAACATCACTGTGTACTTTTGCAGGGTTCACCACACCACTCTACACCTGTCTTTGATGAAGTCGTCTGAACTGACCTCAGTCAGGTAATATATTTAGGTTGCATATTTTATTTAAATACAGTCTCCCTCCACTCCAAAAAGCTTAATGTGGCTTCACTTGACCTTCCCTGTGCAGAATGATCCGATAACAGCAGGAAAGAAAATGCTAGCACATAACTTAATAACCTCTCCTCTCCTTTCCTATCCTCTCCTCTTCTCTCCTCTCCTCTCCTCTCCTCTCCTCTTCTCTCCTCTCCTCTTCTCTCCTCTCCTCTCCTCTCCTCTCCTCTCCTCTCCTCTCCTCTTCTCTCCTCTCCTCTCCTCTTCTCTCCTCTCCTCTCCTCTCCTCTCCTCTCCTCCAGCCTCGTGGACTGTGCAGTAGAGGGGTACCAGCTTGCATCTATGAAGAGCATCATCTCGAGGTGTCCTTTACTGACAGAGCTGGAGTTAGTACTCTATATTTTCTTTATGAATATAACATGCAAAAGGCATGTATGCAAGGGAGACTTATTTGTAAAACAAAATGGAAGAAACAAATCCTGTCTGTTCTCGTTATTCACAGCTTCTCCCACAACAGCCTGGGCGTAGAGGGAGCTGAGTTCCTCTGTTCTGTCCTGCCCTCGCTGCCAAATCTCACTTGTCTTAGGTGAGAGCTTTTATGCTTCACATTTGACTCTTTTACTAATGCCTGTTTTAAAGTTCTAGCATGACAAGCTGCTACTTTTGTTTTCTACAGTATTGGTTCCAAAGAGGCTTGTGTGACGGTGGTTGAGAAGCTCTCAGAGGCCTTGCTGCAGGCTGCAGGCATTCAGTGCTTAAAGTGAGCAACACATACACAAACAAATTGTATTACTTGTCTGGAGCTCTAGCACTGCATAGTCTAAATCCACGACGTTTCATTTACGGGATTGTTCCGGTTCCGCTGGTGGTTCCGCCTGATGTCCCTCACCTTCTGCCTTTCTTTGTGTTGGCATTCTAAACTCCGGTCGATCCGGGAAACATCCTCCGAGCTAGAACCAACAAATGTTATAATATATATATATATTATTTATTATTATTTTTCAAGTACTCGACAGCTGTTTTAATTCCAGAGTTCGCCTCTCTACGTGCACGTTCCACCAAAACAAGTTCCTTCCCGAGGCTATTTTGCAGAGGCAGAGCACCTGCGTCCGGCGCTCGGCGCCGGCCAAGACGATTGTGATTGGTTTAAAGAAATGCCAATTAACCAGAACACGTTTTTCTCCCATCTAGTAATGTTGTGTGGACCAGCCAGACCCTCCTTTGCAGCGCTGTGGAGGAGGGTCTGGCTTTAAGCAGATAGCCAGCATGATTATAAGTTGAAATCAATTCTTTATTTTTTCCTCTCCCAGTCTATCAGGTCATGTGATTAGTGACACAGCAGCCCAGATTATGACCCGAATGTGGCCCCGTCTAAAATCACTCAAGTAAGCGTTTAACAGAATAATAATATTTTCACAGACCAATCACCAACATGTAAGAGAAATAAAGTGCCTATAATGTGGAAGTTGTGTACAATTTGCCTTTTCTTCTCTAGTCTGTCTCATTGTGAGTGGTCAGCTGCTGCAGGGCTACAGCTCGTCACAGCACTGCAAGTGTGTGTCAGTCTAGAAGGCCTTTGGTAAGAGACACATGCACACACACATGCATATGAATGATCATGTGTGCAAAAATGTCTGAATACATATAAAGTGGCTCCTATAATGTGTGTGTGTGTGTGTGTGTGTGTGTGTGTGTGTGTGTGTGTGTGATGTGTTTCTGTGTGCACCCCAAGTCTGGACTCCCTACAGCTGAATGCGGAGAGCAGTGTGTGCCTGGGTCAAGCACTAAGGAATATCAACTCTATACGCAGTCTCAAGTAAGAAACACAATCTGGTCTACTGTAGCAGTCTCATTGTTGAATTTAAAGGCTTACTTAATATTATGTGCTCCCTGTTTATAGCTGCCCATTATGTAGTAAGTATGTATTTCACATATGAAGCTAAGCCTGCCAAGTTATTTCAGGCAGGAGTCTTCACAGTACATCTACATTACTGCTACAGTCACACTGATGCACAACTCACACATATCCAGTTCCACTCTAATAATCTGCTCTATTTATGAGTTGCAGTCACAGTAACTGCCAAAGCTGCTGCTCACTTTCACTGCTCAAATTGCAGCCACTGCTGCTGCAGCTCATCATACCAGCCTGTCATCGGCTCCATGTGAACCTTACACAGATGAGGGGGGAGGTCAGATCCCATGATTCCATTCCCTCCCCCTGGGAATTTACCATTCCCTCTCTCATAGTGCTAGGTTGTAAAGTGTTGCTCACTGATGAGCTTCAAGTGCAGAACTTCCATGGCAGATGTTAATAATGTTTACATAGCATATGAATAGATATCATACTTACATGGAAGTAAATCCTCCTCACATGAGAGATATCCACCCCTAGGTCGGAACCAATATAAGGATTTCACAGAGGATTTGATGCCTGGTTGAACATTTCATTTGACCCTTTGTTTGTGCATTGTGTGTGTGCCAGGCTAAATAAGATTGTCACAGCAATGGGCCCCTCAGAAGCAAACGGTGTGCTAGATCTCCTAGCTGCTATGGAGGGACTCATACGAATGGAGGAGATCGAGTGAGTATGCTGCACATAAACAAATGTGGTTGACCTCATTTTAGTCTGCGATGAAAAAAATGTGGCCATCAGTGATCTTGGATGGGTTCTTTCTCTTGTCGTGTCAGGCTGGAGAGCTGGAGGATGGCTGATAGAGGAATAGAACAGCTGACCAAACTCCTTCCTCTGTGGACGAAACTCAGGAAGATCAGGTAGGCAGGAAGTTCCTATTGGTTAAAAAAAAAAGAAAGGGTAGATAAACACTAATAGGCACGTACAGTACTGTCTGGCCTTTGATAACAGATTATTTTTAACGTGTCACATTTCAAAAACGTTTGGATACTCTTCTTGTCTGTCTCGTATGCTCTTGTGTATGTTCTGATTTTATTTATTCAAATTATATATATATATATATATATATATATATAGTGTATTGTTTTATTAATTATCTTTTGATGAGAGATCTATAGTCAATTAACGCCACTAAAACCCCCACATTGTCAAGGCGTTATCACCAGGTTGTGTGCTCTCTTTACTTTATATTTTACACATATTCATCATTTATGATGATTTATGTTATTATAATCCTGCAGGTAACTATTGTATGGTTCTTGATGACTGCAGAGCCTTTGTGTGTTGTAGAAAGTTTCTTGGGTCGCGTGAGCAATCTTTGTTACACTTTGCTTTGTGTTTGGTGTGAACTGTTCGTGCAGCCGGTATACTAGAGACAAGACGTGATAAAAAAGAAATTCCCTCTGTAAAAACCGTCGACTATACATGTCAACAAAATGGAACAAGATTTTTTTAACCTGGCTGTTGTCCAATGTTCTGTTCTGAAAAGGTATGCAAACGAGCGCATATTTGATAAGATAATGCATCATTTGCATATTTTAAAAATAAATTTTAAGAAAACCTGTAACACAAATAATGACTGGACTAAGGCAAGTTTCGTGGCGATTTATTATTAAAACGTTTACCCTAGTCACCTGTAGTGACTTAAAATGTTTGAAAAAGGAAAGGGCAATTGGTTGCTTTCATTTAATTACTTATTTAAAGTGTAATTTGGGCTTTTTTTTCAATCTTCCCCATGCATTTGTGTCTAATAGACAAAAATCTTTGAATTTGGTCCAGTATTGAGCAAGATCGCAATGACGGGCGATGTGAACCGAGCTACAATGTAACCTAATGGGGCAATTGTGCACCCTCGATTTTTTTTTTTGGTCGCTACTGACAGGGTCAGATTGTTACTAAAAGTGTCTGATAACACTATCGATCTCGACTTTTTAAGATCAGACAAAGATTTTTGGTCACATCAGTCTATTAGACAAAAATGCATGGGGAAATGGGGTCCAGGTTGAGAGAAAAAAACGAAATTACCCTTTTAATGTACTAGTTTTATCTTAGTGTCTTTGAGTTCTTTTTAAAGCGCTATATAGATAAAATGTATTTTTATTATTATTTAGGAATACATGACTTTCATCACTCCATGAATAAAGAAAGAAAGAAAATAGTGTCCAAAAAAAAATATATATATATATATATTTCCGCTATGTTTTTAGGAGTAAAATGTTTTACATATCAGGATATGAATGATGCATGAAGAAACCCCTCTTTAAAAAGAGGGGTTTCAGAATATTGATGGGAATTCATCTGGAATACAGATGTTCAGTGCTGCTGAAGTGGAGATTTTTGCCTCAAGAGTATGAGAACATACTTATTTTGAGAAAACAGCCATGTTTTCAGAAATGTTATGTTTAAATATGCAAATTAGGCATTATGTAATACTAACTGTTGGTGAATTTAGGAGAAATTTACTGGTGCAAATAGACAAAGTGTACTGGAGTAGATTAAGCACCTATATTTGTATTTCAGTTGTTTTCTTTTGACTAGTCTAAAAGTTATGTTAACTTATTAAATAGAATGGAAGAAAAATAGCCCAAAACCTCAAGATTGACCCTTGAATGAAAAAAAATGCTTGTATTTTCAATAATAAATCAATCTGCTGCTTTGCTATTTTTGGCTTCACTCAGGAACACAGTTGAGCTAGATGTAACGATCACAGGCTTTACTGCATGATCTTGCCTGTGTAAAACGATCACTCAATAAATAGCAGGCATTTTATTAACTGTCACCCCCTTCTTAATGGGGACCAGCTGCTTACGTTGGCAGCAGGTTCTTCCGTTTCAAGTGTGGGACTGACAGCAGCAGTTTGGCCTTCATTAGGTGTTGCTGTTTTTATTTATTCATGGCACATGGTATTATTGTTGTTGTACGTGTAATAATAATACATTTTACTTATACAGTAAATATGTCATTTTGCTCTTCACACCCTTGTTTCACAGAGAAGACAACAAAATAAAATACAAAAAAGGACTGTTAAAAAGCACATTGAGGTTAGGCATGGACCGTTCACAGTTTCAAAACCACTAAAATGTTCCGTCGTACCGTTCCTGCGGTACAAGCTGTTTTTTATGAGTCGTCAAGGAAAGAAAGTGCAGTTTAGAAATCCCTCTCCCTGCCAGTGTGCAGTGTGTTTAAAAATAAAATATATTGTGTTCAATGGAGAGAGAAATTTTTTTTTTTTTTTTAACCCAGGCATTTCAAAATAATACATTTTAAAGTTGTAATTGCAATACCGCAATACCGTGAACACGTGATATTTTTAGTGTGTTATGGCTGCTTCATTGCTTCTGATTTTAGCGCCACATAGCGGTAGTATAAAACAAAAAAAAACACTTTCTGCCTCTTACCTATTTATTGAAAAACTAGTTTATTTTTTTACATTTTATGTTATGTGGGTGTGTGTCTGCCTGTCTTCCAGTCTATCGAAGAACCTTATCAGCGACCAATCAGGAGACAAGCTACTTGAGGCTTTGAAGAGCTGTAGTCACCTGGAAGAGATCCAGTAAGGACACAATGACATTTTTTTTTTTTTATGTTTGAATCATTCCTGTGAAAGCTGTATTGGAAAACCAAATGAAATACCCTGTAAGAGGTGAAATATTCTAATTTTACATTTGCACGCCTTGTTCGCATGTCTAAAGACACTATATAACATTCTTGTCCCCAAACAAAGGGGACTGTGATAAAGACACAGTGGTTTTGAAATGTTTGTCTGCATTGTTAAAGACTGTAAATCAACCACTTGGAAGTTTGCTACCCTGGAAATGAGAAGCACCCATTTCAGCTGAGCCCTGTTTTAAGCTGTATAACATTTTGGTTCAATGAACACTTTTTTTATTACCCCATGTAATGATTTCTAGTCTTCAATTTCAGTTGTGTCCTTTGCTAAACTTTTCAGCTGTATTATTGTAGGGGTGGGAATCACCAGAGGCCTTACGATACGATATCATCACCATACTTATGTTACGATATCAGCACAGAAATAAAACATCAACCTAATGCTTTCTCCCAGTCTGTCCAGTAACGGTCTCGGGGATCTCACTGCTGCCAGGATGGCCCTGGTTCTGCCGTCACTGACGCACATCACTGTGTTGGAGTAAGTCACACACACATTCATACTTTTTATTGACATTTATTACACTTGTCAGGCTTGTCCTGAGGTTTATGTTCTTTTCTAGTATTTCAGAGAACAGGATTGGATATGAAGGGTCAGTGAGTCTGTCCAAAGCAATAACGTGCATGAAGAACCTCACCAAGATTCAGTAAGACTCTTAAGCTTCTGCTGTTTTGAGAGTGACAGTCCTGATTGATGACTAGATGTATTGATTAGTAGCTTTCCATTAAATTATATGTTTCTTTTTCTTGCACGGTCTGGCAGTCTGACCTCTATTGGGACTTCAGAGCTGTGTGCTGTAGCTGCCAGTCTGGCCCACTGTCCCCTCATACAGGATGTGGGGTAAGATTCAGTTTTTTGTTGCACGACTAAAACAACTATTGAACGTACACATGTTCCACCAAAACAAGTTCCTTCCCGAGGCTATTTTGCAGAGGCACCGTTGTTGTGTCTGGGGCTTAGCTCCGCCCAAGGCGAACGTGATCGGTTTAAAGAAATGCCAATAAACCAGAGCACATTTTTCTTCCATCCTAGAAGGCTGTGTGGACTAGCCAAACCATCCTCCGCAGCGCTGTGGAGGAAGGTCTGGCAATGCGAGACTAGATGCGGAGTGGTAGCTAGCTTTCATTACTGCCAATAATCACAATGTGTGACAGCATTTCACTCTGCCACTTTTTGTTGTGATAAAGCTCAAAAGCAGCTTTAAGCCATCTACATTTCATATACAGTGCCAAGAAACAGTAAGTGAACCCCTTGGATTTCCCTGCATTGTTGCTAAATGTGTAATACAATGTGGTATTCAAAGTAAAAAAAAAAAAAATCAAGAAAATAATAATAGTAATAGACAAGCTACATCTGCCTGACATGGTAACATTACAAAGAATTGCATGCATTGGTGTATTAATTAAATTATTTGCTTGAACATTCAACATCAGGTTAAACCTTTCTTGGCAGCAGTGATCTCAAACCAAATGTTTTGTTGATAACATCTTCACATTGGCCAGGAGGAATTTTAAAACCATATCCCTGTTTATTTATATTTATATTTCAGGAAGGGCTCTCTTCAGTTGATGTCACGGAATCTTAATTGATTTGAGGCCAGGATTGACCATTCTGTTTCTTGACCATTGCTTTTCATACAGTATATCTAAGAAATGTTTCACTGTGTTTCAGGGCATTTTCGTGTTACGTCTCCCAACTTCAATTTAGCATCAGATGACTGACAGCTACCCTGAAACTTAAACTTGTAAAAGTTTTTTTTTTTTACATCTTTGAGTACATTATTTTCTCAATGAGTAATGTTTGTTCAGGCCCAGGGGTAGCAAAATGACTACAGATGATGATAATTCCTACTCCATTTTGCTTTACTTTAAGTATGATGCAGGCGACGGCATTGCCAGAAAATGGCTAGGAGAATCATTAAAGATCCAAATAACTGATATTGGGAACTGATATGCATTTACATTACAAACTCCAACACAAAACTTTGGTTAAACGCTTGACGCGATTATATAATAAACTTGAAACTTTCAACATAATACCCAGTAAAAGATAGTCAGATAGTGTTGTGGGTGGGACATTAAGTCAGAGTCAGTGGTGAGTGAAACCGAAGCAGAGGGACAGACACAGAGCTGTAGCCAAGCCAAAGTACCGCACTTTTTAATGAATTAACTTTATCGGTTATCAGGAAATTAAAAGGCTGATTCAGATAATCTGCAACAACAAAAACGGACCGATAATCAGCCAAGGCCGATAATCGGTCTATCCCTAGCTTCTACCCTCACTAACTGAGAACACTGCCTAAGACTGGTTCTCTCCACTTTTTAAAAAACTTTTGTTTCGCCATTTTGCTTCATCTGAAGTGTCTGTAATCAATGTAATGTGTTTTGTACAGAAAAAGGCACAACTAACCACTAACTACAATTTCAACTCAATGATTGGGAATTCTAACTTGTGGGTAGCTTTTTTTAAAGGATATTTATGAAAGGGTTGACATTCTATTTCCTATTTGGATTTTTAATATTGAGATTATTTAATAGGTATGCCAATTCTGAAAACAATTATATGAATGTTATTGGTTTACATGGAGTGTATTTGTCTATTATAATATAAGTAACTTTGATGCATATCAGACCATATTTTATGGATGAATTATGCATAAATGTGGGAAATTCAAAAGGGTTGATTTTCTTTTGCTTAGCACTGTATATGGGACACAAACATGATCGATTCTGATTTCAAATGTCTGTGTTTTTAGCCCCGATCTAAATGTTGAGAGGGAGTGATTGTTTTTCCAAATTCCAAACAGCTGCATTTTTCTCTGTTTCTAGTCTGGGATGGAATAATTGTGGTGATAACGTGGCAGTGGAGCTAGCCAGAGTTATGCCTCTCTGTCAGAAGCTGAACAGAATAGAGTGAGTTTGTGGAAATGCACACACACACACACACACACACACACACACACACAGTGTAAGTTTTCTCTTTTTTATATTGAGGTGTTTTCAAGATTTAGTTTTCCTATAGCTTTACCATTTCTTTCATCTTTATTCATTTTCCCCCTTTGTTTAGTTTTTAGTTGTCTTTACTGAAATCAATAAAATGTGCTCCTGTGGGTTTAGATTTAAATTTAAAGTGTAACAACCGTTTTTTTCAACCCGATTTTCCTATGTTTTTGTGTCTAAGTGACCAATGGGAACAACAATTTTTGACATTGGTCCAGCATTAAGCAAGATCGCTGCAGTCGGCAGCGGCAAAACAAGCTACAATGTAAGTTAACTGGGCAATTGTCCAGCTTGTATTTACCTTCACAAAAGTGCTTATTTTGCCACTGACAGGCTCAGAAGTGTCTGACAACATTATGGAAAGGATTTCTAAGGAGGTCGACCTTTCTGTTAAAGAGTAAGATCCTTTTTTTAAACTTAAAAACATCTGCGGAATTGCGTTCTCTAAACCCACCAGACTCCATGTAAATAAACAGTAATTTTAGCATGGTGAAATACACTTCATTCAAAGTCGACAGAAACTAAATAAAACTATGAAAAGACGTTTTGGGTCATCTTTCCACTTTTCCAACCATCACAACTCTAGTTGTGGTTGAAATAAACACATAGTTTACCAATTTACATGTGAAAATATGTTGGTTCTATATACGCTAAAAGTATTTTTAAATAGAGTCTGGTGGGTTTAGCGCTAGTGACCTCAGAGCTGTTTCTGGTTAAACAGCAGGTCTTAAAGAGGTTTTAAAAAGGCCTATCTCTGTAGGGATCCTTTCCATAATGTTGTCAGACACTTAGAATAATAATCTGAGCCTTTTAGTGGCAAAAAAAAAGCACTTTTAGTAGACCACACTGATGCTGAACATTTGCCCCATAGGGTTACATTGCAGCCCTGTCTGTGGCTGCCACTTACAGCGTTCACTGGATCAATTTCAAAGATTGTTGTTCCCATCAGTCACATACACACGAAAACATAGGAAACTAGGGTCCAGGTTGAAAAAACAACGGTAGTTACCCTTTAATTCCTCCTTTAGTTGACTTACTTGTCCACCACAAACTCACACTTGGAGGGTATAAAACGGTGTGTATGTATCTGTTTATTTCTCCCAGTCTGGAGTCAAACACTGTGAGTGTTTTTGGAGCGGAGGCCCTGGTTAGAGCCTTACAGTTGTGTCCTGCTCTGCAGCTCATCAGGTAAACTTGCTGCCATGGTATCTCTCAGGCAAGGTTTGGATCATATCACCTTCGCTATCTGCTGACAGCACATTGAATACTTACGCTGTGTGACTTTGATTTATTTATTTATTTATTTTCACTACAATTTATAATGTCTTGATAATGCCTGCTATAATGTTCCACTACTGTGCTTTTCAGGCTGTGGAGGAACAAAGTCTCCCCCAGTGAGGCCCAGAGGCTCAGTCTGAGGGACAGGAGGCTGAATTTCTCATCCACCTAATGTGATCCGTATTGTTGGACGGTGTTACTTCCAGGGCGAAGTAACATTCCAGTTCATCAGAATCTTCAGAGATCAACCACTGCTACAGCCAGTGTTGGAAATTAAGTGGATCAAAGGGCAAACATGTCCTAAGAAATCTTAGAATACCTCAGAAGAATTACAGTTTTTTTTAAAAGTCTCCCCAAATTGTTTAGAGAAATTTGGGGAGAAAAGTTGCTCCAGTAGGATATCCATGTAACAACAAGAGCTTCGCTAGGGAACAATGTGATTACAGCTGTACTGTTGAATGTCTTTAAAGTGGCTAAATGTAACTTTCGAAGCCTGACCGAAGTTGACTCGCCCGTCGTCTTTCACTTTCACATTCCCTCTTAGTTTTTAGTTCTTTGTTTAATTTCCTTCGATGGTCCTGCCCCAGTACCAGCCATTACTACAACAGATAACTTCTAAAATAACGTTAAAACAATTAGGCCTATATAAAGAAATCTCCTGCTTCCTTTTACCTGGCTCAAAAGGCTGGATACTAACACAGGCTTTTTCAGTGTAAGAAAGAAATCTGTGACCCATCAGAATGTGTGACTGTAGCGCCGTCTACCTGCCGCAAATCATTCTGTGACTGCGCGGTAAAAATCGAACCCTGGCAGAGGCCTTACTAAAAACTATATAAAATGGGCTTCTTTTCACTGACATTTGCCGTCATTTAAGACCATTGTATGAAAAATGACAGAGCTTCAAAACGTTACATATAGTCACTTTAAGGTTGTTGTTTTTTTGACTATTTAAATGTATGACTTACCAAGGATGACTCTAAATGAAATAAGCATCAAAAATGATAATACAGCAAATTATTTAATCAATGAAATAAAATTGTGAGTCAGTAAATCTGAAGGTCCCAATAGGGAGATTATAAGAATGTTATACAGGGCTTACACTGATAGAAATGTGAGAAAGTGAACTAGTGCTCCAGAAAATTCACTTTTTCATTTGTTTAATTGATATAGCACTTATTAATAGTGTTTCCCAGCAGCACATTGCTTTGCTTCTAACTAAACACACAAAATGGGCTTAAAGTTTATGTGCATGCCAATGGAAATGGATTTGGTAAAATAAGCCACTTAAGAACCAAAATACTAATTTCAGGTTGTATGAGACACATTTCCTTATTTTTTTTAGGATGATGTGTGTGTGTGTGTGTGTGTGTGTGTGTGTGTGTGTTTCTAGCTGTAGGTAAATATGATTTATGTGACAGGAGACTGATGGATATTAGTGGTGTACTGAAATGATACAGAGCTCAAAGTTCTGTAAAACCGTGATGAGGTTAACGATATCCCTAGCTGAGATAGCTGGTGGAGGGACGTCCTACAAATAGCTGATATACTGAGTCACTTTGCACTGTAATGTGTTTACAATAATTAGAGGCCACATTAGTGAAAACACAATCAATCACAAACTTACAGTAAAGGAAGAGTTGAAAATGAGGACCCCCCTCCTCTGTTATCTACTCTTATGGTCATTATAGGTTGTGGTTTCTATCCAAATTGCATATTGATTTCTGCTGTTTTCACGGAAAGCTATTTAGTTAGCTAAAACTATATATATATATATATATATAGTATGTATATACTAAAAATGTTTTTCACGAGTGAATTATAGATGATACTATTTATATTGAAAAAGAAGTGTGAAGCGCCATACATTTTGAGAATAACAGATTCTAGTTTCTTGTTGTGCTGATAATGATGCTCACATTCTGAGACAAAATCACCTTATTTCCTCACCCATTCCTCTACGTGTTGCTGTCTAGCTTTTCCTTTTTATTCAGTTTTATTATGATTTTTTTGCATTTTTTTTATTTAAAGGTTGTCTACAAAGCCACTGGATTTTAATGAGCACACAATGGGATGCACTGTGGTACTGTTGCTCATCTGTTAGACAGGTTTTTTCTTGCACTGACTTGCTCTAAAATGTCAATTGAGATAAAAAAAAAAAAGACTACCTTGACTGTTGTCCTTTATTTACACTTTACACGATTAGTTTCTCTGATTTATTTCTTTCTTTCAACAACTTGCCACTAAACTTTTTAAAACTTTAAATTAAATAAACAAAGTCATTTCTAGAACATGGAATTTTATTTCTGTTAAATCTCAAAGACAATATGTAATACACAACTATTTCCACATACACACATCATCATGTTTACATCACTAAGAGTGGAATATTAATAGTTACATATGTTGTTTTAGTTAAGATGGTGTGCCAAGATAATCTAGTTTCTAGAGTACATAAGTTATTTTTTTTTTCCACACAGCTTGCACGAAAGCGTGTTTATAACCCACTCTTATTTCATTCGGACTAATGCCAACAAAAGCAACTGATATAGCAGCTGTGCCTGTCAGTGATGGCCATACAGTCACAGGACTCCCATTCCTTCATGTTGATCTGGCACTCTCTTGTGGTTAATACTGGAGTTGCACATGTGGTGAAATTATGTGCTCCCCTCCTCATTCACAGATGCACATAGACAAGACATAACACACTACCCACAGTGTAATGTAGATACAGTGTAGATGCTCAGTCTAGGTGCTAGTTATAGGGTTATCACTAAGTTCATGCAGGTGTGTCGGCCAGAACACCACTTAAGGCCAAATATCTCATGAAAAAATAAATGAAGAGCTGAGAGATGTTCTTTTTCCGTTTATTTCTTCCTGGTTCCTTTGTGTACGTTTGAGTGTGAGTGTGGTTTCTATAAAAGAGAGGTACAAAATACAAATGAATAAAGGAAATATATGTATACACTCATTCCTTCTTACGCACTAAGAGACATTACCAAACATAAAATAAACAATAGTCAGCATATGGCTATATATCTCTTAAACTCCAATAATGTAAGCAGAGAAAAGGGATTCAAACACTTATTGTATGGGATTCTCATAGATTTTCTACCCTCCGTTAAGTTACTGCTAACGTAGACAGCACTTCCTGTTGTTTATGATACACTTAAAAGCCTCCAACTAAACTGAACGGCTTGGTGCTTTTATTGTGAAAACCCAGGACCGGATGCTATGTTCCGTTCAAGCTAGCAGGTCTCAATAGTGAAGCCTTAATAACGGTACAGATAACACTATTTAACACCACTTATTTCTTATTTTACTCAACCACAAGTACTGAACAATCCTAACAACAAGTATAAAAAGTATACACATGTTTAAATACAATGTTACATATTTTGACCCGACATACTGAGTCGGGTGAGCCGAAGGCGATAAACTAGCTAGCTTGAATGAACGTGGCTTTAATTAGCACAGTGGTTGCGTAGCGTGGCGACCCCTTAAACTCCTAACTCTCATCCACATCAAATAGCAGAAATAAAAGCTGGTTTAATAAAGAAATACAATATCACGAGTGATGCAGCACATATACTTTTCTCATTTACGCACACTCTGAAAAAATATGCTCCTCACAACTACAGTCCAACTGACGACTAGCTACCTTTTTTTTTCTTTCTTTTTTTAAACTTTATTGAAGAATGTGGACATACAGTAGGAAGGAACGTCTTCTGTACATCTTAACAGTCTATGTTCTAGACGAGCCAGGGGGTTACTAAAGGAAAACAAAACCAAAACAAAGCAAAACAATTCATACAAATATTTTGTAAAGCTTACAAAGGTCATATGATCTAACAGCTTTTTTGTTTGTACAGGTGGAAATGGAAAACATGTATTGTTTAATATTGGCAGTCAGCTCCAAAAAGCTTGGCTTCTTTTTCAAAAACTTTGACTTATGTAAATAAAATTTGGTTAAAATAATTATCAAATTTATCACATAATACTCAGAATAAAGCTTTCTATCATATTGAGTGAATCCAAACAATACATTTTCCCAAAGTAATGTGAATTGAGGGTAAATGTGAACAGCAATGAAATGTGATAATCTGCTCCAAAGTGTCTTGGTATATTGGTAAGACCAAAATAGATGTACCAGTGTTTCATTTAGTTCTCCACAAAAGGTACAGCTGATATCAATGTCTTTTTTCATTTTCCGCAGATAATGGTTAGTTGGGTCAAATCTGTGGAGCATTTTGAAAGAGATCTCTTTAACTTTGTTGGTTAAGAAGAACTTGTGTGGCAATAGCCAAACCTTTTCCCAACAAATCTCAACATATGAAGACCAGTACGATAAAGCAGCAGGTGTACTCTTAACGTCTTGCTGAAAGAGTTGACGAGTTGCCTTATTCTTACTTTTAGCTTGTAGTGAAAAACAAATATTACCAACAATTGTTTCTTTCACATTTAACAGTACAGGGTGATCGCCAACTCCATTAAAACCTTTAAAGAGTGCAACGAGAGCTGAAGGTATTGCATCAAAGACAATAGAGAACTCCTTCGGAGAGACAGGGATGCCGTAGTGATGAATAAACTCAACGTAATTATAAAGCTGACCACGCTGGTTGAGTAATTGGCTTAGAAGCAATATGTTGTTGTCAACCCACTGTTGAAAGAAAATGGATTTGTTTTTATACAAAATATGTCTGTTGTTCCAAATATAAAACCTATGAGGAGAGAAATTATGCTTGTAGATCAAAGACCAAGCCAGCAGCATTTGTTTATGAAATGACGAAAGTTTAAGAGGAATTTTGTCAATATTATAGGTACATAATAATAAAAACTGGAGTCCACCAACTGAGGAAAAGACATAATGGGGAATAAAATTCCACAAGGAAGTTGGACATTTTAAGTACGACTAGCTAACTATCTTACTGCTTATTGACTGTGTGACGTCAGCTATAATATACCAACCAGCACGCGCTTTGACAAGCACTGAATAAACGAGAGTAAACGTTAAACACAAAACACAACATGGTCAACTGCAATAAACAACAGCAACACCAACACAATTTTGGGGCCTTTTCTACTAGAGATGTTCCGATACCAGTATCGGTATCGGCTCCGATACTGCCTAAAATGCTGGTATCGGTATCGGGAAGTACTGGAGTTAATGCACCGATCCGATACCACGTAATAAAGCCCTAAAGAAAATCTACGTTAAGTAGTTTATGTTATTTTTCCATTATAACTGACTGTCAAACTGCATAATAAAAGAAAGTTCTGTGGCATTCATTGTTTGTGTTTGTTCATGTTTCACAAAGAAATTAACCTGAGCCAGACCGACATCAAAGATAGAAATCATATCACATCCATACAGGGATAGCAGTATACAGTTGTTGAAACATAATAAAATATATGACACACTGGTATCGGATCGGTACTCGGTACTCAGGTATTGGAATCGGTATCGGGAAGCAAAAAATGCCATCTCTATTTTCTACACAGTTATACTGATGTTTCATGACTGAATCTAGACTCTATTAATACTGTTCTGTTCTGTCCTTATCACTGTCTTTTGACAATTATTACTTTAAACTACACACATTCTCCTTATGTCCATTTGAATAATCAGTGTTTGTTGTGGGTAACGTACAGTAGTAGAATTAAGTAATCTACTCAAGTACTGTGCAATTTTAAGGGTAGGTTACTTGTAGGCTACTCCACTACATTTCTTATAACTTATAGTTAATATTTTGACATAAAATATATGTGATCAGTTGATAATCTTTTGTTATGGATGAAACAACCCAACACTAGGCTATATAAATTAGCTTCGATCAGCTCCACCAACATCAAACATAAACAGTTACCAGTAATCATAATCCAAAAAATATAATATGAAATAATATAACACTAAGAGAGGCCACCCATGCATAATGGATAATGCGTAGGCCTGTTTTTGCATTTGCTTGTGTACATTTATAATGCAACTGCAATGTGTTGAAGTTATGAACTAAAGTAGGTCGTAATACATGTATTAACCACAAGAGGG
This sequence comes from Sander vitreus, assembly GCF_031162955.1. Classification (NCBI taxonomy): domain Eukaryota; kingdom Metazoa; phylum Chordata; class Actinopteri; order Perciformes; family Percidae; genus Sander; species Sander vitreus. The sequence continues at coordinate 30,357,755 of NC_135862.1, forward strand.
CGCCAGTGGAACAATATGCTTATCCATACTAGATTTTACAACACTATGTATTACAGAAACATCAGGCTGCTGTAATGTAGAGTAGTACTGGTCATTAAATAACACCATAATGTACGACAATCGCACAAAGCATGTCTTTATGAGTGTCAAGTCTACCGGTGATACTAAAACTATATCTGGTTAAAAAACACACACACACACACACACACACACACACACACACACACACACACACACACACACACACACACACACACACACACACACACACACACACACACACACTTTAGACGGAAGCGCTTTGCATCTGTTTGACAGCGACGCTTTTATTTTGTAGGGGGAACTCGTAGTACGTCCGGTCGTAAGGTAGTTCAGTTAGCTTGACGCAGCTCGGTCCATCAGTGCAGAGATACGAGAACAGAGTCCAGGTGGCTACGAGGATGATTTATATTCACACACTGTTGCGTCTTCCAGGATACTCGGCATAAAAATGGCAACAGCAACTTCAGTGTTCAGTCTTTGGTAGAAAAAAAAGCTTTGGGGGATTTAATTTCTCCTCTCACTGAGCGCGGTAATTAAAACAAAAATTCTAAACTGAAAAGCGGCAAAGAAGTTGGACGTAATTTACTGAGGTGAGCGTGACATCAGTTTTCATATTTGTTTCTCTTTGATATTCATTTGTAGAGATTTAACAGTTAGGTGGTGTGGTTTTTGCTGTTAGAAGCTACTAAGGGGCGCTCAGTTTTCAAAAAATGACTCCGCAACCGAAATGTACAGTCAGTCTGCTGGTTAGAAAGGTTAAGATGTTGGAAGGATGTGACATTTTACTGCACACCTTTTACGCTGGGTGAATATCAAAGGTAACGTACAGAAGTACGCGCGCGCGCGCGTGTCTGAGTATGAACGAGAGAGTTGCTGCTTTAGTGGTTTTTTTTAATGTCATGTTCAATTTAAATTGACAAATGATTACTGTTTACAGTCTGAACTTCTTTGGCACGAATATGGCAGCCAGGACGTGTAATTAGACTTAATGTGCAGAGCTTACTCTGCTATTAACAAGTATGAAACAGCTTCCATGCTGTTTTGCTCGTCAGTCAGTTAGCCTCCTCTCTCTCTCTTTCTAATGCTCTGTCCTCCTGCAAAGAGGGGACTCAGGTGTGGATGTGAGGTGTGACTGGCTGTGAACGTCTTCAGCAGGGTCAGTAGTAGGCCTACAACCAAACACCTTAACAAGACTGCCAGGCCTCTGGCTGCCTGTAGTTTGGGCTGATTTGTGTATCATCCTGCTATCCATGTACCTGTAATGCACTCAAACACATAGTGCTGCTCCACTCTCCAACACACAAAGTGCAAATGGTCTTTGTATAATGGCACACTAAAAGAGACGTAATTTTGTGTTAATAGCAGGTCCAGGTTGTTTGCAGCTGCAGTAAATCATTCCAAGCAGAGTTGGTTCAGAAGGTTATGGCGTCAGCAGCTTTAGTATTATTATTGGAAGACAGGAAAATCATGTTATGAATAAAATGAAGTTGCATATTAAACTGGGCCTACAATAATGTGTAGGGTGGCCTAAATCCTTTCTACATACCTTTTTAGTGCATAGAATACTAAGCTATTAAAATAAGTGTTGGCATGATTTTATAAATCATGTTTTGATGTTAAACGTGCATGTGGCACAATGAATCCTTAAGGATTAACTGTATCTGTGGATGGCTACCTTAGTGACTAATCTATAGGCCAGTAAGCCTATCATCAATGTTTGTTTTTTTCACAAATAGGCTGATTTATATTTGTTAATAATATGCTGGATTCATGTTAAGACATCTTCATTTTTGAAAAAAAAACTTTCAAAACATTAGTCTTGCTTTGCCAGACCTTCCTTCACAGCAGCGCTGCAGGGGATGGGAGAAAAACATGCTCTGGTTCACTGGCATTTCTTCAAAACCAATCACAATCGTCTTGAGCAGCGCTAGGCGCCGTACGGAGCAATGGCGCCTCTGCAGAAAAAGCCTCGGGAAGGAACTTGTTTTGGTGGAAAATGTGTACGTTCAATAGTTGTTTTAGTCGTGCAACAAAAAACTGTAATGAAAGCTAGCTACCACTCTGCATCTAGTCTCGCATTGCCAGACCTTCCTCCACAGCGCTGCGGAGGAAGCAGCCTTCTGGGATGGAAGAAAAACGTGCTCTGGTTTATTGGCATTTCTTTAAACCAGTCACGATCGTCTTGAGCGGCGCTAAGCCCCAGACACAACAACGGTGCCTCTGCAAAATAGCCTCGGGAAGGAACTTGTTTTGGTGGAACATGTGTACGTTCAAAAGTTGTTCCAACTCAGATTGGACTAGATAGCTGTCTGCCCCGCAGAGATCTGAGACAAAATTAACCATAGTCCTCTTAAATCGACCGCAATTTAAAATGCCAACACAAAGGAAGCCCAAGGCAACGGATATCCGGCCTAAATGAGTGAAATCCTGCGTAATTTCCGTCGGCAACGGAGCAATCCTGGAAGTGGAACATCAAGGATATAGACTATCAAAACATTAACAATAATTTGCCGGCCCCCCTGCACTAACTCTGAGGACCCCCCTAGGGGTCTCGGGCTCCCTGTTCAAGATCTCTGACTTTAACAGTAGACATTGTTTTTCTCCCCTGAGGCTCTGAAAGTCAGTCTTGACTATTAGAGGCAGGACATCCTGCTGTAACACCTGCCCTAATGCATTGCAGCATCATGTATGAATTGGGTGGTGTCTGTAAATGGGTGCTAACAGACATTTTGTGTCTTTGAATTTTTATGAGCTTGGAAAAAGGAAGTGTAATCTTTATTATTATTTCATCCATTCATCATCCATGAACAATGAATAAATAAGTAAGTATCCAGTCAAAACAACCTTTCACCACCTATGAATGACTGAGTAAATGAATGAACATTTTACACTGGTATTTTCAGGACATCACCACTACCAGTATGACATCACAGGAGCAAACCGGGGAGGGGCACGCTGCTTATGACACATTAGTATCTTAGCAACTGACAGTATCCTTTTAGCTTGCCGCTCTGAGAACAAAACCACCTTTATGGACACAAGGTGGTGTGTTGTTTATCTGTCCTTAAATCCTCTAGGAAATTATTTAAAATATGACACAAGTTATTACTGAGAACAGCATGACGTAGTTCTTATTACACTCAAAAAGTGTTCATACACGTGTGTGTTTTCTCTTCATGCCTTTCTCCTTGCCTGAGATTTCTCCATTTTGAAGGTTTTGTGACGGCTTTGATCTGTGTTTCTGTGTGTGTGTGTGTGGGTGTGTGTGTGTGTGTGTGTCTCTTTGTAATATGTTTACATAATACTGGATATTGTTGGGGTTTCCTGAGGGCGGCCGTGACCTACACCAGAGTCAACCTCAATGGCCAATGCCCAACATTCTGCTTGTGTGTTTACGCCTGTGTTTAATTCTTCCTCAGTGGGTATTTCTAGCCAAACAGTAGGCCTATCAGTGTCATTAGTCTAATTAAACTCTCTTGGCACCTCACGATTCAATTCAATTCCGATTCAGAGGCCAACGATTTAATTCTAAACCAATTATCGATGCATCTCGGTGCGTGACTTTTAAAAAAAAATATACATATAAATCAGAGTTTGCTACTCAGAGTTTGCTAATCACTTCTTAGACAAAGCAGCTAGACAACGCTTAGGTTTTGACATATACAGTATTTGTCACACACAAGTTTTAATGAAATGTTTTGTCTACTGAGGTTTTTGTTTTGTACTTATTCCATGCTTAAGCCTAAAACCTGCTTGTGAACGTCACCTTCTATCACAGTAGTCTTCCGTGTCAGAGGCTCAGTCAGTCATGTTTAAAGGTGGATCATTGGCTTCTTAGAACATGAAACATGAGGTGGTCAGATTTAATGTGATAAAGTAGATGAACAGCCTATATGTGTTTTGCCTAATTATTTTAAGTATGTCTTATTAGATCATGTGTATACAATATTCTTTTTCCTTTTGGCCATTTTTGTGTGTTTTTTTCTTTTCTTGCCTAAACTCTAAGTTGTTGTCCATTATCCCATGCTCTTTCAGTCACTCTGTTTTCTGATTTGTACTTGTCTGGAGACAGTCATTTTTAAACAAAAAAAATGTTTTTAATCGATTATTAACTAATCAGAATCGAGCATCGACTCGTTCTAGACAGAATCACGATGCATCTAAGAATCGATTATTTTGCCCACCCCTAGTATTTAGTCTGTAAGACACCAGGAGAAATATTGTAATTGTGATGTAACAGATTTTTTACACAGTACTTGTGTACTTTTTCCCTTCTTTCTTTCTTCACACAATAATATACTCCTAACAAATAAAAATTGAAATGTTACCTAAATTCAACACATCAAACACTCTCTCTAAACCACTGATTTAGAGAGAAATGCACACTCTGCCTGGCAACAGATTTGGACACCAGTATGTTGCTAGCATCTCATTTTTTCTCTGCAGTGGTGTTTCTAGTCATTTATGATTTTGTCAGCTGTCAGTGTAAGACACACATAACACCCTTGCCTCCTGTGAAGGATTACACAAGACCCCTAACGAGTAACTACAGTTTGTACATGTTATCCTGGAGATCAGCCATCACCGTGTATGTAAACAACAACCTACAGGACAGTTAATTTCCCAGAGATTGTGGTGAATTATGTCATAGAAATGTCTTTGTTTATTCATTGTTCAACACAACTATATATATATATATATATATATATATTATATTTTTGTGCAGTTTTATCATGGCAATTTTGTATTTTATGAGTTTAAATATCAACAGAGAAAGTATCTATACAAACACATTGGTACTTTTTTAGCATATTTAAGCCTTAATTATGGACAGTACAGAGATAACAGGAAATGAGTACGTATTTTAGAGAAATCCCCTGATTTCCAACTGTTCTGAACGCTCCGGTTTCAACAGTATTTTCTACTCTTGTTTAAGTTTTATGCAACTCTAAGCCGGCCTTCTATGATTGGTCATCTGCTCCAGGTAGGCAGGAGTGGAGTGTTTTTGTTGTTGTTTTTTTTTAAGCTACTGTGGCGTTAACATTGTCACATGTAGCTACATGCTAACGGCAGTAAAATATCTAATCTTGGCTGCCAATGTTGTTAAATTCTCCCCAATTCTGGGTCACATTACTCCTGAAACATTTCCGGTTATGTAGTATTTGGTTAAAAGCCTTTATCTGCGTTTTTTTTACTGTAGAAAATGTTGCTATATTCTATTAGTGTCCACTGCTAACTATAGTAGCTACATGCTAACGGCAGTAAAAGATGTCATTTTGGCTGCCAATTTGTTAAATTCTCCCCAATTTCAGAATGCATTATTGCTGAAACATGTCCGATTGGGTAGTGTTTGGTATCGAAGCCTTTATCTGCGATTTTTGACTGTAGAAAGTGCTGCTTCTTTCCATTACAATCTAACGTTAGCCTAGTGCTAAATATTAGGTAGCTGCATGCTAACGCGAGATAGCTGTAATCTTGGTGGCCAATGCCAAATGGTCATTTCTCCCCAATTCCGGGTCACTTTACTGCTGGGACATGTCCGGTTGTGTAGTATTTGTTTTAGAAGCCTTTATTGGTGATTTTTCACAGTATAAAGTGCTGTTATATACTCCATTGCAGTAGTTCCAGCTTCAACCAGTGAAACAACAGCGGAGGCTGCGACAAAGTATTATCCTGAAAATGCTATATAATAGTTGCCTTCTAAACTGAAACGGGGTTCACACTCTGCTGTGTGCTCTGCCTTTTAATTACCTCAAGTTTACATACATGTTGCTGATTTGGTAACATCTCTCACACACCCACCAAACGAGAGAAAGCATACACAAAGCTGATTGCACACCGTTTCACCCTGGTCCGAGGAAACATGTCGTTCAACACGGAAACCGTAGCAAAATGGTGCACAACGTTTTGAGATTGAACGTGTCCCTGGTTATCAGCTCTCACGTCACTTGAACTAGCGCCATCATCAGATCAAATACTGTATATCACATGTCCAATATAGATAGATCTTTAACGATTAGTCGTTTAACTGATTAGTTGATCAAAAGAAAATTAATTGCCAAGTATTTTGATAATCATTTTTCAAGCAACAATGCCAAATCTGATGGTTTGAGGTTCATAAATGTGCAGCTTTTTATTCCTAACATAATGGTAAAGTCAATATTTTTGTGTTTGGGGCTGTTGGTCACACAAAACAAGGCATTATATGACATCAATTTGTGCTCTAGGACATTGTGATGGGCATTTTCCATTTTTAACTGTGATGTTTTATAAACTTTCAACAATGAAAATAATCGTTGCAGCTAATCCAATACTTTGGTTTATGACCACATACCTGCAAAACTAGAGATGTTCCGATACTGATACCAGTATCGATATCGCCTCCGATACTGCCTAAAACGCTGGTATCGGTACTGGTACTGGAGTTTATGCACCGATCCGCTACCACGTAATAAAGCCCTAAAGAAAATCTACGTTAAAGTAGTTTATTTATGTTATTTTTCCGTTATAACTGACTGTCAAACTGGATAATAAAAGAAAGGTCTGTGGCATTCATTGTTTGTTCATGTTTCACAAAGAGATTAACCTGAGCCAGACTGACAACAAAGATAGAAATCATATCACATCCATACAGGGATAGTAGTATACAGTTGTTAAAACATAATAAAATATATGACACGCTGGTATCGGATCAGTACTCGGTATCGGCCGATACGCAAGTTCAGGTATCGGAATCGGTATCTGGAAGCAAAAAAATGGTATCGGACCATCTCTATGCAAAACGTCCACAAGTCTCTGCTGTACTTTGTGCTTAGTGCTAATATTTAGCAAATATTAGTTTGGTAACACACTAAACTCAGATGGTGAACATAATGAACATTGTACCTCTTAAACATGAGAATGTTCACATTGTAGCTCTTAGCACCAAGTGCCAAGAAACAGGCTAATGTGGGCATGTATGAAACTGAAGTTTATTTGACTTATTTCTCTGTTTTCTTTCCGCCAGGGTAATTCATTGTGACCTCAGACCATGGCATACACTCTAGGCTCGAACACTGAGGACCAGACACGCAGTGTCGCACCTCAACACTGCATCACTCGGGTGGAGCTGTCCGTCACCGCAACCAGCCTGCTGGACCGAGATGTAGCCTCCAAGTCGGACCCCTTCTGTGTTCTCTTCCATGAGGTGGATGGGAACTGGGTGGAGGTAAGGATGGAGGGATGATGGGATAGGAGAAAAACTGACAGATGGAGAGAGAAGTGGAGGAGGACCACCACTTCGGATACTGTAAACTTATCATTCAATTAGTCAAGTATAGCTACTTAATGAGTGAAAACAACAAAATATATACCGGTCATCAAAGTTTATTTATCCAGCATCTCTATTTTTTATATTCAAATGTAGTGCTTCTATTCATTTAATGAACTTAACACAGAAACAGTGATATACAATTATTTCAGTGCAATGACAAAAATCATCATTCAATAATGGTACAACTATTTCCTGATTTTGTTTCCAGGCACACTAGGCACATTGGTTTGCTTTTGAATTCCGTAAAAAGATAAACCGTTTCACATCTTGCCTAGAAGACACGATTCTCTTGGTCCAGTTTTCCTTTTTGGCCGCTTATGTCTCTCTTCGTGCCGTGTGTCGTTGCCAGTCAAGACCTGACGAGGCCGCAGTCGCTTGGCAGCAAACCCCTTGCCTTTCAAGGAAGCGCCCTGTAACGGTGGACAGTATATAATTAAAATGGGAATGTATTGGGCCGCTTGCTCCCAACGCCTGTGAAACCAACAATTTGTTATTTGGAAATTGATTTGCGGGCCGTACTGAGTGAGGACGAGGGCCACATGCAGCCCGGGGACCGCCAGTTGCCCATCTCCAGGAGAGACATTTGTTTTCATACAACAGGTGGAAACAGGAGAGAAATCAGTAGGGTATGAAAATGGCAGATTGAGGAGAAAAGGCTGAACAGAGAGATAATATATTAGCGTTCGGATCATGAGGAGTCAAACCCATTTCTGGTGCTTCTCCATGCTGTTTATTTCAACTCTATGGAGGTGGAGAGAAGAGGATAAAAGGAAGGCAGAAATAAATAGAAAACTGAAGGGAGGATGGAAAATTTAAAAAGTGTTAGAAGTGCTTTCAAGGCCACGTCCACCATGCTGGCTCTTCTAGCAAAGAACAAACATTTTCTTTGTTGTCTATGTTGCTTTGCAGACAGTATATATTGTGAGCCAGATCCAAACTCATGATGTCTTGACCATCTGGCATGAGCCCTGGCGTGCTGAGCCCAGTAGGATGTGGCAGCATTTGTGAGCGTTCTTTTAACGTTGTTCTGGCATTGCATAGTCTTGGTTAAAGGCTCTATTATGAATGCCAAGTTAATGATATAAGGTTCCACAAGTAGGATCCATCATGGGTCGATATTAGCTTATTGCATATATATTTGTGTTAGTGTATATGTCGGGTGACAAGTAATAAGACATTACCGTTGCCAGCAGATATCCAGATAATGGATAACGGATTTTCGCGGCCAAGACTACCTCGTCGACTTGAGATGCGAGAATGGAGCTGGAGTTGAGGGACGACGTCTCTGTAATTATCTGCATATGAATGCATATTTTTTTTAAAAGCTAATAAAAAGCTAAATGGTCGTCAGACGATAGCCGATGGATTCTGAGATTGCATTTTGGCCAATGCATTCCACTTCTTTTGCTCTCCACATGGACTGTTTACCTGCATGCAACCAAAGCTCGCTCAAACGTGATTGGTCAATACTCCTAAGATTACAAACAGAGACCAGAACGCTTCCGATACCATAATCTTTTCCTGTTACCTACAGATTCTGCATTCAAATGCAGATATGTTAATATAGATATATATAAATAATAGATCTGTCTTTAGGTTTCACAGTTAAACCTTGTTATTTTGTTCATTATGTATTTATTTTTATTTAAACTTTTGAATACCACACAGAGTGTTGAATATGTTCAGCTCCAGCGTACTATTTGAATTTATGTATTACATGAATTATAATTACTCGTAACATAGTAGGTAGTAAACTTGACATTCCAGTTCATAAGGAATACAGGACTAGAAGGCAAAGGCAAATGAAAAAGGTACATGTGCAATAATTCAATAGCATAAGTGTTTAGCAAAGCACTGAATTATGATTTTTGCAATCATTACAATTTTTGGATACAACTAGATCAGTGGTCTTCAACGTTTTTTTAGGCCAGGGACCCCTTAGCTGAAAAAAAGACAGAGTAGGGACCCCCTACTTGTATACAATTGAGTTGCATATTAAACTTGGCCCAACTGATGAACATAAATTTAACAGTAACATTAAACATACATGTGGAAGGCACAGTGAATCTTTAAGCTTAACTGTACAGCTACCATAGTGGCTACCTTATATAGTAAGCTTATCTTCAACATGTAAACAGAATCTTTTTTTTCAAAAATAGGCCAATTTATCTTTGCTATTGATATGTTGGATTCAAATTAATGTATATTTTCAGACATTTTAATTTTTGAAAAAATAAACTTTCCAAAACATATTATATTTTGACACATATATTTTTAATAATTTGGCAGCCCCCCTGCACTAACTCTGAGGCCCCCCTAGGGGTCATGGACCTCCTGTTGACGATCTCTGAACTAGAGAATCATTAAAAAAACATTCTGCATTGATGCATTTCCGTTGACCTTGTTCACATGACATAGATGGATGATTCCCATGTTTACGACTACTGAATGTTTACTTCAGCACAAAACTCAATACAGTTGTTTGATTGCCGAGTTGGTCATGTGAGGGTTAAAAACACCAACAGCACTGACAGACTGGGATATTAAATCCCAAATAAGGTTTCTCTCTGTCATGTTTAAATTCTTTGCCTGAAGTTTTGAGGAATGCCTCTACACCTCGTCGGTCAGGACCTGTAGCTCGCGCTCTAAACCTTTCCTTATTTCTTTTTCTCTTTGCCATTGTTCTGCCTCCTGTGTTCTTGGCACAAAGGCAGCATTTATACTTTGCCACGTGGATAATTGCAATCAGACGCAGAAAAAGGGCAAATTGCACTGAGCTGCAAAACGTGATGGGCGTGTTTGCCCTGTAATATCATTAGTGCAATACCTTTTTTTGAACCGGAACTTAAGATGGGGCAGATAGCGGTTGCAAGTGAAGCGCAATTCATGGTGCTATCAGCCGCCACAATCCATTCATTGTGAATTCGCTCCTGACGGTATAGCTCTATCAAATAAATATGGGTTTAAGAACCTTTGATGACGGACTTAGCAGACATGAGGTGCTGCTGTGGCTTTATGGTGCTTCAGAGTTTCCCTGTCGTAACTGGGATGTTGACATGAATGACAACTGGCAATTACAGTAACATGGTGGACCAGAATTAGCTATAAAAAGGTCAACTTAAAGCCACCCAGGTGATTTTAATTATTGTATCTGATTAGACCTCCTCTCAGGACTGTGTGGGCATTAACAGTCTGTGCTTGATTGGCATATCCCAGACTCTCCTATTAGCTTTGTTTCACCTGTTAGGGCAGGACAACAACAACTACAATAAGTGAGTGAACAGTATGTGTGGGCTTGCATAGATATCAAGCCTTTTTAAGTTGTCTTTACTGTCCACAAGAAAGGTAATGCATTCCCTCCAAAATTCAAGGCTTTTTTAATGATCAAAAGTAAGTTATTATTATTGTGGGAACCTAAATCTTTGCTTTCAACATACAGTATTATCAACTTAGCAGCACAGTGTCTCATTGGTTAACAAGAAGGTGCTGTGTTTAAATATTCTGTCTAGCGGCTAGCTGCGACCTTTCTGTGTGGAGTTTGCATTTCCTCTCTGTGTCCACCTGGGCTTCTTCCAAGTAATTGATGCCTCAGTTTAAAGACATGCAGGTTGAATCCTTGGTCACATCAGGATTTGAAGCGGTGAAATTTCACAGCAAAATCAATTCATTCCAATATATTAGTTGATCCGCTTGAGGAGGTGAAATTAACAAGCATATTTATGCCGTTGACCAATAGCAAGCCATCTTCTCAGGGGACAGAGAGCCGGAGGGTCCAAAATAGAGGAAGCTATCGTACCTCTAATTAGGTATGTTGCACTATTTTAACACTTAGCACTTTTATTTAACGTCCTCTATCAGAGTAGAAACTGTGTCCACAAAGAAGGCTGTTATAAGACTAGGGTTGGGTACCGAAACCCGGTGCTAATATGGCACCGGTGCCTAAACGACCGGTATCTAACGGACCGAATAGCCATGTGGATTTCGGAGCTTCATTTCAGTGCCACTGAAATGCCTGCGCTGCTCTCTGATGCTCCGAAACGGACGTTGCAGGCAGCCAAAGCTTGTTAACAGTACACTTGGCAGCAGGTAATGTTAGCCTACCGTTAGCTGGTAGCTGGGATAGACAGGGTTAAAATGCTGATAGCTAAACGGTGTACAAGGTGGCTGTATTTCACTGTAGAGGGTTCCAACACCGGGACGTCCAACAGTGTGCAGATAAAGACACAAACTAACCACTGCCTGCCGTTTTTCGGAAAAACAACACAGCCGTTGCCTTCACTTGAAACTGGTAAGCCTCATGGTGCTTTCAAAGTTCTTGTAAAATCCCCTTTTCCCATCTAGTGGTAGTTTTTGTCGTTTAACAGCAATCTACTGGTGAAATAAGTCATTGTTGTAAGTTATTGTTATTACAATATTAATAAATAATTGTAATTTGACCACATGGCATAGCAATAAACAAGTTGTTCTTTAATGTCGCCGACATTGTGTTTTTTTTTTTTAAAGTATCGGTTCAGGCACCATTTAAGCACTGGCACCATTTTAAAAGTATTGCTTTAGCACCAGTATCGGAAAAAACCCAAACGATACCCAACCCTGACAGGAGTTGATGGTACAAATATATCTTTTGAATTAACTGTGGGAACTTATTGTCCAGTTAGCGATCCATCTAATCTAACAAGTTTGCTAACAACTTGTTCAATTAATCAATTTTATTTGTCACATGAAATCGTTCGAGTAATGTAATGTAATCCCATCGGTGCCTCAGTTGATGTAGACATTGATACGGACGCAGACATGGTCTTATTTGTCCACGTAGTCGGGATTGAAGCCATAGGTTGTAGCTGACAGCCATCTTCACCTTTTCCTCTGTGTTTACTCTGATGTTTACATTTGAAAAACTTGACCGACCAGGCTAGCAGTCAGCAGGAGACTGGTGAGTTGATTTCCCGATCCTGATGAGGGACTCATAGCCACATTCCGTCACCGTCCAACGTGAACCACATAAAGCACAATTAATATTTGTTAAATAGGCAAGGATACATTTTGCGGAGAGAAGTCTGAAGAGTTTCCTCACCTTCAAACTTGTTAAATCTGAGAGCTGTATTATCCCTCTTTTGTATTGAACAAAATGGTTTAAAATGCTGACCCAAATGGCATGGGGAAGTAGATAAAGAGTAGGGAGAAAATAGAAAGACGCTCCGAGAGCTATTGTGACTGATTAGCGCTAGCCCAGCTGGGCTGGCTTTCAAGTTAAAGGTTAGCTCACCAGCTACAGCAGTTCACCAACTCCCCCTAACGTCACTATGTCACCAAGCTTCTGGCCCCACCTATTTTGCATGGACGAACAAATGTCATTTTGTGATTGTGAGAGCTAATTTAGCCCTGTGATAGACTAACAACCTACCAACAGTGTAGCCCACCTTATGCCTCAAAGGGGGCAGGGACTGGCTCCAGTCCATGACAACACTGCACAGGATAAACTAGACTATAACAAAAAGGATTAGTTACGAATCAAAATTATTGAGCACAATCACAACTTTAACCAGACTTAATTATATTTATGTAAATGACACTTTTAGTGGCGCTGCATCAGTCAGCGGTTCTGTTGAGTCCAGGCACTTTGTACTTTGTGTTCCGTTTCTTGTTTAGGGAGCTTTCTCGCTCCCTCTAATTCTGCAAACAATATGTGATGTGAATGTATAATATACAGTATTTTCATTGTGTAGAAAAATAAAAACATTTAGTTAAAGTTAAAGCTACTGAAGAGGAACATAGTGATGAAGTTTTGGTGTGTGTAGGCTGCTCCCTCAAGGCTTTTCTGTAGCTAACAGCTGGTCAACACGACAAACTGGTGTTTTTTAGTGTGTATGTATGTATGTGTGTGTGTGTGCATGCATGCATGCGTGTGTGTGTGTGTGTGTGTGTGTGTGTGTGTGTGTGTTTGTGTGTGTAGGCGAGTGCCTTGGGTTGTAGCTAGTTGTCGGTCAGCAGGGCATGTGGCTCTGATATGAAATTGCCAGCGGTTACTATGGCAATGGGAAGGGAAACAAAAGCTTAGTGCTCGTGGAGTGACGGAACGATGGAGGAGGCGAAATGAGGCCCGAACCTTTTCTCGGATATTATCCACCGATCTCTCTCTCTCGCTCTCTCGCTCTCTCTCTCTCTCTCTCTCTCTCTCTCTCTCTCTCTCTCTCTCTCTCTCTCTCTCTCTCTCTCTCCCTCTCTCTCTTTCTCTCTCGCTCTCACACACCCCCTGGCTTTCTCACTTTCTCTGATCCCCCTACTGTTAGTTTTGTTTTCTCTCTCCTCCTTTTTCCAATTGTCTTTCTCATTTCTGTCACCAGTCTTCCCCCTCTCTGTCTCACTTTCTATCTTCGGCTGTCTTGTGAGATAGAGGTGTGAGAAGCAGCTGGGTCCATCACGGGGAAAGAGAGGGTAAGAGTGTGAGTGCGAGGAGGTGTCAGAGAGGGAGATGAGAAAAGGGTGGAGGGAAAGAGAGGGTGAGGGGAAAATTAGCGAGAGAAAGAGAGGATTGAGAAGGAGAAGAGGAAGACAGAGATGAGAACATGTTTGAACAACGAAGAAGAAGTGAGACGTGTTGGTTTACCACATACAGTAGGAATGCTAAAATCAGTGGGGTTTAAAATCACATCTTCAGTGCAGGCTTATGTAGCTTTGTAATGTCATTTGTTGGATCAATCTTTGTGATACTTTAACCCATATTGAACAAGTTGAGATCAATGATCTCATTTACAAGTGTGACCTGGCCAAGATAGCAGCATAAAAGGTTACAGACAAAAATAATCACAAGAAAACATAGAAGAAATATTAAAAAACCTACGTACAGTGACAAGTACCAACCCATTCGTTCCCCATTAAAATCATGCAGAATGATATTTCTGCTTTATTATACATATAAATATAAATGGAGCATCTAAGAAAAGTTAGCTAAATGACAAGGGGTCTCGTTTATAAATGTGAACCTGAAAATGTGCGTACGCCACTTCCCACGCAAAGGTTGTGATTTATAAAGAGAGATGGTGAGGTGGGGAACTGAAGTCAGACTGCAGAAAATAAATGTGGGAATAACGATTACTCTTAATATTTTCAAGTAGGGGTGCACGATTCAGAAAATGTCACGATTCAATATCGATTTGGTATCAATTGGTAGAGCTTGAATCGCAATTCGAATATGAATAGATTTTTTTGCACACCCCTATTTTCAAGTATTGATGTCTCACACATTTCTTCCTCACTGCATATCATCCACGTTATCATGAAGATTAAATCCAGCAGTGTTATTTGCGTTAATTGTACTGAGTGATACTTGTTCCATAAACACCTTGTAAAATCCAACTCAAATCTTAAATCAGAATTCGTTCTTAACATTTCATCGGTGCTGTCTCACCATCACGTTGTCTGCTACGGAGCACATGAGGAGGAGATGGCCCGACTGCATGGAATACAGGATAGCATCAAATATCCTACCATTAGATAACTGCAGAACACAGTGTAAATAACTAAATATCTTGTCTTTAATAATGTGCATATATCATCAAATGTCAAAGTCTGGAAATATAGCCGTTACTGGGGCGCAATCGTTACACTTAATGTCCTCGTTATCGGTCCGAACTTTAATACTGTTTGTGACAAAATCAGCATGAAGAAAAGTGTGTTTGCCTATTAGACTTTCGTCTTCAAATTGTATCTAGGGGTGGGGGATACCACTAGTTGATGCTGTGATTTTGGCAAGGTGTCTACAATCACAAATTGTTGTAAACATATAAATACTGCGGTGACCCCTGTGCATAATGCTACATGATGGCACTGCTTGCACTGCAGGAGGACTACGCCAATGGAAGTATCAGGAGAGAAAGAGACTTCAGGGACCATGACGATTTAAATTCCCTAAAGCTGTGCTCTTGGCTCTATGTACTGAATTGGGTCCAGTAGAGAGGGCAACACACCAGAACCGTGCCATTCCGGTGCAGGTCCTCGCCACTCTGGGGGCAACCGGCTGTTTCCAGAGGGAAATGGCAGACAGCTAAGTGTTTTATATAAATATTATATATAATCTTCAACTTCATCGCTAAGGCTCGTTTGGATATAATATTCTGTTAAATCTTATCATATAGGTCTGGTATATCGAAGCTGTCCCTGAGTGCCATAATGCCCGTTTTGGAAGGTATTATTAATATAGGTAGTCTATACATCAGGTTTACCTACACTATGCGAGAACAGGCTGAAATTATAATTCAATTTGCAGCAATTCCCGAGCGTCTGAGAAGTTTTTTGCTTTTTCCACGCCAGTCGTCATGATTCAGCGTAAAGAACAACTGCCAGGGTCATTAACATGCTGATCAGCATTCATGAGGTGCTTTGCATTGACTATTTATGATTAAAAATGGGCATGTACAGGGCGGGAAAAGAGACTGATTCACGTACGCACACTTGGGAACTATGACGCGGCGCAGGGAATTAGAGGACCAAAAACAGGGAGCAAACCGAAGGCGATCCAAAAGGCAAAAAACTCACAAGAACAAGACAGAAAACAGACTATCAAAATAAAACAGGAAACAGAATATACAAAATCCACAGGATACACCACAGAACAGAAATATACACAATCCAAAGAATCCACAACAGAGAACAGAAATATACCGAAATATGCAAACAGGCAACAGAAATACGAACAACCCCAACAGAAATATCCATAACCACAACAAGGAACATTGCTTACACGTTTTATAAATCTGATTCGTTTTTGGGGTACGCCATTTTTAGTAAGGATCCTACGCACAGTTTTATAAATGAGACCCAAGGTCCTTCACCAAAACTGTCCCCAGAACAGTGTTTGTGTCCTTTGTTAGGTTACGTCTAGTGTTTAGTGATTTAACAAATCAATTCAAATATCCATTTGAATGCAGGCCACATTAAAAAAAAATTATGTGAGCAGTCAGTTAAAAAAAAATATGATCTGGCAATAAATCGGAATTGAGCATTAAAGCCTGCAGTTTGAACGTAGCCATATTGTTTGATGCGTAGTGCTGTCCTTGGTGCTGATCATGCAACTGTCACAATGTCGCTGTTTTAGTGACTTTGTTTAGCACAAATAACTGAGTTATCGGACTATTTGTGTATGAATTGTAAGGTTTAATAGTGGGGTGAGATTACACAATTATAGCATACTTTGCCATTCCTATAAATAATAGGCTAGACATATTCATAAGTTTGAAAATATGTTGGTGGTCCTGGCTCAAGCCCTGTAGCAAAGATGGCGATTGTTGAGGGCGTCGTTTTGAGTGCAACGTCTGGGTATTCTTAGTGCACTGCATTTGGCCATACTTTGTCACTTTATATATATATATATATATATATATATATATATATATATATATATATATATACTTTGTTTGTGTAAATGCACTGAAAATAGCAAGTGTAAGTACAGAAGACCGCGAACTGAGACACAGCACAGGTCTCCCATTGGAGAGAGTGGGGAGAGCCAGCAATGGAGGGAGCTGAGCCACTGGACTTGTGCGCAGCACCATGGACTCCTACCAGGCCCAAGTCAGCCTGTAATGTACACTTTATAACGTTTCAGATAGTTTTGAGTAGTTGTATTTCAAACCCTAGGTCCTTGAGCAGTCAAACAACACAAGCCAACCCCAAAGAATTGCCAATTAACAAACACCTGCAAACAATGGGAAATTTGTTATAGTGTGTGTAATCTTGTAATCATAACACTTTAGCTCCAGCTGTTCATATTGTTATTATTGTACCATTTGTAGCTTAGAGGAAAAAATCTGAATCCTTTTTTGTTGGCTTATTTTTTTGTCTAATTAATCTGATAGCAAACATTAACAAATGAATAAAGAGGGTAACAAATGTATGAAGTGCTACAAGGGTCTGATTCATTTCCATAGCCCAATGAGCCAGGTCAAATCCACAGTGGCACAAATATGAAACATGCACTTGAGCCTGCTGGGCTGCCATGATGCCCCAGAAATATCAGTTTTTAAGCCGCAAAGTGCAGCCATACTCCTCTGCTCTCTTCCCATGAGTGAGACAGATGGATAAGTGCTGTAAGCACTGTTAGCAGGCTAAAGTTAAAACCCTTTCCCCTTCTGAAGTAGGTCTGCAGCCTGTCTCTTCTCAATTCTTTAATAATAACAATTTGTACAGTCAGAGAAATCTATGATATTTTAGATGAAAGCATTCATAATGACATGTTAAAGATACATTTTTATAGAGGTACCTTATGTCTCAACAGTTATTTGATACTGCTATATACTCAAAGTGAAAACACTGACAAACTAGAGACCATCTTGCAATGGTATCACACCAGATGCACCGCCAAATCAGACCAGGGATGTAAAGTAGGGGGGCCAATGGCCTCTTCCCTACCTTCTACCCCCCTACTTCCGATGCCCTTGCTTGGACCACACCCATCTTCGAACTTGATCTTCATTTTGATCTCAACTACAACATCTGGTGTTCAGAGAGAGATATCTAGGCTTTAGCATCTGTGTTTAGGCGACTGCAATATCTTTGTTTACCTTGAAGATTGATAACGATGAAGAGGCGTTACGTTTAGCTGTAACGCCTCCAGCATGAGTTTAAATACACCTTCAGGAAGACAGAAACTTCAGAGAGTTGGGAGGGCACTGCACAACAACACATTCATGGTTAAACTGTACTGCCTGCTTAAATGTCTCCCTAATTAAGTGTTCATTAAGTGCTTCTGTGTAAGTCAATAAAATCTCCCAAATCTTCTTCATGTGAAATTAGTTGAGCTGCTCCTGAGTTTTTCCCTTAACAGGTGCCACCTGCTCATCGGATAAAGATTCACACACATTTACACACCGATGGCGCTGCATCAGCAGCAATTCACGAACCACCAACCTTCCAATTGGCAGGCGACCACTCTACCACCTGAGCTACAGCCACCAATTGTCAGCCTGCCTTTGTGTTACCAGTCGTCTTGTTACCACTGTCATTATCCTGAGTTTTTGTTAAGTCTGTTTCCTGTTTTATTTTCAAGTGTCATTTCTCCTGTGTCTAGACTTGGTTGACTTCCTACCTTGTATGTTTTCCTGCCTTTGTGATTGTCTGCCCTGATGTGTTTCACCTGTTCGTCAGCCCTTATTTCACCTGTCCCTCGTTGCCTTGTAGTGCTCCCTTTGTCTAGGGTAAGATTGTCGTCTCTCTCAGTGTTGTAGCTTCCTGGTTTTTAAGTTTCTAGTTTTCCCAATGTATTGGATTTTGTGTTGGATCTTCTTGTACCTGTTGCCTGTATGCCTCAGGACACCTTCTGTTGTAATCGGTTTTCACTTAATAAATCTTCAAAATCTTCCCGCTGCCTCCTCGTCTCTAAACTTTACATTTTGGCTCCAAACCTGCTATTTTCCAAGTCGTCACAATGGCAGTCCATCCAGTAGTTGTTGGGATGTTTTGGTCTGTACCGTAGTGGTGAACCTACAGACCAACTGACTGACGAACATTGCCATCATGTAATTTTCAGTTTGTATTGATTCTTGCGGCCGCTTTGGACAACAGCAGTATTGTTTTTACCACACCTGCTGTCGTAAAGGTCTTTACGGTGCTGTATTACCCACTGTATTACTGAGTTAGCGTTACGGGGAGGTCATACAGTTGCGAAGAATGTTTTGCTCAGACAGAAAATCATTCATTTACAATAAGAGGATAATTTACAGATGCATCGTTGCATTTCAAGTGTTACGGTACTATGCCTACTTTGGATGTCTTGTGAGATAAACCGGGTATCACTGTCACTGTGTCACGAGCCAAAGCATTAAGAGTTTGTTACAGAATTCGGGGTGGGTTTTGAATAATTTACAATCCCATAATTGTCTCCATCTGTTGATAGCCTGACCGAAGTTGACTCACGTTATTGCCGTTGTCTTTCACTTTCACGTTCCCTTTTAGCCTTTAGTTGTTCTTTGTTTAATTTCTTTCTTTTCTGTGATGGTCCTGCCCCAGTATCAGCCATAACTACAACAGATAACTTCTAAAATAACATTAAAATACAATTAGGCCTATATAAAGAAATCTCCTGCTTCCTTTTACATGGCTCAGAAGGCTGGATACTAACACAAGCTTTCCGGGGTTATAAAGAAACCTGTGACCCATCAGAATGCGTGACTGTAGCGCCGTCTAACTGCCGCAAATCATTCTGTGACTGCATGGTAAAAATCGAACCCAGGCAGAGGCCTTACTAAAAATGGTGTTCTTTTTACTGTTAGACTCATTTGCTGTTACAGATCATTAAGACCATTGTATGAAAAATGACAGAGCTTCAGAAACTAGGGGTGTGCAAAAAAAATCTATTTGATTTTTTATTTTTATTTTTAATTGTATGTCTACTGCAATCACATGGGAAAAGTAACTACATTTACATACTGTGAATCATTTTTTTTAACCGAGAATTGTTTTTGAATCGAAAATTTTGAATTGAATCTTGAGCCTGAAAATTGATATCAAATCGAATCGTGACATTTTCTGAATCGTGCACCCATATCAGAAACAGTAAAAAGTTACATATAGTCACTATAAATTTAGCAACACTTATCTACAAAAACTGAAACACCACATCACCAGACACTGTAATAGAATATGACAACAAACAAAGTAAAGTGCTTTGTTTAGTGCTTGTTAATCAGCAGAAGGAGAGATGCAATTCAGTCCCAGAGTGTTGGCATTTCATGGCTGCCATCTCAGGTTCATCAGTCCAATGACCATTCAAAAATGCCTTTTATATTCCCTTAAATTCTGAGGCGGTGACAGACTAGACGCACAGTATTGTGACCTTGTGTAATGGTGGATAAACACACTATGCAGTATCAGGCCCCTTGAAGAAAACTCCGTGGCCACCCTAGAAGTTGATATTACCAGTGAGGAATTGTCTGCGGTCATAGATTGTATGAAGGGGGGGGAAGACCCCTGGGCCCGATGGGATTCCCATTGAAATTTTCAAAACTTTTCAGGACATGTTAATACAATCTCTGCTTGAGATGTATAATGAAGCACTAGACACTGGGTCCCTTCCCTCCTCTCTAAATATTGCTGTGATCACACTGTTGTTAAAACGTGGGAAAATGTCCACCCTATGTGGATCCTACAGACCAATTTCACTTCTTAATAATGATCTCAAAATTCTTTGTAAGGTATTAGCTAGACGGCTAGAAACACTTTTACCACAAATGGTTCACTCTGACCAAAATGGTTTTGTTCAGGGACGACAAGGCTTCCACAATATACGAAGAGTGCTTAACAAAAATCTGGATGTACAGATTATGCTGTCTTGTCATTGGACGCCGAAAAGGCCTTTGACAAGGTGGAGTGGCACTACCTATTTGAGGTTCTTCAAAGATTTGTTGTTAAGGGGAAATTTCTCTGATGGATTAGACTTCTCTATGCTGATCCCCAAACTATGGTCTTAACGAATGGACTGTCCTCAGCACCCTTTAAATTGCACAGGGGAACGAGACAGGGCTGTCCCCTGTCTCCACTGCTGTTTACACTGGCAATTGAGCCACTTGCCATGGCAATTCGTAATAATACCAACTTTAAAGGCATAAGGATAGGAGATAGGGAACACCGTATAGCCCTGTATGCTGACGATGTAATTTTGTTCTGCTCAAATTTACAACAGACTTTACCTACCCTACTTGACCTAACAGACTACTTTGGCACCTTTGCAGGATACAAAATAAATTACTCCAAATCTGAAATATTATTTATGGATGAAAAGGAGAGACTAAATCCTCCAATTCATACTCCTTTTATGGTCTCACTCAAGGGTTTCACCTACTTAGGGGTCAAGATACCCCCTACTATTAACAAAGTAATAACAAATAACTTTGATACATTGTTAGATAAGGTTACGCAACTTATAAATAGGTGGACAAATTTACCAATTACTATGATTTTTGTAAAGTTTTTTGTATCTTTTCCAATCCATCCCACTTGCCCCCCCCCCCACCACCTTCACTCTTTCATACACTTAAAAAGCTTTTTTTAAATTTTCTATGGAACAACAAGCGTCCCAGTCTCAGACTCTCCCTGTTGTATCTACCGTATGATAGAGGTGGATTACAACTACCTAAATCTTGAGTGGTACTACAGGGCATCTCAAATCAGAGCAGGGATGTTTTATTTTGAGAGGAACCACCCTCCAGCCTTGGTTTCAGTAGAATCACATTTAATTAACATCCCTCTAAATCTTTATATATATATACTCTGATAACAAGCTGAAACTAATTAAAAAGACTGCAAACCCTTTTCTCAAAAATAAATAAATGGTTTGGCATAATTGTCTGGCACACCTGGGAGAAACTCCTAAATTATCTCAGTTCTCCCATGATTTTTGGTAATGATGACTTCCGACCTGGTAGAGCAGACGCAGGCTTTAAAATCTGGGCATCTCCAGGTGTGGCTAAGGTAGCTGACCTCTATAATGAAAACGTAACCCTCATGTCATTTGAAGAACTTGAGATATGGAATTCCTTCCAAACATTTTTTTTTGTTTCATCCTGTCCATCCTAGTTTGAAACTCTCTCCCCGATCCACTCTGGAAGATTACACTCTAAAGTTCTTACACTCTAGGGGACAGGTTTCATTACTGTACAATTTGTTTGTAAGTAAGTCTAAAGAGTCATCACAAAACTTACTACATGCGTGGAGAACAGACTTGCAGGAGAATATTACAGATGAGGAATGGTCAAAAGCATGTTCTCTAGCTCAAACCCAATCCATAAATACTAACTCCAAACTATTGCAATATAAGTGGATAAGTAGACTATACATAACCCCAGCTAAGTTGCATCGCTTTAATTCTAACATACCAGATACCTGCGTCATTCTGGAGGAAGGTGTTGGACCTGGCAAGCCAGATCACTGGTGAGGAGGTGCCCCTTAGCCCTAAATTATGCTTATTAAATCTCTACTCAGACAGCTTTATAACCTCTAACAAAGTTAGGTCTCTACTGAATATTTGTTTTTTAGAAGCCAAACGATGCATTGCTTGCTCTTGGAAATCAGACACGCCTTGTGGCACATCGCAGTGGTTGAGGGGAATTACTTTTTACTTAGCTCTAGAAAAGATAAGTTACACAACAAAAAATAAGCTTGACAAGTTTTGGAAAATCTGGAGCGTTTTCTTCAATTTTCTTGAGAATAACAGTATGGATGTGGTTGGTCGGAGTGATAACTAGCTGGACCAAGCGGGGTTTTTTTTATTTATTTTTTATAAATAATATAACATTCTCTTAATGCCTGTAGTGTGCCATCTGCAATCGGTGTTGAGATAAACAACGGCGGTATGTTTTTCATGTAAGCATACACCTATGGATGTACAGACTTATGACTGTGGATACTACAGCTACTACATTTGATCCTTGGTCTTTTTTCTGTTTTATGTTATGTGCCTTGTACTGTTTTTGTCTGTAAAATGTACAAACATTTCAATAAATACATGGTTTAAAAAAGAAAAACACACTATGCAGTGTGGTCAGGGTAAGTCAGTCTGGAGAGTAGCTCGGCCTGTAAGTATTAGTCATCCAACCACCAGGGTTAGAGGACCTAGAGCAAATAACGTGACTCCCACAGTGCTCTTAGAGACACTCACACACTCTGTCTGTATCTGTCTGTGTGCTGTCCGGGCTATTTTGGGGCATCAGAATGACTTACTTGTGTTTTGAGTTAAAATAATCTATAATCTTTTTAATCTCTACGAAATTTCTCGGTAGATTTTTTTATCCCACTCCGCCGCAGATTCTGTCTGTCTGATAGTCCGGTACACTGTTGTTCAGCCATGTTTCCACAACAACAAAAACACAGCAGTCTCTGAACTCGCATTGGGAGTTTCGTTGAAGTTGGATGTAGTCCAGTTTGTTGTCTAATGAGCGGACACTTGCAAGCAGGATTGATGGAACAGGTGGCCGGCTAGCGTTAGCTTTCGAACCTAGCTGCTTTCCACTCCTGCACACCGCTGTCGAGGTCCCTTTCCCCGGCTAGCGGCATCGGGCAACACCGCAGGCTGAGGTGCTGGTCTCCGTAGCAGGCGAGGCTTGCGTAGTGTTTCGAGTATTCCGTCTATAATAAAGTGTCCTGCATATTCTCCGATCTGTACCAATACATCACGGTGGTACACATGTGCGGTAGTTTGAATGCACATAATTGTTAAAGTAAAAGTTTTCTGTTGAAAAGACGGAGCTCCCTGTTAGCGATGCTTCAAGATGGCTGACCTTCGTTTTGCCTCTGGAATACTCGGGGAAAGCCAACAGTCCAACCCCCTATGGGCGGGTTGCATGCGGAAGTAGCTACTACTACTGGCTGTAGTCCATAGCCTCTGGGCAAAAATGCCTCTTATGATGCAAAATGACGATTTTTGCATCATAAGAGGCTTTTTTCCAGACCCACAATACAGAAATCTCTGGTCTCGGGGACATGAGGGAGAGAAGCACGGTCATTCAAAAATACTACCGGGTTTCTACTGATACAAAGCTTAATGCTAAATCGGTGAAGTATCCCTTTAAATGATTTTCAAAATTATTTTTCTCTCCTTGTTTCTTGCCTTTTAGCTTGGCCGCACTGAAACAGCTGTGAACAACTTGAACCCAGTGTTTGGAGTGAAATTTCAAGTGGACTACCACTTTGAGGAGATCCAGAAGCTTCGCTTTGCCATGTTCGATGAAGACAAGTGTGCCACTCAGCTCTACGAACATGACTTCCTGGGAGAATTCATTTGCACTCTGGGAGTGGTATGGATTGATATCTCCTTTTATGTTCAAAGTTGGTTCTGTATTTAATAGGATAAGTTGCCATAAAATGTATTGACCTTATGTGACCTACCCATTTATTTTTTTGTTCTATTAATTTCTGGTTTTGTCTTTAAACTTCTGGTGTTAATTGCCAGCTATGTTAAACTCAAGCCAAAAGTCTTGGCCTTGATCAGTTCACACACTCATTTCTCAAAGTTGGACAAGATCCACATTTTTGAGTAGGATAGGCTAGAATACAGATTTCAGTGGTTCAAACCCATATTTCTTTAGTTTTGTGTTTTGTCTTAATTGTTTCCTGTCCTGTGTGTCTCTTTTTAATTGTCTACTAGATTGTGTCCAATAAGAAACTTCACAGACCGTTGATCTTAGCCAATGGGAAGCCAGCTGGCAAAGGATCCATTACGGTAATATTCAGTACTGTCTCTCTCTCTCTCTCTCTCTCTCTCTCTCTCTCTCTGTATCTTAAACTTTCTTTGTGTCTCTCATATTGACACACACACACACACACACACACACGCACACACACACACACACGCGCGCGCACACACACACACACACACACACACACACACACACACACATTGTACCGTATTATCAAATCAAAGGTTGTTAGTCATGTGGATGCAGTCGCTTTTGTTTACTATAATGGCATGTTTGCTATTGTTGATGATGATGACAGTGATGTTTCTGTTATTGATGAATGTTATTGTTGCTGCTGTTCCTGCTGATGTTGATGTGAATGTTAATAGTTGCCAGTACGTTTGCTGCAGCTAATGTTGTGCTGTAATGTTATTTTAGATAACAGCTCAGGAGCTGTCTGACAACAGAATCATCACTTTGACCCTGAGTGGGCGTAAACTGGATAAGAAGGTAGGCAGTTAGACACACACACACACACACACACACACACACACACACACACACACACACACACACTAAGGCTACATCTACACTACTACGTTTTAATTTTTAAGCAGCGTTCTGAAACAAAAACAATCCCCGTCCACACAAGAGTTGAAGTTTAGTTTTAATTTTAGCTCCAGTAGCAGAACTAATCTCCGTCCAAATTAATACGTCTGACAAAGCATATCACATGACCATTCGCATACACTGGGCATGTGCGTGCCAGTGTAAACAGGATGCAGATTGTCTATCTTTACTCTGCGGTTGAAAATAATGGATGTGTAAGTTGAAAATAAAGAAAAAACAATGGCGACAAGTGAGACCAGGGATTTATTTGCTTGGACCGACAACGAGGTGGAACGGTTACTGAAAAGTGTGAGACCACAAAGCAACCAAACAAACCAAAACGTGGGCAGCAGTGTTTTCTAATGTTCCACGTTTTAGGGGCTCTTGAAGCGCCGGAGTAGTGTGGACGCGAGGTGTACACGTGGCAAAAGATGTTCCATTTTAAACTAAAAAGTAGTAGTGTAGATGTAGCCTAATGAGCTATCATGTGCACAGATAGGTGGAAATTAAAACCATGCAGAATTTCTATTTTTATTATTTCAATGTTTTATTTTCAATCTTGGACCTACAGTATGAAGTAGCCATTGGTGTATGGTGAAGGGAAGAGTGACAGCAGGTCAGAAACAGCACAGCTTGAATTGTGATTTGAACTAATACTGATGTGTGCCTGCTGTGCACCCTCTAGTTAAACCACCATAGTAAACACAAAGCACAGCCGTTGCAGGAGCTCAGAGTATCTTTTAATTAATACATGAATTAAACAAAAAGAAAACAATTCCTCTCTGCAATATGATGTTTATTTATTGTTGGCCACTGCAATTTAATCTACTATAAGCTATATATACATATAAACTAAACTTAAATCATGTGTTGCAGTTTGGCTAAGGAGAGGAGAATTAAGGATAAATCAAGTAACATCTTTAAAAAGACAAACTGTCTGTTCTATGCAGGACTTTTTTGGGAAGTCAGACCCCTACCTGGAGTTTCACAAACAGGGAGAAGACGGCAAATGGATGCTGGTGCACAGGACCGAGGTGAGTCATCAGTGGGGAATAAAAGCTCCTTTATCTAACTGTCAAAATTGTCAACCATGTGCGGTCATTGTCAGCTAAACCAGGTCTTACACAACAATAAGTGTACAGCCCCGAGTGTAGGTAATTTTACTGTGGCTACAACTGCATTATATATCTGCTGCTGTGTAATTCCATGATTAAGTGCCTTTCTTTTATGTCTGTGACTTCAGGTCATAAAGAACACTTTAGATCCAGCATGGAAACCCTTTACTGTGCCGCTTATTTCTCTCTGCAATGGAGATGTGGACAGAAACATCAAGGTTAGTTAGAGTATCATCTGTTACAAAACTGGTGTGATGTGGCATTTCTACTTCATTAAATGTTAGCAGTGCAGATTGGCAATTAAAAGAAGAACAGGACGTAGCATGTTTGTGCACTGTTAGTATTGCATAAAAGTTTGATCATGTTGTTTTGATGATGTTGTGTCATTATCGCAAAGTCTGGACAATAGGGGTGTGCAACATTTTTTTTTTTTAATTGTATGCCTACTGCAATCACATGGGAAAAGTAACAACATTTACATACTGTGAATCGTTTTTTTACAAACGTTGTTGGACAACAATGCAATATAAAAAAATTGCAAAAGGTGTTACTGTCCATATAAAATGTAACCAATTATTCATTTTGATAAAAGTTAAGATCCTTTGAATAGAGAGTTTTTACAATGAGCAGCATGGAGAAGTGTAAAGAGGGCCAAATACCAGATACATAACCACTTGATAGTTTGGAAAATGGAAAAGGTGATGGAATGATGCGATTTGTTCTACACAATGACAGGTCCTGTGTTACGACTATGATAATGATGGCGGCCACGACTTCATAGGAGAGTTTCAAACCACTGCTGCCAAGATGAGTGAAGCCCAGAACTCAGTGGAGGTAAAACATATTTGACATTAGTGTGATTAGGTGTGTGTTTGTCAGTTCAAGTTACTGTAACTAAGACACAGGCTTACATGCAGCAAGTCCAATCTAGGGAGGCAACAAAAAAAAAACATACATAGCAACTATGATGAACAGACAGGGGAACAAACTGGTATACAGAGAGTAGCTGATGAGGGAATGAGATCCAGGTAAGGACATGGGGAAGGCCAGGCAGAGCAGCAGAGCAGATGAGTAGGGCTGGGTATCGTTCTAATTTTTTCGGTACCGATACCAATACCAATACCATGACCTGGATACCAGTTCCTGAACGATACTTTTTTCGATACCAATTTTATAAAATCCATTTGAACAAAAGTTAAATTACAACACAACAAATCTTTTTATTTAGTTTTCAGCTCTTACTATGTGAGCCCTGTCTCTGTGAGTAACGTAGAGTTTTTCCTGCCTGCCTCTACGACGTGTAACCTTACACAGCCTGCTACACCAGTATTATTAGATCTTGGCAGAAGCATGCTCCATGCTTATTGGCTCACTGATGCTGATGAGATTTACTCCTTAGGTATTGAAAATGTGGTATTGAATGACGAGGCATTTTTCGATACTCAATACTATATAGGGAATTTAGTCGGTGCCTAAAAAGTATTGAATTCGGTACCCAGCCCTACAGATGAGGGAAGTGGGAACAGGTTTGTCAATGGGTGGGACAGCCAGGTGATAGGTAAAGGAAGGAAAGTTTGAGGGCATCAGGTTGATGGATGGAAAATGGCAATGATGGGGCCTGGGGAATAGGGAAGTGGCTGGATACGAGGGACACAGAGACAGACTGTGACAGTTATCTGTATGTAACTGTATTATTGCAGTAAATCCTGGATTACCTGCATTTTAGCTGTCACTTCTTATATCTTTATTAATATCTTTTTTTCAGTAACAAAAATAGGATAATTTGGGACAGAGAGGGAATGTGAATAGCGACAGTGCAAGGGTCATGACCTGGATTTAAACCACTACATCATCCAGTTTGGGCTGCTGCAACTTAGCTGCCGAGTCCTTTTACAGTAAAACAGAATGTTAATGGTTTGATTTTGAAACACTAAACCATTTCTTTTCTAAATTTAAAGGGCATTTATCTGATTTTGCACCAAATAAATGAAAATCAGGCTCTGTCATTAGCCAATGGATAGTAGTTTTATTTTACTTTTTAGCTATACTGTATTTGCCACAGCCCTGCCTCATACTGGTTAATCATGCACCGATTTGCATTGCTGCATTCACACATTATGGCCGTCAAGGACTGGTTGGGTCTTAAGTCTGAGCTGCTAATAAATAGATACTATTGAGATTCATTCTTTTCACTTTTGCATTTCTGGTCTGCTAAAGATGTAAAGATGCAGGGATCAGAAAAACGTTCATTCATTAGTAGCTCAGTGTGTGTCTGCATGTGTATCTGTGTGTGTGTGTGTGTGTGTGTGTGTGTGTGTGTGTGTGTGTGTGTGTGTGTGTGCGTGCGTGCGTGTGTGTGTGTGTGTGAGTGTTCATTTGTGAAACTGGTGGGTGTGTGTGCATGTGCCAAAGCAGCCTCATGACTTGTTCTCCCACTGAGTCTCTTCATGTGTGGTAATGATGTGGACACACACACACACACACACACACACACACACACACACAGAAAATAAAAAGATGCGGGATGGAGAGAGAGAGAGACGTTGTGAAAAGAAGGATGAGAAAATTAAAGGTGCTTTTGAGATGTAAAACAGCCTTTAGCTGAGCCCTAGTAACACGACAAGGCATTTAGAGCTACGTACCTGTCATATGAATCACCAGCGACTCAAGGCCTGTGGCGTGTGTGTGTGTGTGTGTGTGTGTGTGTGTGTGTATGTGTGTGCATGTACATGAATGCGTGCATGTGTTGTGTGTGTGTGTGTGTGTGTGTGTGCATGTCTCAAATGTTTCTTTTCATCAAACACATTGCTATTTAATGTGTGTTGGTGTGACTTACAGTATCAAAGATAGTCCTAAGTTTAATGTGTCTTTCATCTTCATGTTCATCACGTACAATTAACTCATTAAGTGTTTTTAATAAAGAGTATTTTTATGGTTTCTATATATATGTTTGTCATATTAACTGTACACTACACCATTGTAGCATAGTTTTCTTATAATACATCTCCATGTTAACTGTAAGCGGCGTGTGGAATACATGCAGATCCAAGTCACAGTCTCTCAGTCGTGTGTGCATTTCCCCCCATCCCACCGACTTGCACTCTTTACAACTGTGCTGTCATCTCTACTATTACCAATTTCCCCCCGATTTCCCCTTTGATACTTTCTTATTACGTCATTGACTCTTTTCGCTGCAATTGTGTTTCTGTCTCTTCAGGTGGAGTTTGACTGCATCAATCCCAAGAAACAGAAGAAGAAGAAGAATTATAAAAACTCTGGCATTATCATAGTAAAGTTATGTAAGGTGAGGATGGATGGATGGATGGATGGATGATTGAATGGATGATTGGATGGATAAGGGGTGGAGCATTGGTCTTTTGTCAACAAACCATGTTTGTTTTACAATCTTAATCTTTGCTTGCGTCTAAATGATAATGGTTGGGTTCTTACTGTTAGGCTATAATTAGCCTGGCACATAGACCTGTGCAATCACATGTAAAGCACATTTCCCACGTCATCTCCTTGCATCTTTCCTTATGCAGTTTTTGCATTGGTCTTATGACAATTATTATACCGCTGTAGTAATTAATGTGTCATTTATGATAAATAAAACGGGGAGATACGCTGATGTTTTCAATATTAAAGAGTAGAGTGACTACAAAAACAGACACAGGCACTGTTGCCGTTTCAAGCTTTCGGTTTTAGTTGCAGATTCATGTTCTGTCGATCGACTGATCAATTAATCGACTAATTGTCAATCCTAGATTCAGTGTTCAAGATGAATTCCCATTTAGAATACCAATAGGATAAGTTATATCCATTAAAATGTTGAGCTGGAGGAGAGAAGAAAAATAACTGACTTGACTGTCAAAAGAAATCTCTGCACGTCTTGCCACCTCATAATGACCCATCTTACCCTCGACTCAGTGGAACATTTGATTAAACTATTGTGGTTTTGATCAGCTGACACACGTCTTACTGTGTGTCCATAACTCCCTCTGAATAACTAATTAGCGTGGTAGCTTTGAGCCCCACAGAGGACACATTAAGCTGGAACACTGTGTCTTTAGATGCCTATTTGAATGACATTAAAGCTGTGTACATATGATGACAAGCTTTCATAATTAATTCTTTTCCTTCTTTCTCTTTTCATGCGCACAATCATGACCAAGCCTTTGTACGGACATGTACACACACACACACACACACACACACACACACACACACACACACACACACACACATATAGCACATGCACAAAACAACTAATGCAGTAATTATATTTGGCTGACGGCAAGGATTAGACTAATGACAGTAAAATCCATGCTAATATTCATTGGAATTGAAATGGAAATTTTAAGATAATAATTGGTGCTCCTTTGGTGGTACGTTGAAACAGAAAAACATGGGCTGTTTTGTCATTTTAAAACAATTATGAAAATATTTATTACAGTGTGCTGTGTTTAGTTGTGTACTGCATAGTCTAGGTGTTAGTCTAGGTGTTAGAATGAACTAAGATTAGTAGACAGTCAATTAGTCAGAAATTGTACCTTAAGTAAAAGAATAACAAAAGTCTGTGTGCTTATGTGTAGCAGAGTTAACAGTATATAATGGTGGTGAGATTTACACATTCTAATGATTTAATTGAGTGTATCACATACTGTATCAATAAATCAATACTCTCTTCTCTTGCTGATGGTTTTGTACTTTGCCCTGTGATTTTTGTTTTGCTAGATTACAAGAGACTACACTTTTCTGGATTACATACTGGGAGGATGCCAGCTCATGTTTACGGTGAGTATAATATTAGCTTGCCTGTTTTTCTGCTTCTGCAATGACGTGGCAATGAGATACATGTTTCCGCATGCCTTGCTCTCGAAAACAGATGGAAAACATTTAGACTCTTTAGTTTCATCTCCCGGGGTTATGGTTAGATGGCGATCATTTACATACAGAATAGAAAAGTGCGATGGCAGAAGAAATGAGTGGAGTGGAGAAGAGTATTGGGGTATTGTGAAACATTGAAATGTGGGTCCTTTTGTTGAATTGTGAAAACAGGAGGGAAGAAAGACAACAGGGAAAAACAGGTAAATACAAGACATGTATATTTTTAAATGGTGAATCGAAAGTAACTGTGACATTAAGATTTGGGGATAGATAGAGAAATAGGAAAAGAAAGACATAGAAAGATGTGTATTTTACCAGAGAGAGGGAGAGGGACAGAAAATTGTGATAGTGTATTCTGGTCTGTTGTTAAGAGAAACTATTGTGTCCCTGGTGATGTCACACCTTTGTGTGCAACTGAGAAAGAGTCCTGTTTTGTAATAGCCAATCACACACACACACACACACACATACACACACACACGCACACACGCGCATACACACACACACACACACACACACACACACACACACAGTTGTTTCATTATTTTCCAGGTCGTATTTTTCCAACAAACACAGCTGCCCTGTTGATAAATCTCAGGACCATTCAGACTGGCTCACTGTTACTGTAACACACACTAAACACAAATGTACACATTCTGAAACCACATGCACATTAAGAAAATGTTATACTTACAGCGCATATACAATCAGAGCACACACACACACACACAAACACTCTGTGCCAGCTATACATAAGCACATACACAGTGTTTTTCTTTTCTTCTCTATCTCTACAACAATTTCCCAGCTTTGTGAGCTAGAACCGGGCTCCAGATGCAGCAGGGTACAGATAATGTAGTCTGTTACATGCTTGATTTTTTGTGATCAAGTGTATTCTGGGTTTAAACACCTGTGCACCTCCTTGTATTTTACAATGTGATGTTTAGTAAAACAAGTGACTACATAGGGATCTAACCTGGAAAAAAAGCTTAAATGTAGTCCAGCATATACCCTTCTGTGGTGTTATATCGGTACTTTGGTTAAATGTACTGTCATGTGACTTTACAGGTGAAGCAATGTCTCTAACGATTGAGCAATTACAGTATATTAAGAACTGTCCTGTCCAGATTGTTTCGCATGTTTTAGCACATTCTTTTAATTCCATTTTTAGACGGTTAATATTACCAGTTAAGACATGTAGTCTGTGTATTATAGGACAACATAAAATTGAGGGTGCAGAGAAAAATAATTTGAGCTTTACTCTGTTGCATATTCTGAATAGCACTGAATCCAGACCATCATGTCACTGAAACCAATTTACCAATGTGAAATTATAATGGGACTTTTATTTCCACAGTAAATTACCATTTAAAGCAACATTGCATAACATTAGTATTTTTGTGATTTGTAATATGTGCATTTCACTTATACACCGCTGAATTATACATCGCTACACTTTGCTAACACAGCCAAACATCAAGCATGTGCAACAACACAAGACATAGCAAGCCAGCTAATATTACTTACTAGTCCAACATTACTTGCAGCTCCCCGGTTTTATTTTGCGAAGCTCTCGCCAACGACCAATCTGTGATTTACTCTTGTCCAATGGCCTCTTGCTCGGCCACTCTCTCCTTTACTCTTCTTAGCTTTCTCCGTCAACATCATCTTCGGTGTCTTGGCCTCTGCCATGATGTCCGTATAGGCTGCTGAACCTCATTCTGTTGCCCGCTTACCCGACTCCGGTTCTGGCACGACACCGGCACTGCTTCCTGCCACCATTCCCCAATTTTTGGGGCTCAAGGTCTTAGTCAAGTACAAGAGAGTTTTTGCATGGAGGTAACTTTACTTGTGTTGTTGTGCAGACATGCTGTCAGTGTCAGAGGATGTGTTCTGTTATTCCTGGGGGGGCATAAAGCTGCTAGATCTTCTCTTAAATGTAGGGTATTGTTAAGGAGCACACCCATGTACTGTCAGCCTGTTATTTTCACCTTATCTTATTGTTGTAAATTAGGCTTTAAAGCAAAGAGCACAGGGTGTTTCCATAGTGACACGTTGAGATAGATGACAATGTTTGTACCATTATGAATATGATTGAGGTAAATATGTGGCGTGAGCATGAAAAAAGAGCATTAAAGCCAAACGGTATAATGTTTCTCTGTATGTAGGTTTTTGTCTGTGAAGACAACCGACTATATAGTGACTAATATGTGACGTTATTTTTGGATATTCAAATTTGTAATGCAAACCAAAAAATAATTTTATAATTAAATTGCCATTGTCGATTTACAGCTTAGCAACTGGCAAGCCAGTCAAGCTTTGGATTTCTCCCAATGTTGAAGCAGTGTACATGGTGGTGTAGTAAGAGCGATAGACAACATTTAAAGAGTTTGGAGGTAGGTGTCTCTATGTATACATTCCAAAACCAAGAACACTAGAGCAAAATTGTAAGGAATAAAATAAACTTTGTGTTTATCTGCCTTAATGCAAGCTGCAAACCGAGTGCTACAAGGAAAGAAAGCAAATCATTTAGCTACTTTAATTTGTGGGGCTGCAGGTTACGTTAAAGGAACACCCTGACTTATTAGGACGTTAGCTTATTCACCGTATCCCCCAGAGTTAGATAAGTCCATACATACCCTTCTCATCTTCGTGCGTGTCGTAACTCTGTCTGACGCACCCAGCGCTAGCCTATTTAGCACAGATCCTGGAGGTAACCAGCTCCATCTAGCCTACTGCTCCCAATAAGTGACAAACTTATTGGGCGCAACACCTGAAAAACACCGTTGTTACTCTCTGCTCCTCACCACGGGGCTTCTCAGGTGCTGCGAGCAAATCACTCCGCCCAAGTAGCAGTGTTTCGCCTTTTGAGAATATAGTTCCCAGTATGTATATGGTTAGAAGATGGCTGTGTGTCATGTGACCTTGTTATTTGTACACACTGTGACTATACAAATCACAACTTGTAAATAGGAAAATGTTGGCGTTATTTTGTCATCAGATAGTCCTCATCCTTAAAGCTTTTTCTTCTGTACCGTTAAAGCAGCTGAACATTAAAATGTGACCTGAAGACAGTATTTTTAATAGGGCTGTCAAACGATTCAAAAATTTTAATCGCGATTAATCGCTGAAGTTCAATAATTAATCGCGATTAATCACATTTTTTATCACATGATTAAAATTCTATTATTTTGCATTTCAGAACTGTTTTTAAGTACATATTAACAATGGAAAGCAATTCTTACGAGTGTATCTTGATTGGGAATCAAATGAATGCAAAGAAAGTGACTTTATGAACTTGACTATTATTTATTTACCGTAAACAAATGTGTGAATCTGTCATTATTGCACAATTCCTACAAGTACATAACTAAAACACCACAGCAATTGACTGAGATGTAACACTAACACGTTGCTTATACAGTACAAACAAAATGGTCCAAAAACCAGATGCCACAGCAGGACATTTAACCTTTACATTTTTAACAAGGATTGAGAACAATTGACTGAGATGTAACACTAACAACCACCGTTAAGGCAAACGAGTGCAAAGTCCAGCCAGAGTCAATATAGTGTTTAGTAACTCCTAAATAATGTTGATTACTCACTGACGTCCAGTGATTACTCACTGACGTACAGTGATCACCGGTTAATGAGACAGCGTTTGCATTTGGCAGCAGTTCCAGTTTAGCTGCTTTCTCTGTTATACAGGCTGTGTATGGTGAAACTACTGTTCCCCTCGATGGCAGTGTATAAGACGGGTCAGAACATGCCAACCGTAGCACTTCTTTAAGACCCGAGTCCTCTACGATGCTGACAGGTCTGCAGTTAGTTGCCACCCATTTTGCAAGAGCTGTAGTAATTTTTTGGGATTTGTTTTCATCCACAGGTCGGCAAGTAGCACTCTCAAAATACTGCTTTGCTAGCATCAAACTGCGTCACGTTAATATGCTCAGCTCGTAGGTGGTAGCTCAAGCTTGACGTGCTTCGCTGATATTTTAATTCGGCTTTACACAACGTGCATATGGCTTTCGACTTGTCTACTGAGCCGTCCGGGAGTTTTTTTAAAAGTAAAGCGCCATTCAGAAGTGTGTTGCTGCAGTCTTTCTCCATGCCGGCAGCCTGCCTGCATTCTGCAGCAGAAGATGTGTTATGAAGAAGTACGGCAGCGCCAAAGGGTCAAAATAGTAGCCGTTAGGCACGACGCAAAGCCCAGTGAAGTGTAAAATAAATTAATCGAATTGCGTCAGCCCTTAATCGCGTCGCGATTAACGCGTTAACGCTGACAGCCCTAATTTTTAACAATCAAATATTCATCAAGTATTGGAGCTAACGTTAGCTTTATTAGCTAGTTAGTTAGTTATCTAAAGCTGATGAAGGGAAAATTGTTGGTTGCAAGCTAGTTCACTTCTAGTCTACCTCAGTTTGAAATCATTGACCCACAGAATTTTAAATGGTAAATCTGCCCCGTAAATTATTGTAAACTGCCTATACAGCCAAATTTTAACTGGACATGATTTAGTATCATTAGATTAGATTAGATTATATAATACTTTATTCATCCCACAATGGAGAAATTCACTTGTTCACACCTAATTGCTGAATATCTGATGTAGATATGCTCTAATCAGCTCTTGATGGCCAGTTAAAAAACAGAGTGGGAAGTTTTGACTTGTCCAGATGTGCTTTGAAGTTTACGGGCGTTAGAATTCAGACTACATCCAGTCTGCTCTCTTTTGGATGACTGAGGTGAATGAGAAACACTCCCCTCAAGTGCCTCAGTAAAAGGTTGGACAGTGTTGCGCAGCTCTCAGCCATGGACATAGTTCAGTGCTCTGTGTGTATCAGGATGTTGCTAAAGAGGCAAACATGCAACATACTGTGGTAAAATAGAAATATTACATTTTTTGGATTTTGCAAATGGGTGCTGGTAGTTACTGACTGATGTAAGTATTTTATTAATTTCCTCACTCCGGACCTTGCTCGTTTGTAATGAGCATAATTTAACTGCAATGGGAACATTTGCCTTATCTAGTGGTGGTTAGATGAGCAAATTTAAGGCGGAATGGGAACTCTTAAATCCTCCCTGCTCCCTCCTAATCTTTTGCCTTTTGTCACAGACCTGCGGCACTTTCACTGATGCACACACACACACACACACACACACACACACACACACACACACACACACACACACACACATACACACACACACCTAATTCTGTCTTAACACAGATACTTCCTCTCGCCTGCTTACAAACTCATTATATAATATCCTTGTCACACTCCTGCTTTCATACTTACACACTACGACCAATTTACATGTAAAATCCCAAACCATAACTTTTACACACACACACACACACACACACACACAAATCCAAACACAGTATCTTCTTCATACAGACATTTTATCACAACACAGTATCTTCTTCATACAAACATTTTATCTCATGTACCTCTGCACTCTGTACAATACTTATACTGTTGGTGGGCACACACACAAACACACACACACACACACATGCACACACACACACACACACACACACACACACAATATCTTCAAACGTGCACCGTCCCTGCTTATGCACACTGACTGATTTAGACATGCACAAGCACACATAATCTCACGTAGACGCTCACATTTTACATACACACACACATACAGTGAGTAGCAGCCGTTTGCAAAAACACACACACACACACACACACTCACACACGCAAGCAGGCAAGAACTGTTTTGCAGTGTTCAATCAGACTTAGTATGGCTCTAATCCTAATCTCTAGGAAGGGAAAGTCTCTCCTCACGGCTGTGGGAGCAGGAGGAGAGAGCAACTTTCTCTGTTACACACTTCAACAGAAAGGGACAGCCTGCTACTGCTGATGGGCTGTTTGTGTAAAGACTCATTTCAACCAAATTACGCTATTATCAATATCTTATGTTTGATATCATTCAGGGTCGTGTCGTGCCCCTTTCCCTGGGGACTCATGTAGAAAACAAACTTTTCATGAATGAGAGCACAGACAAGCATCTTCAGAGCTCAAGATGTTGACAGATGATATCAGTTAAAACCAGTACATAAGAAGTAATTCCACTACTTTTGACAGTAACTAATAATGTAACTACTATTACTTTCTTAATTTAAATAAATGGGCTCAATATTTGTTACTTTTGTTGTGATCATCAAGCAGACAAACGCAGCCTATTCCCCAAATTGTTTCCAGGTTATCTAACGTCACACAACCTTACGACAAAGTAATGACATGAATCAATCAGCATTAGACTGTCACTGCACACAATGGCCGACTTTAAGAAATTGTGATATGTTTTTAAAATTACAAAATTGCATTACAAAGATATGGGCATTTAGTGGACAAGGAGGGTCAAATGAAAGATGCTATTGAGTTGCATTATGGGAATTGTAGGATCCATTTCTTTTTTTTTACTTGACCCATACCAGAAAATAAAAGTCTGGATATTTCAGCCTCAGATGAATGATTTTTGATCATTCTTTTTTAATCTGTTTGTTGTGAGTAGCTGATTTTCACTTATTATTTGATTGCAGTCACTTTATTTTTTTATTTTTTTCATCAGTGTCAAGCTACTGTCAATCAACTCATTTCCTGTAGATGTTTCACATTAAAAGCCTACCACATAAAGGCGAGATTATGCCTTTTGAGCAACCGGGTTAGCACACACCAAATGTTTCGGCCGATGACGTAGACGGCCCTACCGATTTTGAACAGCTCACCGGGAGACGGAAGGCAGGATACATTCAGAAACCCTTATCTCACTCAAAACAGCATGGATGTTTTTTTTCCAAGTTTGTATGCATGTGGAAGCACCAGAGACACAAAATAACACCCCATATCCCAGAAAAAGTGATTTTTATTTCATAATATGGGCACTTTAATGTAACCTGTGTATGTAACCATGTAATCTGTTCAGGAAGTGTTGAGTGTCATTAACAGTATAACACCAATGAAAAACAGAAAGTATAATTTACTCCAATTAACTAGTGAGTGAGTGAAAAGAACAGTATTAATGTTATGGAATGACTATGTTGTTGTACTGACTGAAGTAGTGCTGTGGAAATGTACAATAAATAGCTCATACCATACTGGGTTTTTGAGATAGATACAGACGTCGACAGCAGTGGCTGTTATGTGTTTTGCTTAGAACTTGTCATGAAGGACACGATACACAATTAGGGCTGCACAATATGTCGTTTTTTTTTGTTAGTTTAAAGAAAATATCAGCAGAATACTGCACTTTAAAATGTAACGGTCATTCTTTTTTTTTTAGTGGTGCGGGTTTTTTTTTTTTATTCAATTCAATGTTCAGTTTGTTAAATAAAAGAATGTTGGAAAGTATTTCCTTTCATTTATTTTAAATGCATGTTGCATTTTAGCAGAATACTGAAAACATGCAGAACTGAGTACACTTTAATATCTGTTTATTTATTGCAAGTAATATCATTATCGCAATATTCAACAACGCTATCGCTTATTTTCCTCGTGCAGCCCTACTATAAATAGACTTTCCTACAGTTAAAGTATGGCAGTGGACAGCAGGTCCTAGTTGTCAGTGGGCAGAGTGAGACATAGTAACTCCAGTCGATGCTCACACAGGCTCTCACGCACTCATCCATCCACACTCCCCTCCATCCATCACTCTCTCTCTCTCTGTGAGGTCCTGGCGGGAGAATTGGCTTATACTCAACAAGGCACAGCTGAGAAAACTCCAATGTAAATGTCACTATGTCAATTATTTGACAATAAGTTGCCAGTAGTGGAATCCCGCAAATTTTTACAGTCACAGACGTTTTCTACCACATTGCTGCGCTGAAATATACAGTAAAGAGATGCTGCTCTGTTGCCCCCTGTTCATCTTAAATCTGTGCTCTTGCTTGTCAAAACTGTGTGTTTGTCATGTTGAGTTTAGTCTACTTATGTGTTAGCAATGACTAATAGCTTGGGGCGAGGCATAAGTTAGAAACAGAATGGTGTCATCTCCTACTGTCATCAAATTCACAGCCATCAAACTAATAATGTCTGTCACCTGGAGAGGGCACTGGAGGAAGAATGCTTTAATAGGTTGGGCGCCATCAACTGTCAGTTCGGGCATATATATTTATAGGTTCATAATAAGAAAAAATGAATGGATACCAGGGCTGGAAAATGAACATCACTGATATAAACAATCTCCTCCTTAGCAGTGTACACATTCATGGATTGTATAGTAGCATGTATGCAGGCACGCTCACAGTACATTGTTAGGGATCTGGAAAAAACTCATTTGCCAATAAAACAATGTTTTGTGGTTAATTTGGTAATTTAAATAGTCCAATGGAGATTTCATATCTATATCATATATATATAGCCAATTAGAGCCACAATTTACATTAATTTTTAATGGGTTGTAATTACACTTTATTCCCGAGAAGACAAATTCAGCATGCATGCCCTGTACATTTACAAAGGCAGGCCGTGACATGTGATCCCCGGCTCCTCCTGTCCGCATGTCGAAGTGTCCTTGAGCAAGACACTGAAGCCCAAGTTGCTCCCGATGGGCAGACCAGCGCCTTGCATGGCAGCTCCGCCATCATCAGGGAATGAAAATGTGTGTGGCGCTTTATAAATGTAGTCCATTTACCAATTATACAAAATACACAAAAAAATCCTGATTCTGTCACCCTGCGTTTCTCTGTGTCCGTCACTCCTGCTGCTCTTTATGCTCTGTCCTCTCTCTCCTCGCATTCTTTACCCAATTTCCTCTCTTGTACTCACACATCTACCATCTTTGCTCTCTTTTCCTGCTTCTCCATTGTCTCTTTCCTTGGTCGCTGTCCCCATTGAACCAGAACATTGTTGGTTTATAAAACGCCAAACAAAGAGAGAAAGGAGTTGCATTAGACTGTCTTTAAGACGATAGGAAGGAGGCGGAGTTTCTGGGTCTGTTATTCACTGCCTGAGGAAAAGCTTGTCACTATTAATCTCATATTATGTTAGGCTGTGTGTGTGTGTGTGTGTGTGTGTGTGTGTGTGTGTGTGTGTGTGTGTGTGCCTTTTAGTTTGGGTACACGTGTTTTAAAGCATCTGTGTTCATATTTGTATATACTGTATGTCAGCGCAGTGTCACTCTGTGGTCTTCTGTGTTAAAAATATGCCTCTATGTGTTTTCAGGGATACTCGTTTAATACACTGATGCGCGATGGAGTATTTTTCTTAATCTGTCCTCAGATGACAATAATTCCTTGCTTGGTGACCTTAACGTTTTGAAATGTATTTAATATTTTAAAATGTTGGAAGGTATAAACCCTGTAAATACATTTTTAGAGTAAAGGTCTAAGTTTGTGTCACAGAAAACATACTGTAGGGCCACTAATAATTCATAGTTATATGGCATTTGTAAGATATTGTAAGAGTCTTCTTCTTTCTCAACAATTTAAAATGTGATGAAAATAACTGTAGGGCAAAAATACATTATGTTAGATTATTTGTATGTCCTGCCCTTCAGGGGGAAAAAAAGATGCTTCTTCTTTTAGTGAGAGGCCATTTTATAGTAGGCCTATCGCTTTATTTTTCTGTTCATATCATGGCACAATATTTTGTGATACAAAAAAAGCAACAACATGCATTATGGAGTTGATAAGTGAATCACGATATCAACTAAATCATAGCAATTGGCTCTCGAACAAGGTATGTGAGAGGTGCATGTTTCTCACTTTAGATGTTCTCTTACTCCAAGATAACATGTTCCAGCTCAGACACAGTTTTTAACACTTACAGTAACAGCAACTCCAGTTTCTCTTTGTTTCCTTCAGACCTTCACTTAACATTGTATAATGCCACTAAAAGGCAGAAATAAATACTGTCATTGTTTGCTTTCAGTCAGATTGTTAAAAATAGTAAGTGTAAACATTGTATTGTGTTTTATTATGGACCCTTAACAGACATGTTATGTTTTCAGCGACATCTGAGTTATCAAGGTGTTGTTTTTCAATACTTTGAACATATATCATGTGACGACCTCAACATTCTAAAACCAGAGTTTAGTCAGGCAAAGAGGGCAAATCTGCAGTTTGTGAATCTGAAGTTGTAGTTATGTAGTTTTACATAATCATGGCAAGTGACCTTTTAGTAGAGAAACAAAGTTAAACCACCAGTGGCTCCAGATAAGTAATTGAGGCACCAATGAGAGCGGCATGTGTCACATGAAGAGCTAACATTAATTTCCTCATTCCACATTTAGCAGATGCACAGTAGAGTTAAACAGAATAACATATCAAAACGCACAGCTTGTGTAGTTGCCAGATGAATAATTTTGCCTTTTAGATTTCTATCCGAGTAACCTGCACCGAAGAAAAACAATAAAACGGGGCTCCTCCTGGGATATTTTTTATTTAATGTCAAAAGAGACTGTTCGACTGCTGCTGCTGTCTATATTCACTTTTTTTTCATTCCATTTTTGTAGGTGATTCTGCTTTGTTATACTCAGTGGAGAAGGAATTAAAGGAAACAGCTAACGACCCACAGCAATTACAGTATCTCAAAATATCACTAAGGTAAAAGCAGTGCAGGTTTCAAAGATGGGCTCTAATCTGTCACTTCTCTGTATTTCCATAGGTCGGTATAGACTTCACAGCATCTAATGGGAACCCTCGAGAGCCGTCCTCCCTTCACTACATTAACCCACTGGGCAGCAACGAGTATCTCGCTGCCATTTTAGCTGTGGGACAAATCATACAGGACTATGATACGTGAGTATCCTCATGGCTGTTGCACTTGTTTTTAATCAGTTAGGACTACAGTTATCTTGAAATAGTTGACTTCACTTTAATGGTCCAATGGTTGTAAACTGCATTTTCGAGGGAAGGGGCAGATTAAATACAAGCATTAGACACTTACACTTATACCCCGTTTACACGTACATGGTTATTTTGAAAAACTGAGACATTTCCCTTTGTTTGTGCCCTTCTTTACACGCAAAAGGAGAATTCGCCTCCGAAAACGATTCTTTCTAAAAACTCTGGCCAGAGTGGAGATTTTGGAAAACTTCATTTGCACATTTGCATGTAAACTGAGACAAACTGAGGTTTGGGCAGCCGAGGAAGTTAGGAAGAGAAGAGAGAGGAAGTGATTTGTTATTGTTGTTGTTGCTATTTTCGGGATTCTGATTGGCTAACGTGGGCTTGAGCTTCTCGTTACACTGCCACCTACAGGTTTGGCATGCGCTTGACGGCATATACTGTATACACGGGTACGTGTAAACGAACACTTTTCTGAAAACTGACAGCTGTGTATGATATTATTTTTGAAAACGGAGAGGTTGAAATATCCATTTATGAAACTAGCCGGCCACGTGTAAACGTAGGACTAAAGACTGATAGCATAAGATGAGCTGGACTTGGGACCATATGAGAAACAATGAGGATACAGAGTATTTTTTTGTAATTTCCATGTACTTGTGGGCATCAAACTGGTTTATCAGTTCCCTAATATCCATCTTAATCCCATCATACCTAAGAACCACTGTGTAAACTGTGTACGCTTTAGAATGGGTGTCAGTAAAACACACATAACTATCAATTCTTTTACTGTTTTAAAGATTGTCAGAGTAAAGGCCACCAATAATTCATAGATTTACATGGCATTTGTAAGATAATGTCATATTATTCTTCTCTCTCAACAGTTACTATAAAGTGTGATGAAAATCACTGTAGGTCAAAAAGACTATGTCAGATTGTTTGTGTATCCTGGTGCTTCTTCTCTTAGTGAGAAGGCTTAATTTTTCTGCCAGCTCTCTGCTAGTTCTCTAGAAATGTCTTTGAATGGGTTTCTTTGTTAAAAGGTAACAGGATTTCCTCTGCTGTCTAAATCCAGCTTGTAGAATTTGATTGAAAAAATTGAAAAAGGTTTAACTAACGTTCCAATGTGTTGTCATGGTTTCCTCCTCAGCGACAAAATGTTTCCTGCTCTGGGATTTGGAGCCCAACTCCCTCCAGACTGGAAGGTATGTGTGTGTTTGTTGGTGGTGTTGTTTGTTTGTTTGTTTTTGTGTGTGTGTGTGTGTGTGTGTGTGTGTGTGTGTGTGTGTGTGTGTGTGTGTGTGTGTGTGTGACAGAAGGAGGAGGGCGGGTTCTCATATGCAAACTTACAGTTAAAGCGAGCCTATATCTCACACACACATACACACACACACACACACACGTCTAAAACTAAGCATTATACATGCATATTCACATGATTACGCAACTGTTAACCCATCTGCGTTGCCATGGCACTGAGCTGATGAAAAGGACAAAGGAGAGAGAGTGGTACACAGAGGGAGAGAGAGAGGGTGGGAGGGAGAAAGTGTGGGAGAAATGGACAGTATTGCTCAACAATATTTTACAGTGTAGTGAATGAAGAATATCAACTTTATTGTCTTTGTTTCTTGTCTGCTCAGGTGTCACACGAATTTGCCATCAACTTTAACCCCACCAACCCATTCTGTTCAGGTGAGTTACTGTGCAGCAGTCCCAGATGCCATCGGTGACCCTGAAACAGAATTAAAGTTCAATTAAAAGGACAGAAGAATATAGTCCCATTTTCTCTACAAACATTTCGACATAAGGCTACAATGCCATTGTGACTTTGTGGAAATACATTTAACACTACAGAGAAAGAGCTAAAACATCACTGCAATAGAAACTGGAGTATTCTTTATTTTTAACAAGAATGCAGGACACCCTGAAAAAAAAACATGCCATCTCCAGCTCATGTGACAGCAGCAGGTGCTGTACTCCTCTATAAGTGTCTTACGGAGTTTGAGTAAATAACACCTTCACACTTCACCTACACTTTTTACGATGTTTGTGTAAATTGGTAGTATAAATAGCAGTGCACACTATGAAACCAAACAGTTGCTCCTGACAATTCAGACCAGTGAAAGATCCAGAAAAGTTATTTATTGATTGTGTACAACGCTTAAGAGGTTAAATTATGGAGATAGATTAATTTCAATATAATTTGTGTGAGCAGATAGACAATCCCTATGTAAATGTGTAATATGTAGATATCAAAAAGCCCGAGCAAGAACAATCTTTGCTGAGTTTTGTTGGTGGCCATGATGTTGTGGCCCTCCTCCCCACGGGGTTCAGGAAAAGTTTGATTTTCCAGCTTTCCATTAGTGGTGAAGGAGTTGGCTAAGGTGAACGCTAGCGATGTTAAGCCGACGTCACGACCAAACGTAATGCAGTGCAAAGCAATTGCCCTATCTGCTCCTTTCCCCATGTTTATTATAAGTAATTAACCCTTTATAGGGCACTCATTGAAATCTTTGGAAATTCTAAATTGTAACCTCAGAAAGCTAATGGGGGATGGTACAGGACATTTAAAAAAAAAAGTTAACAATATTTTTCATCTTTGCATTACAAATCAAGGTCAATGAAGTTACCACATATGCTATCACACATGCCCGTCACACATGTCCGTCTAGGGTCAAAAAAATTACCGAGCGTGAATTTAAAAAAATATGAGAAAAACACACAAAAAAGGAACATTTAGTTAGAGATATCTCTGTCTTGGGGTAGGCTACTGATACTGGCTTGACTGTCATACAAGAAAAACATTTAAGATCATAACTAAACATGGTAAGTTGAACCAGAACATCAACATCACCTTTGCCACCACTGAGGATGAAATTATGAGCCACAAAGTTCATAATTTCATTATCAGTGGTGGCAAAGGTGATGTTGATGTTCATCTGGGTTGCATA
Source organism: Sander vitreus (assembly GCF_031162955.1). NCBI lineage: Eukaryota > Metazoa > Chordata > Actinopteri > Perciformes > Percidae > Sander > Sander vitreus. The sequence goes on from NC_135862.1 coordinate 30,402,650, forward strand.
TAAGTTGGTTTGATATGTTATGTGCGAGATTACTTCACGACTTAAGTACCTGCTGAAATAATCAAATGGACTTTGGATGAAGTCAGGGGAAATGTGCTGGTATTCAGGCAGGGGTGTGTCGCCCTCTGCCAGAGGGTTCCCGGGGTTCTGGCTTCCTTTTGTTGGTGGGCCTCTTTGCCGTTGGTGCCGCCTCTTGATTGTCATCATTTTCGTCCAGGTCCTCATCTACAAGCACCTCCACTGCAGGCTGCACGCACTTTCTTTTGGCAGAAGGGCCATCAATGTCCAGGTTGTGGGTGGGTGGAAGGAAGTCGGGATCTGCCACATCGTTGTCTTCTTCCTCTGAGCTATCATCATCGCTGATGGCAGGGTTTACGGGAACAACAACGGTATCCCTCTCCCCATAAAAGAGCCGAGCAGACAGCTGCAAAAGGAATATGTTTTTAAATCAATATTAAGCCAACTCTGATTTATTTGTTAAGGAAAACAGTAACAGTGTAATGTAGATCTACTGGAAAAAGAGTATTGACATAGAAAATATAAAAACATGATAAAAACAGAAAAATCAATTATAATTACTGTTAGTACCACTTATATTTTGCTCATAATTGTGTTTTATCACAAACCAATATTGAGTAATTAAAATCAATTCACACAGTACAAGGCCTCACACTAAAAATAAGCACCTGTGTATGCCATTTAATTATAATAAAACGCATACATTCATAAGGCATATGTCTAAAAATGGACACTTGTGCCACTCATGCTAGTCTTATACAGGGTATATGATCAAATATGGTACATTTAGCTTTCAGCCAAACATTAAGCTAATTTTAAGAAATGCTGTGCAAATAACAACAATCTCAATCTTTAACACAACTATTCAACCAAATAATGTGTGAGTTACATCAACTTACTATGTTTATTTATGATGTTATTACCATAGCTGTGGGAGAAGCCAGGTTCAAAAAAGCAATATTTATGATTTCTGCAAGATGGCTGTGTTTGAGGTGCTCCAGGCCACTGCTGATTGGTCAGATGCCATGATGTCAATATCTCTCAGATAGCTTGATCTCCCCTGATTGGCTGAGAGAAAACCACATGACTCTGCAACTCCAAATGGAGGCAGGGGGAGGGCATTTTGAATGTGTGCGGAAATAACTAAATATGGTTACTTGCCCCATAAAGGGTTAAGTGTTACCACTGCGTTTCTCCTCCTGATCATTGATGGTGCGCCATCTGTTGTTATTCCTAGGAGAGACTTCCTTGACAAAACAGCATGAATACTTCCTTAACTGTGGTACGGCCTTGCATTGTTTTCACACAAAGTAATTCACTTCAAACTGCTTCAACACCACGAACAGAAATGGCAAGCTGAGCATTTTCATTTATGTGAGTACTCTCACCCAGAGCCACAGAATATGCGCTGAAACATTTGTCTTTGTCACACAACTGATCATAAACATCATTTGATAGCTCAGCAATCCATTGTGTTGTCTGAAAGGCTGATGTTGCTGAAGTTACCCTTTTTTCTGGACATGATACTTGCAACTTCTAGCATGCATTTTTTTAAACTGGCCTTCAGTAAACGGCTTTACCACTTTGGCAATCACCCCATTCACCACAAAACTATCTCTCACCGCTGCATTGGCTTCCTTGTTTACCTGTTGAAAAAGGTTTTGTTGCATGTATAGCCCTTACTTTAGCTGTGCAGCCCATTTGCTCCTCTCCTCTCCCTGGTATTTACTGTACTCCTGTGCATGCTTAGTTGAATAAGGCTGCTTCACACACAACTAAAACCGGGACACTTTGCGCGTGACCGTAGTGCTCGTGCACGCACACGCTTTTTAACGTGAACATGTGCCAGCCCAGCCCAGACATAGACACAGACAGATTAGACACAATTTTGCCAACAGCACACGTAGGCCTACTGCTCACAACATAATGGGGTATCTCAGTTAATATTCATGAATGTTCTTGGTATGTAGCCTACATATCTAAGAAATAATATTAAAAGACATTGAGTGAGTTTAGTGTGCGACCAACTTTATTTTTCAGAATTAAAGCATTCTTTTGGAAAATGCACCCACTGAACTTGTGACTGTATTTTTCATTGCATGGCACTAAACGAATTATTTGGAACTGCTTGAACTAAAGTTATGGTAACACTTTACAGTAAGGGTACATGAATTATGAATTCATGCATGAATTAATTCGTGATTTGTGCATTACTTCATTCCTTTATATCTTATGAATCATCAGGAATTGACATGAGTTCATAGCCTCAACACATCAACTAAAGCATTAGGTAAGGTGGGTACATCATTATGCACAAGTTGTGTTCAAATCAGAATGTGTGCAGTGATGACCACATTTTTTTGCAGAAAAAAAAAAATAATCATGATCATAATTCATAATGATGTGCCCACGTACCTAATGCTTTAATGGTTGTGTTGTTCATGTATGGTCACGAATGACAGACTATGAAAATGTAAATTCCTGATGATTCATGGGATATTAAGGAATGCAGTAACACATAAATCATTAATTACATAATGCATAATAATACATAGCCTACATCAATTAATTCATGATCATTCATGTACCCTTACCGTAAAGTGTTACCAGTATCTGCTTCACATTTTCAGCAGGGCAGCGTCGCGGCTGTGGTTGACTCTCCACAGTTCTCATTTATTTAAGTCCTAACGTGAAAAAGCTTAATGTGGTTTAATGTACCTAAACAACGATCAGTGATCACCAAATTTCTCTCTCATATTGCTCCTCATAACCACTGAAAACTGTCAAAAAGTCTAATCTAAAGTCCAATTATTATGGACGTTATCTGACATTAAGCGTTTCTGCTTCATTGAGGCTATTGTAAGGAAAAAGCTTAACGTGGTTTAATGTACCTAAACAACGATCAATGATCACCAGATTTCTCTCTCATATTGCTCCTCTTAACCAGAGCAATATGAGAGAGAAATTTGTTAATCATTGATCGTTGTTTAGGCAAGGCAAGGCAAGGCAGCTTTATTTGTATAGCACATTTCAGCAACAGGGCAATTCAAAGTGCTTTACATAAAACATTAAAGAGCAGTTAGAAAACGATAAAAAAAACAACAAAGCAGATTAAAACATGAAAGACAAGAATAAAATTGACAGTGCAGTATAAGAAATTAAACATTAAAGGGCAGTTATAGAATGACATACAGTGTCATCAACGCAACTTCAGTATAACAAATGAACAGTTATTTAAAGAAAGGTAACATCAAAAAGTTAGGTCTTTAGCTTTAATTTAAAAGAACTGAGAGTTGCTGCGGTCCTGCAGTTTTCTGGGAGTTTGTTCCAGATATGTGGAGCGTAAAAACTGAATGTTGCTTCCCCCTGTTTAGTTCTGACTCTGGGGACAACAAGCAGACCTGTCCCAGACGACCTGAGAGGTCTGGTTGGGTCATAGTGTAGTAGCAGATCAGAAATGTATTTTGGCCCTAAACCGTTTAGTGATTTATAAACCAGCAAAAGTATTTTGAAATCAATTCTTTGAGGCACTGGAAGCCAGTGTAGAGACTTCAGTACTGGAGTGATGTGATCCACTCTCTTGGTCTTAGTGAGGACTCGAGCAGCAGCGTTCTGAATCAGCTGCAGCTGTCTGATTGATTTTTTAGGGAGACCTGTAAAGACACCGTTACAGTAGTCAAGTCTACTGAAGATAAAAGCATGGACAAGTTTTTCCAAATCCTGCTGAGACATAAGTCCTTTAACCCTTGATATATTTTTAAGGTGGTAATAGGCTGACTTTGTAATTGTCTTAATGTGGCTGTTAAAATGCAGGTCTGAGTCCATGACTACACTAAGATTTCTGGCTTTGTCTGTTGTTAACATTGTCGTTTGAAGCTGAGTGCTGACTTTTAATCGTTCCACTTTTGCTCCAAAAACAACCACCTCAGTTTTTTCGTAATTTAATTTAAGAGAATTCTGGCACATCCAGTCGTTAATTTGTTCAATGCACTTAGTCAGTTGTTGTATTGGACTATAGTCCCCTGGCAATAAGGTTATATAAATAGGTACATTAAACCACGTTAAGCTTTTTCACGTTTTAGAATGTCCCCATTTCCACCCAGCGCTCGTCCGCTGACTTTTGTCGGGACTCGGGACACTCAATTCAAAATCGGGACTGTCCCAGTCAAACCAGGACGTCTGGTCACCCTAGGCCATAGGCATTGCCCGTAAACTCAACACAAAAATAATCGATCTCCCACTTCTCCTGAAAGTCTGTGTTCATCATCAACTTGTCTCTTGGCTTTCGACAACGATATGTTGACCTATCACCAAAAGACGGCGCTAGCTGTTCACTTGTCAATCAGTCTGTGATTAGCCCAAACGCCTGTAAATTGGCCATTTAGCTTTCAATACGGTTGCAACATCGACAACAAGTGGCCGGGAGTTGGAACACAAACCTTGTGCCGTGCGCTGTGTTTTTACAAGAAAGAGCAAGGTTGCTCAAATGGCGGGCTGCATGAAATCGATGAGGGTGCCGTGAGTCTAATACCTGTGCTGTAGACTCTTAGTCTTGTTTAAATATGGGTGCAAGTCAAAAGGTTACTCATCATGATTTGTAAATCATCAGTATGTTGCACAAAGTATTAAAGAACCACAACGTAAGCACTCCTTTTAAATATGGTGCATTTGTTAACGCACCATTAGTGTTTGAGATGTGTAGGATGGCAATGTGCTGGCAATGCAAAAAACTAGTACCGACTAGTAGGAGCACAATTGTGACACCCAGATGGAAATTGTGGAACCCATATTTTAGCCTGACAGAGGCTGGAGGTTATGCTAAATAAAAAAACAGGTCAAATGACAATGAAACAAATGAAACATGAAGTTCTGTGTGCTTCTTCAAAATAGATGTACAGCTTGTCATTAATATAACATGTAACTCCACAAATGGCCTTTGTTTTTTTTAGGTTAGCTGGTGAACTGCTCCTCTACAAACTACATAAGGTCATCTTTTGTTGGAAAGGTCAATTCAGCCTCCAGTGCACTCTAAAATAAAAAGTTATCAGGCCTGATTTGGAGGGTTGCAGTCACTAAGTGCTGCTATAACTGCCATTTAAAACCTTTTTATGTAAAGTGCAATATGCTACCACCCTAACAATGGATTAGCATTATATTTTGGCACTAAATAATTGTTTGTTGTCATCTAGTATCATAGTTTCATATATCTCATTTATACCATTGTGTTTTTTACTGTAAAGGGGATAATGTTGTTACATTGAGATGTGAATAAAGACAACCGTGGGCGTAGGAAACATTGAAAATGTGGTTGGGACAATATAACCTGGGTTCAGAGTACATGTCATTTCATGTATTCTCTAGTCTTTCAACAGGTGGTTTGATACTTGTATCTGGCTATACTAGCATGAGAAACATTATGGGTACATTTTGTATTTTGGGTCCTAGATCACATATTTGAAGATATTAAAAAGCTAAGTACAGAAATTATTAATAAATAATTATATATTAAACTAACTATTTTAAAAGAGAAGACATTTCGGGGACTGAGGCAAGTGTTCAGCAAATAAACTCATTCACATATTTAATTGTCTGGTTGTATTTAGCTGATTGGAGTCTGAAAAAGCACTGCTGATGAGAAACAATCGTTTTCATGAGCTTCTGGCCCTGAGTTGAAACTGTCTCACTTCAGCTGGGAGATATGCGTAAAAGACACTTTTTCATATACATGGCCCATCGTTATTTTCTCCCTATTACAAACCTCTTTTCCTCGTCTTTTCGCTGTCTCTCTCCTACCCTCACCACCTCTTACCCATCTTTCAATTTAAGGTTTGTTGTTATTTGAATTATTTCTTTCTCTCTCTCTCTGTGTAGGTGTAGAGGGTATTGCCCAGGCCTACTCTGCCTGTCTCCCTCACATTCGTTTCTACGGCCCAACTAACTTTTCTCCAATCATCAGCCATGTAGCACGTTTTGCTGCCCAGGCACTTCAACAAGAGAATGCAGCGGTAGGTGGCAACATCTTACTTATCTGACTTTCCATGTTTTAATTATTCTTCAGTTGAATATGTACATTGCAGACAAGAATGATGAGAAACAGGGGATAATACAGTATGTAAAACATTTGCAAATATGCAGACTATATTGCAGTTTCCATTACAAACAGTAACCACTACAACTCCATGCCTAAACGCAGCCAGCCATCAATTGAAATCCGTCAGAACACACCTGCCCATAACAGCCCACATGTCTATCTTTCAGACATAGACTGTAAACTTATATACATGTAGCATCTGTGATAGATTTCTTAAAGAGACCCTATTGTGCTCTTTGGAGATTCCTCCGTCCTTTAGTGTGTCGTATAGTAACGTGTGTTTCAGGAGATAATATAATCCATACCTATTTTTCAGCCAGGAGGTGATTATAAAATGCAGCTACATTTCAGCAAAATGATTACAGTAAACATGGCAGCTAAGAATGTAGTAGTACTTTTTATGAATTTGTTCCTGTATAATAAATAAAAAAAATCTGTAATCTCACAATCTGATGTAGTAAAATTAATAAATTCATGTATCAAAACCCATTTGGTTTTTCACAGGAAGCATGTTAGTAGATACATTTATAATTAGATTAACTAATTAAAAACAAAGAGTGAGGTGAGTGCTACTCTCCATGTAGTTAGTTACATAATGTATTAATTGATTATACTGATAGCAATCTTTTGGATTGGATTGGCCAGCTGACCAATCAGAGCTCACTGGGCTTTTCAGAAGGGGGGGGCAGGAGCTCAGACAGCTTTTCAGACAGAGGCGCTGTAGCAATGGCCAGTATGAGAAATATAATGTGTTTTTTTAACATCAAAGCATGTAAACCTATTTTAGGAGACCCCAAAAATACAAATATGTTGCTTAAACTGAGCATGATAGGACCTCTTTAAGGGAATTAAGTAAAATGAAAGCATTGTCTATTCAGTTGGCTTTATTGTCTGGGGAAATTGATTTTTGACTGCACGTCATCCCAATCCTGTCATGTATGCACAGGTCATGATCTAAATGCAGACAAGTCCTGTTGAGAGAAGGGCTTTGAAACTTGCCATTCAAAAGACCCTGTTCTTTATCCAATTCTGCTCAAGGAGGTTTGTCTAACCTCTTGGCATGTTCAGTGTTAGGTAATGGCATCACAGATCACATTCCTCAGGAACACCTTCCTTCAGCACACCGCGGGTCGCCTCACAGAACATACCGGAGATGCGCGTCACTCTGCCGCGGCGAGCCAGACGGAGGCGGGTTTGGTGATCTACTGGATGTTATTACAGAGCACTTTGGTTTCTGCTAGTCATCCACAACGTTACTGCCATGGATGTATTATAAGGTTACTGCTGCATCGCTTCCTGTTTTTCCCAACTACGTACTGCCCGAGGCCTGAATCATAGAACGTGCGTGCGTTGATCGCCCGTCCAAAAAAATAGTGGCGTTAAAAGGAATTTGCGTTAACTTGTTTGTGTTGTTATCGCATTTATTTTGACAGCCATACTGATAACCCTACTTTTTTTATCAGAGCCCTCTGCACAGCACTCTTACTGTTCCTATGTCGTGCTCTCATTGAAATGAAGTCTTAAATGAACAGTATTTGTCTTGGCTGCATAGAGATTATTCAAACCACAACTACATGTGCAATCACTGCTACTGCTCTAGCACAGCTTCTAAATCTGTCACTTGGGGACCCAAATAAGATAAATATTTGCATTTGAGCCACAGACTTGTTTACTGTGAGGCAGCAGTGGTTAGCACTGTCTAAGGTCCTGGGTTTCAACTCCAGTAAGGCCCACAGGTGCAGCAGCAGAATCATGTCAAGCCAGTTAATCTATTTTAATTTCCAATTGCATGTTTCTAATTCAGAGCTAGCAATGCAAAAAAAACAGAAGTCATTTTATAACAAAAACAAACAATCCTTTAAAAAAATAAAAACCTGTCCATGGTTCAGTCTGTTTCAATTTATTTTTTCACGTTGGATTGCGTGACTACACTGCAGGGGTGGTGATGGCGCAGTGGATATGACACATGCCTTTGGTGTGGGAGAGCTGGGTTCGATTCATCAACCAATGTATCCCTAAGCAAGACACTTAACCCTAGTTGCACCAGAGGCATGCAACCTCTGATATAGAACAATTGTAAGTCGCTTTGGATAAAAGCGTCAGCTAAATGACATGTAATGTAATTTTCAACAAGATGAGTTTGAAGCACAAAATCAGAGGTCTCACACATGTTGCTGACATCTGTAGGGCAGCAAGATTCGGGTTGCATTACCCGTGAATCTCAACATCATGTTACCACTGGGGTCATTCATACCAAAGAAATTACAAATGTGTGACACCTCACAGGAGCTTCAGATCTACAAACGTTCAACAAATGGTAGATGTCCCTGCCTTGTATGTATCCAGTGGTATGTTGCTAAAAATCTTGTCTAAATCTGGAGAGAGTGCAGTAGCTGGGTATCATTATGCTCACATGGTGCTTTTTGTCCCTAATTGTATCTTGTCACCCTGTGGAGAACAAATACACGAGCAAAATACACAAAGGATTGTACTCGTCTGTGTGTTGTGTGCCAGAATCCTTTTGTTTCTGTAAGAATATGATTGCAGGCCATTTTCTTGTTTTACATTACAGGGAGTTCAAACAGGGGGGGAACATAGGAAGGAGTGACAGACAATGAGATGTCACAGCTGCAGCAGAAGTGTGGACCACATACTGGGGCAGTAGTTAGACTGGTGTGTGTGGTGTGTCTATGTGTGTGTGCGTGTGTGGATGGGTAGGTTGTAGACTGTACAGATTGGCTGTTGCTCTGCCTCAGTGTTCCTGTTCCTTTAGATAATAAGAGAACCTGCGACTGCAGACTGTAAGAACACACTCCTGTTACCGACATATTTACACACACACACACACACACACGCGCACACACACACACACACACACAGGCTGCAGGCCAGTGCAGTTTGTGCCTGTCCCAGTGTGTAAGCGACCCTGTCTGTATGTGTGATAATGATTCTCTAATGAGCGCTGCTGTTAGCACATTAAAGAGACAGGCTTCAGAGCCCTCCCTCTGTGTGTGTGTGTGTGTGTGTGTGTGTGTGTGTGTGTGTGTGTGTGTGTGTGTGGAGGGGGGTGGGGTAAGTGGGTGGGGTAGGTTGTAGGCTGCACAGATCCGGCCGCTCTGTCTCAGTATTCCTGTTCCTGTTCCTTTAGATATCAAGAGAACCTGCAACTGCAGACTGTGTAAGAACACACTCCTGTTACCGACACACACACACACACACACACACACACACACACACACACGGGCTGCGGGCCAGTGCAGTTTGTTCGTGTCCCAGTGTATAAGCGACCCTGTCTGTATGTGTGATAATGATTCTCTAATGAGCGCTGCTGTTAGCACATTAAAGAGATAGGCTTCAGAGCCCTCCCTGTGTGTGTGTGTGTGTGTGTGTGTGTGTGTGTGTGTGTGTGTGTGCCTTTGCGATAAATGGTCAGTTCCTTGGCATAAGTGAAGTCGCAGTTGTATTAGATGATCAAGATCAGTATGTTTTACAATGATTGGCTTATTCACACTTACAGACGTGGCTAGTAACATCCAATCATATTCATGGAGGTTTGTAGCGCAGTAATTATAACCCAACTCATGCCTACGCTGTTTGCTGCTGCAGCTCCCATCACCACCCCAACCTCCTTACGTGGTAGTTCATGTTGTTGAGTTAACTAAAATGTATTGTTCATGTATTGTATGCGTTGGGGGATTAGCTCTCTTTGTGCCTTTTCTGCCAAATCTAACTGTATAACCATTTTGCCATAAATGGTCAATTCCTTGGCGTGTCTGACTGAACTATGAAACCAACCAATTTTTAAGTTGTTGAGGTGATTCTCAGCTCAGTCTATAAAAACCTACTTTCCTGCTTTTACTACTTTGTTTTGTAAACTCAAGATTGTTGTACCTGTCAGAATCCTGTCTGGAGTAAAAATCTATTTTGTGATGTGATTGGTCTGTAGGCAGGTTTTTGACACGTTTTGATCTGAACATCTGAAGTTAACTTGCTCAGGACAGCATATGTGAAAGAGTCTGTTTCGTGATACTGGAAAACCCAAGCTAAGCCCAAAAATAGCTGGCTAACACACTAATCTCAACCCGTGGTACAGGCCTCTGGTGTTTGGGTTTTCCCAGTTTGTTTTGACCGTTTGCATTGAATGGAACCCATTTGTTTCATCATTGGGTTAATGCTCAAAAAATTGTCACAAAAGTGTTTGTGTGCATGCGTGCGTGCGTGTGTGTAGGTGTGTGTTTTATGCATTACGACTAGATTGCACAGCTTTGTAGAATTTTCACCTCAAATTGGTTGATGTGTTTGTCATCAATATTGTTAAATGTTTCATATATATAATTAGAATAAAAATAAAAAACCAAAGTAGCTTGTCTAAACATGTAACCTCACTGAAAATGTTTCATGTCTAATGATTGTCCTCCACAGCAGCTGTATTTTGAGGAGTTTCTTGTGTGAGTTTGGATGGTTTTGTCACCTAAATGTCTTTTGTTTGTGTGTGTGTATATGCACTCAACAAAATTATAAACGCAACACTTTTGTTTTTGCCCCCATTTTTTATGAGCTGAACTCAAAGATCTAAGACTTTTTCTATGTACACAAATTGTTATTTTGTGAGAGACCCCGATCAGGTCGACGAGCATGCAGATGAGCTTCCCTGAGACGGTTTCTTACAGTTTGTGCAGAAATTCTTTGGTTATGCAAACTGATTGTTGCAGCAGCTGTCCGGGTGGCTGTTCTCAGACGATCTTGGAGGTGAAGATGCTGGATGTGGAGGTCCTGGGCTGGTGTGGTTACACGTGGTCTGCGGTTGTGAGGCCAGTTGGATGTACTGCCAAATTCTCTGAAACGCCTTTGGAGACGGCTTATGGTAGAGAAATGAACTTTCAATTCATGTGCAACATTCCTGCAGTCAGCATGCCAGTTGCACGCTCCCTCAAAACTTGCGACATCTGTGGCATTGTGCTGTGTGATAAAACTGCAAGTTTTAGAGAGGCCTGCAACTTTATTTTATTTTTTTTCTGACCCCCCCACCCCAATACAGTAAAACTGCACATTTTAGAGTGGCCTTTTATTGTGGCCAGCCCAAGGCACACCTGTGCAATAATCATGCTGTCTAATCAGCATTTTGATATGCCACACCTGTGAGATGGATGGATTTTCTCAGGCAAAGGAGAAGTGCTCACTAACACAGATTTAGACAAATTTGTGAACAATATTTGAGAGAAATAGTTCTTTTGTGTACACAGAAAAAGTCTTAGATCTTTGAGTTCAGCTCATAAAAAATGGGGGCAAAAACAAAAGTGTTGCGTTTATAATTTTGTTGAGTATATATATATATATTTTATGTATTGTATAAACAATGTACAGTTTACTCATAATTTGCTAATTTAACCTTTAGGGTGATGCAGACTGGCTGGCTGCACATGGTCTTTTACATATTTCTGTGGCAGAGATGTTGTGCTTTAAATCTTCCCCTCTAATGCTTTGCTAATACCACTTGCAAAGCACTGGGTTTACAGTATTACAGTTTTTGGCTCGCCACAGTTTATTTGCTTCTTTTTTTTTTAAATCATTGGTGTATGTTTGTTTTTTTGTAAAAAAAAAAAAAGAGTAATAAGAGACAGGATGAGTGCCATTTGTCTGCACAGTCCATCTCCAGACCTGGCCATGACACATTCCGTATTTTCCACTTTATACACACATTTCTGTGTGCCCTTTATGCATTCAACATGGTTCAATTTGCAGAAAATAATCCAACAAGAAACTTCAACACGTATGGATTCCAACTGCTACAGGGCCTGACGCTTTCCCTTCTGATTCACTGCAAATTATTCACCATTTGTTCTTCCTTTCCCAACCTTTTTTCCTTGGCGCCTCTAAGAAAAGCTGAGCCCCCCCTCCAAAACCGAAGTTGAGGTAACTCTCGAGATAGAGCCTTACTTTCTTTTTTTGATACAGAGGAGGTATCAGCACTTTTACGTTTCTCCGCCATGTTTCATTCATAAAATAGTGATGCCGTGGCGGCAGGAAAAACGAGGATGATAGCAGCTAGCAGCTGATCTGATGACAGCAAGGGTCCCAGGTTAAGAGGTCCCGGAGGTTTGGCCTACTAAGTAGCCTGCCTACAATTTTAAGCGAGAACAAAAATACATAGTTTTTATACAGACTTTTGTATACATTATATATTCTAGTGTATTATCATAATTTGTTTAACGTGCAAATTTTTTTTTTTACCTCAACCTCAAACCAGATAAAGACTTGCGCACCCCCTGTGATCTTTGCCGCCGCCCTGATGGGTCCCCGGACCCCAGGTTGGGAACCACTGATCTATTCCCCTTGTTCATTTGTGGATTCTTTTTGTTTTCTTCCACCATTTTTTTCCAGGGACAGATGGCACGCTCTGTTATATGAATGGAGTCCAACTTGCTGCGATGCAGAAAAGCTTTCATTCTGTTTTCTATTTTTCTCTCTGTCGCGCAGTGTCGTCCAGCTCTCTGTCTCCCTCTTCTTAAATTATTTCCTGTCTCCTTTTCACTGTCACACCTAACAGTTTCGGAAATGTCCTTTTTTTTCCCCATTTCTCCCTGGTCTCGGTCTTTGTTCTAGCCCTCCTTGTCCGCCTCCACAACATTATGTCACTTTGCTTAGCATTATTGACAGCATAATCATAATGATTGTAACTGATTGTCTCGGTCTTCGTTCTTGATGCAGATTTATTTTCAAGTGACTTTGGAAGAAATTCAAGATTTAGCAGTGACATCACATGAAAACGGGATTTCTCATTTCCCTTGTTTTGTTTCCCTCATTTCTCTCTCTATAACTTCCCTTAAACCATCCCTCCTCCCCTTTGCAGCAGTACTTCACTCTCCTCATTATAACGGACGGTGTCATCAGCGATATGGACGAGACGCGCGATGCCATCGTACAAGCGTCTAAGCTACCCATGTCTATCATCATTATTGGCGTGGGCAACGCAGACTTCGCTGCCATGGAGTTCTTAGATGGAGACGCCAGCGTTTTAAGGTCCAACACAGGAGAGGAGGCTGTTCGGGACATTGTGCAATTCGTCCCTTTCAGGGATTTCCGAAATGTGAGTATTGGTCTCAGAAAACTAGGGGGGGGGGATGACATGTACGTTGACTTTAACAGGACAATTAAGAATGTAGATTGGTAGTACGTTAAGTCGTTGACTTCCAAATGTTGTTCCTAAAAACTAGCAGCTACAAAAATCCGATGAATAAACTAAAGTATGACTGTGGCAAATTAAAATTGAAAATATTAAAAATGATAAAATAAAGTAAAAATGGCGACAACGCCACCTAGGTTAAAAGAGCCTAGCAGTCTGTAAAAAGGCTGCACATGTTCTTAAAATCAGGGGTGAGCAGAGTTAAAAAACACAAACTAAGGTTAAAACTTTACAGTAAATGTATTCATATACGGTATATTTATAGTTCTGGCGACAAAAAACAGCACGGGTAAAAAGTTTTAATTAAAAAGAAAAGTGTAGAGAGGGTACTTAGCTTGAAGAGGGTTGTATCGCAATGACACCCCTCTGCTGTTCCATATCGCTTCCCCTACTCTTGCCTGCGGCGCTCCTTCCGATGCCGCTACGCTCTTCCCAGCTTGTCTGATTGTCCTCAAAGCACTCACCCAGGGAACTCCACCAGCCAGCAATCTCAGATGCTGACTGCCGCGAGTCGAGGAGCCGGGGATGCAATTTAAGGAAAGTGAGATGCACCTTGTGTCTCTGTGCTTTTCCTCCTGCCGCCAAGGTGTCACCTCTGGCTGCCCCCCTTCCCGCCCATAGGAACGTTTCAGGGGGAGAAGCCAGCGCTGACCACACGCACCTTCGTCTATATCAACGAAGTTTCTTTTGGGATTGTTCAGGTGCCGCCGGACATTCCGCCGCATGTCCGTGACCTTCAGCTTTCTTTGCGTTTTGTCATTTGTCATTTTAAACTCCGGTGGATTTATAAGTACTATGGTTAGCTGCTCCTCAGACCTCTGCAGGGTAAATCCAGACAGCTAGCTAGACGATCTGTCCAATCTGAGTTTTCTGTTGCACGACCAAAACAACCTTTGAACGTACACATGTTCCACTAAAACAAGTTCCTTCCCGAGGCTATTTTCAAAGCCCGTCTACGGAAAGCCTTTTCACTCCCTATTTAGCCCCATTGTACCGAATTTGTTTGCAGTTCCACCAGAGTTCCACTGGGGGTGATCGCAGGCGAGTGCTAAATGAATGGGACTCTATGGAGCTAGAGGCTAAATGAATGGGACTCTATGGAGCTAGAGGCTAAATGAATGGGACTCTATGGAGCTAGACGGCTACATGTGTCTCTTTCGCCTGATTGTCGTTGAGAAATCTCAGATTTGATTGTAGTTTTTGCAAGTTCAACATGGATTATAGGTCGAAAGTTGAATGAACGAGTACTTGTGTCCTTTCGATTTCTTACAGGTTGAGTCGTTGTTGCCCATAATACGCTAGCATTCTGTAATGAATGCTGATTGGTCAGTGAAGGACTGATTACGATCGGAGATCCCGCTTGACGGCATCCGAAGCAGAGCCAGAATGTCAGAGTGAATATTTCGTCGTTGGTCTTTAAAACATTAGCAAACCTCTTTCTAGCACGTGTATTAACAGGGAGAGCCTAACCTGTCAGCTGTGTTGTCGATGCCTCGAGAGAACAAAGGAAGCGACTCAGAGCTTGCCGTAAAGCAGTATCTCTGGTCATATATGTGTATGACGTCATTGACATTTTAAAAAGACTTTTTAGAACAAAAAAGCCACTTCTAAAAATCTAACACCCAGCAGTGTGTATTTTCTTAGCCTCCCTTTTCAAATGCAACATTCAAATTACTAGACAAAATATTATATCCGAAGAAAAGTGGATTTTGAAGGGTATAGCTCCATAGAGTTCCATTCATTCTGCACTCGCCCGTGAGCGCCCTATAGTGGAACCGGAGTGGAACTGCAACCAGTTCAGAAGCCTGAAGTATCGAGAGAGTGGAACTTCTTCCCTTATTAGAAATTCTTTGCTATTTTGCAGCGGCACTGTTGCTCAGTCATGTGCTTAGCGCTGCCCACGACGATTGTGATTGGTTTAAAGAAATGCCAATAAACCACAGCACGTTTTTCTTCCATCCCAGAATGCTGTATAGACTCGCCAGACCCTCCTCCGCAGCGCGGTGGAGGAAGGCCTAGCAATGTGAGAATACACGCACGTGGTGCTGCTTCCCGGGTCCCTCGTCCCCTGTCAGAGCTCCACGCCACCGGGTTCTTCTCCTTCTGTTTCTCCTGTTGTCTCTCTCCTCGTGCTCTGGTTCTCTCTTGTCGCTCAGCTCCACACCTGCTACTAAATGGTCCTGTGTGTACACCTGCTGCTCGTTGAGTTAATTACTGGCTGCCATGGTGGGTGTGCAGTTTAAGGGCAATAGGAAAAAAGCGATACTGTTGAAAAACTACACAATAAAAACAACCAACTTAAAACATGCAAATAAAACCATGCAAAATAAAATAACACACGTCATGCAATTAAAAACACTTTTGCCCTGTGAGTGAGTATTTCAAAAACTTTACTCTAGTGAAGTACTTGACTATGTTAATTTACAGCTGTGGAATATTCGTCCTCAGTGGAACTGTTGAAACATGAATAGTTAGAACAAAATATGTCTCTTTACATAGACGCGAGTTTCTGGTGAGTCATCCACAAAGTTTAACAGCCAAACAGCACGAAAGACGTCTTTCAGTCACCATTTGCCGATGATGCCACTTGAGCTAATGTTTCGACTTGCTGATGTGATTTGTAGTGGCACTTTGACTCCATCTCAGTTCTGCGGTAGAGGCTTTACCTATGACATGATGTCATTCTGTCTGAATGTGAATGTGTTATTCACTCAGACTGTAGATGCTCACACACAACACACATACAGGCTCTGCTTGATGAAGAGCGAGCCGCCTGGTTGTCTCAGACTCGACAGAGACACTGGGACCGTGTGTGTTGATGAGCATACATACATCTCATGTAAACAGGTTTGACGTGAGTGTCCATACACGCAGGACTGCATTTTTGTTCATGATTATATATTCTTATATATTTTGTGTGTGTGTGTGTGTGTGTGTGTGAGTGTGTGGGCTGGAGGTGGGCAAGCTGACAACAGCGTTTGCTGGCTTCGTTCCAGTTTATTGGTGGGAGGGTGAGAGACAGCAACAGACATAATAAAGAGGAAGATGGAGAAATTATTATTATTATTATAACCTTTATTCATTCAGGGAGGGCCATTGAGAGCAAGCTCTCTTTTCCAATCTAAAAAAAAAATGACAGTACAAATAAATAATCTGATCATAAAACGATACCCAAATTACAACTACTACAATTACTGGACACATCTTCAGTGATGTTCCTGGAATCATTGGGTGTTTCGGGTCTTTCAACATCATACACCCTCATCCAGGCGACCCAGCTGAGGCTGATCAGACCCCAGCTTGTGTCCAGTTGGCGAATCTAGCTACTTTGCCCCCCATGGATCTCCTCTCTTGAGCCATAGCCATCTTGAGGCTTTCTCTCCCGCTTCGGCGGCATTATGGATGGCTCAAACTGTATGTGTTCCTTTCATTGGATATAAAGGGGCCTGAAAAAAAGACCAACAGTACACAAGCATATGCGGAAAGGAGTGACCATAAACATCCGACAACCATATGCAACCATCAGCCAGCACTGGTGCACTGGACATGCAGATACCAGGGCTAGTGTGGAAATAAGACCACAATCACCAGTAATCTTACCTTTTTTCATCCTTCGTTTTGCTCCGTGTTTTTGTAGAAATAAATGTGCTCTCTTGCTCCCTTTCTCTCTCAGGCACCCAAGGAGACGCTCGCCAAGTCGGTCCTGGCCGAGCTGCCTCAGCAGGTCACCCTGTACTTTAAACAGCGGAATCTACCGCCCACCAACACAACGTCGAAGTGAGACGGCCAAAGACGAGAGCCCACACGCTGTACGATAGCTCATCAAAGCCTCTCTTTCCGTTTACGGCAAACAAGACAGAAGGAAAGTGTCTATATTAGCTGTGAACAAACATGAGTTGTGGACAACAACGAAAAAAAAAAAATCAAATATTGAAGATATCCCTGCCATTATATTTGCAAAGCTGTTACTGGTTAGAGAATGTTTTGTCAGTATCCAGTGTGAATCCATCAGAAGTGATTTTTTCTCTGTTTCTTAAAGCTTGAGAACCATAATAATGATGTGTAAAGAACCTTGCATGTCTACAGTGATGGCAGGTGTCTGAAAATGATATGGATATATATGAATATGCAGGTAAAACACTGGCCTTTTATTTTATTTTTTTAGAGAAAATATCCAGATTTATCAGGATGTAGTTTTTTTGTTGCTTTTTGCATGTGTGTCTTGTGATTGATACCATGTGATGGATACAACTCCCTGGTGTATAGTCCCTTCTATGCTGAAATACTGTATATCAGTGGTTGAATCACGTCCCGTTGTCGTATGGATCCTTTTCAGGTAGCAGATTAGATGAAGGCTGTTTGCTTTTGTGCTCATGTGTGGCAGACTGAGGCTCAGACTGAGCCTGAACAGAGAACTATTTCTTCACCCCTGCTTCGGCGTCAGGGTGGGAGGGTTTTAATTCTAACGTTTTAATCACCGGCCATCTCAGAGGTGGGTTTTAATGCTCCACTCTGCTGATTTGATTCAAGAGAACAGAACCAGAGGAGGGTGAGGCCTTAGTGGCAGCTGTAGCACTAACCCAAGATAGGTTGTGGATGTGGGATACTGTGTGTGAACTGTCTTAGGCTGTTAAATACCAATAAGGCTGCCATTTTGCTAGATTTTGCAAAATCCTTTTATTTCTTCTGAATTTAGTTCATCCTGCATGTTGCCAATATCTACTCACTGTTTACAAACTGATGCTGTTGATCACAAACTGCACTTTTTTTTCTTTTTTAAATTATGTATCAGATTTTGTAAATATTTTAATGAAATTCCGCTGAAAGGGAAGAAAGTGTTACATGGCAAAGAAAGACGTGTCAAAGAAGGCTGTTACTGTCAGAGTTTGAATGATTGGAAGCAGAAGAGGAATTTCTGATATGCATATATATCGAATGTAAATTTATATGATGCTGTTCATGTTCTGATAAGCCAATGTTTCTGACATGTTTTTAATGTACTTTTTATGCAGTGCTGATTTGTGTAATTATCCTACTATGTGTATTGCTGTGAATCTTTGTACTAAATGTGTTGCTATTCATTTTATAAAGTAGTGTCTATGTCCACATTCAGGTTAATAAACTGAAGGAAATGTCACATGTCCTGTGTCTCTGTGGATATAAGACCATCACAAATTGCCTGGTATCGTGACATCCCTACAAGTGACCATAAGTTGTGAACTCTGAGGGGAATAAGTACCTACCTGGGCTTCCCCGTACCGATCCCAAATCATCTGCATTACCTGAGGGCCCTGAATCCTCTCCACCTGCTCCACAGTCGGGTGCACCGCATTGAGACGGAATCCAGAGACGTGACGCTGAATATGGTCTGCTGTGTTAGATAAAGTGAGCTTTTCCTGGTTTACCGACATGCCCATGAGAACGAGGACTTTGGATGTTCTCCGTTCTACCTCCTGGAATGAGGAGGCGCAGACAAGCCAGTCGTTGAGGAAAGGGTACATCTTTACTCCCCTCAGACCTGGTGATGTTAAGGCTGCCCTCATGCATCTTGTGAAAATGCAAGAAGCCAGGAATAGGCCTAACAGTAGTAGGATAGCAACTACCTGATATGCTTGACCTTAAAAAGGCAAAGCAGAAAAACTTTCTGTTCTGGGTGAATAAGAAAATGAAAGTAGGCGTCCCTGAGGTCTATAGAGGTGAACCACTCTCCTGGAGTGATAGGCAGGAGGATGTTGATTGTACAAAGCACCTGAAATGCAGACTGATCTCATGATATGGCGTATATACGACATGCCAATTCGTATGCCATTATTGGCGTGTTATAAAGACGCATACTCGCTTTTTAGCGTGTTTATCAACGCCGTTTGGCCTCCATTGACTTACATTACCTTGCGATTAAGTGTGAATTTACACCGTAGCGAGCAGTACAAAAGGGCGAAAATCTGCGTAGGGAGGTTGGTGGATGGGTAAAACACAGGACTTTCACCCAGGAGACCGGGGATTGCGTCCCACGTGTCACGTTTCCTAAACTCAACCGTCGCGTTCTTCTTTTCCTAAACCCAACCATTGCTTTCTTCTTTTACTAAATCCAACCCCGTTGTTCTTTTCCTAAACTCAATAGTCGCTTTCTTCTCGCGATAACACGCCACGTGGCATGTACGTTTACGTTCGCTGCATAGCGCGTAGACATCCACACGGATAGCTCAAAATGTGACCTTCAGATAGACCTCCTTAGGGTCATGAGCCTTTTTTTGGTATCAGGAAATATGTATGAGTAAAACCCAGCGCTCTGCGTATATGGGTCTACTACTGTAACGTCCAAAACAAAAACTAAGCCCTCACTGGGTCTGGGACCCAGGACACCTATTATATGACTCATTGTCATAGCAACCTCTTTTCACAGCCACACCATGATACTGAGCTTCATCTGTCGGTTAAACCAAGAAACCCACGGCTTTCTTAATGTCAGTGAACTGTCCTCAGACAAACTAAAATGCTTGCTACTGGCCATGAACAAAAGCTAACATTATCTCCCACTCTCATTATCACTCTGTTTACCAAGGCTTTGAGGCACTTTAGGCTACCTTGAGCAACACACTCCTACACAGACGCGTTTCCTACCAAAGAAAATTACAAACATTGCACTGCTTATGGTTGTTTAAAGACACCGACAGGAGTTAAGTACATTTTGATATCATCTCACCTTGACTGCCACGCTGGGTTTCTATCAGCTTACTCAGCTTCTGATGCAATGTTCTCCTGCCAAGCTGTTAATGAGGACTGAACACATCCCAGAATCCAATTACCCAAATTAGTTTTGATCTAGTCCAATTTTACACGTTTCATTTTATGGCCCATGTGGGTCTGGCTCTAAACCACATCTTCAGATCTTTTAACCCCCCCCAACAACCTGGCAGAGCCTTCCAGGTCTTTATTACGAGGGAAAGCAGAAGCAGCTTTTTACAGTTTCATCTTTCATACCCGTTTTCAGTCTTCATTTTTCTAAATTTCTTCTCTATGCACATGTAATGAAAATACACACATCCACAAAATTGCGGTGGTTAATAAAAGCTTTATATTTTGGTCGGAGCTGTAGGATTTATTATAGTCCATCATGAGTCTGACAATGTTACAGGAGTGTAGTGCCAAACCAGTCAAGTATTCCTTTTAGTCTATTCGAAAAACCAAGTTTCACCACGTGCATGCAGAACCACTAGTGGTTGTACCAAGTATTATTTATTTATTTATTACAGTATTTTAAATCTGAAGGATTGGGATAAGGATTTCTGACAATTTTATAAGTTTAGCATTTTTCTTGTGAAATACTGGATACGTTTACCTCTTATTCATAATCCATATCCACACACCATACCTGTGATGGGTGGTGACATACAGACATTAACACAAGCGAACCATTGACCTAAGGGAGACAAAAACAGGCCGATTTAATGCAAAATCATATTTCAAATCCATAAAAAGTCCCCGATGTTAACAAAAAAGTTCCTCACACACACACACACACACACAGTACAAGGGAGGCTCTTTATTTCTCTCTGCTCAGACTTTGACCAGAACCTTAAAACAAAGTACTAATGAGAAAACAAATTACATCACACTGATAAAAACATTATTTTTTAAAACCACTCACGCTTTGCATTTAAACCAAACGGAGAGCGAAGTGTGTCCTGCCCCGGCTCTCTGTCCTCTGCTGCTGCTGCTAGCTAAAAGGTGCGACTCATTTGACACGGCCTAAAGCAGTCTCTTCCTTGCTCCACAGCTGTCAACCACTGTTCCCTCAGCCAACAGCACAGCTTGCAGTCGCTGTGCCTTGGGTGGGAGTAGGGTTGGGTGTAGGGGGGGGAGTGGGAGGATGTCGTCGGGGTAGGCAGTGCGGGATTGGTTGCTCGGCTTAAACTGCGTGAGATGTGATTGAGGGAGGGAAGGAAGGGTGCCACAATAGCAAAAATCACAAATAGATACACAGATTTAGTTCAGAGTAGAGTTTAAATTGGTCACAATGTTACTGGTTCTTAAGATTATATTACTCGGCTGAACTTTGTCTGATGACAAAGAGCAACAGTTCAACTCACAGCTGTGACAACAACAGGAATACTGAAAGTGTTTCCTAGGTGTGTGTGTGTGTGTGTGTGTGTGTGTGTGTGTGTGTTGACAGTGTTATGCTTTATGAGGATAGCAAATACTAAACTTGTGTGCTTTTTAGGTACACTTCTGCTGGCTTCGTCGTGTGTGTGTGTGTGTGTGTGTGTGTGTGTGTGTGTGTGTGTGTGTGTGAGACACACTAGCTTTTCCGTTTGCTAGCCATTCTGAAGGCATGCAAACTTCACTTCACCTGGTAATCTCTGACTCAACAGAGAGAGTACGCTTGTCTAAGCACATGTAAAAAGGTTTAATGTGAATGTCCGTACACGTGTGCAAGGACTCAGTGCATTTTTGTATATTATATTATATATATATATATATATATATATGTGTGTGTGTGTGTGTGTGTCTGTGTATGTGTGTCATGTCTATCTGTAGGCCCTACTGTGCCGGGGGTAGGGCAACATGATTGCGTCCACGCTACCTTCGCTGTCCGAACTGCTGTCAGAGTCGCTGCTGCCAGAATAAACCCAGAGTCCTGGTAAAACGCCGACGCACACGGCCGCTGACGGCAGGTGCAACACGCCTTGACCGGAGCCCAGGGCAGCCGAGGGGGCCTTGGCCGTCAGGCCGGGGACTGTTTGTTGATCTTCAGCTCCCCCTGCTTCTCCTCCTGCTGCTCCATGCTCCTGTTCTGAACAGCACAACACACTGTGAGATTCAGAGCGTGTACATGCAGACGTCCCTGTGTAAGGCCATTTCAATTTGGAGGGTAGGAAACTCTGCATTATGTAACCAAGAAAAATGAAATATACGGTATACATGTTTTTTTACTGTACTGAAAGGCTATTTTTATTTCGGCGCCCATGTCATACAATCTGTCCACGCATACCGGGCGTGTAGCGTCGGCCCGCGCGCTGCAGCGATTGTTTCGGCGTCTCCTCTACGTCTTGCGCGAGACCGAGCGTGTGTGTGTGAAGCCAGGCGGGTAATCACATACAGGAAGACCAGAGTACAGCTGGATACTTTACAAAACACATTTCAAAATAACTAACACACACACACACACACACACTGAGCATTAAACCACGCAAATTCAAAACTTGCGTCAAGACGGGCATGCTACATCATTAAATACTGTAGGTTAGATTCTCCGCAATTCAATCTTTCAGTTCATCTTACGGAAATCAAGTGCACCAAAGCATGATTTCATAATCTTAGTGGCTATGCTAACAAACAAAAGAGCCGAGAAACGATAACGATTCCCTACCTGTGAGCTGGTCCTAAACGCTGAATCCTAATCATAAAAATGACTGAATATCATCGGTCTGACAACTATCTGCTAACTTTGTTCGCCGAACTTCTTCCAATTTGAAAGAATAGCCGTTTCACAATCCAAACAATGCAAAGAACGGACTTGTGCTCTTGTGGAGAAACGTTCTTGCAAGACGTTCTTGAAAGAATGAACTCGAAAGGTCACGGGCACACAGAACGCTGTTGACAGTTTGAGACGATGCGTTCTTGCTGGTATTGCTCAACGCCCCCAGCACAAAATATGAGCCAGAATGAGAAAAAAACAACAACAATGCAACCACTTTAGAAAACATTCAAATGAGCTCAGAGGCCCGTTTCAGAGAGCAGGTTTAGTGAAAACTCTTGAGTTTGTTAAACCTGAGATGAGGGGAACTCTGGGTTTTCCGTTTCAGAAAGAGAGGTTAATCAAACCTGAGAGAGAGGAGGGGGGGGGTAACTCCAGCCCGTTTCAGTCTGTATCAGGCACATTTTAGCGCAGTATTGTCATCTGCATGAATAAAGAAACAGTGTTGGTTTATTGACCATGTTAGGCAGACTATAAAACTTTTTTTCCTCAAACGCGGCATGTCCATTTGTCGACGATCCCGTTGATGAAGAAGCTGTATTACTTCGCAGGGAGTTAAACATACGTCGGGAGATGATATTGAGGCCACGACTATAGATGCATTTTCATTTCCAGATAACTACCAGGCCTATTTGAGCGGTATCGTTTTTCTTCACAGTCGATCAGATATGTATACCTTCTCCGTCCTCATTTCACTAACGTCACCCATCGTGGACATGCGCTACATCCCAGCAGATTATGTTGTTTTTTTTTGTTTTTTGTTTTTTGCAAACGGCAGTTTTCTTTACAACATTGGCGACGCGGAGCATATTAGTAAAGCCGCTGTATGCAGAGCCGTCAGAAAAGTGTGCCTCGCTCTGAAACGGGTTTTTTTTAAAACGTTTTTGTAGAGGACACAAACCAGTGGGAGACATTAAAAAGAAATAAATGATTATAAATTATAATTCCGTTAATGACCTGGTGCTGCAACCTCAGAATGGGATCAGCTTGCTTTTCCGCCCGCAGATTTGCACCTTAGTGAAATTATAGGTGTAATACCATTCAAGTTTTCACCAGTAGTATTATACCTGTGATTAAATATGAAATGAATACACTATATTAGGAGCATTGACTCAAGCAAGAATTTCCTCCCACACCATTTCTCGCTATTTTGCAGCAGCTAAACGAAATATATGTTCAAACTCGCTGTATGTGCGCATGAGTAGTTCCAGTTCCAGAGGGGTTAAGTATGCAGACCAATTTCTTTGTGGTTGTTGCCATGGTGAATCGTAGCTCCATTCATGCTGCCTTTTTATTGTGGGGGTGCACGCGCTTAAAGGACAATTCCGGCGCAAAACAAACCTAGGGGATAATAACAGATGTGTACCCACTCTGTCGTTCTGTGGGACATGTTTTCATGCTAATTGAATGTGCTCTGTTGCTCTGTTGCTCTCTCTCTCTCTCTCTCCGTTCAATAAACTGTCTGTACACTTACAAAGTTCTCAATGCTTCGGTTAACATTTAGGGACCCTCATTATGCTACCGTTGAAGTGTGGTGATATTTTGAGCCTTTTTAGTGGTATAAATAGCGATTTATGTTTACTTTCCCTGTGCCCCGAATACTAGCGTTGTAAGCTAATCAGCGGTCCGCGCTAGCTTGTTTCAAGCTACAAACACATTCGATTAGCATGAAAACATGTCCCAGAGAACATCCGTTATTAACCCCTAGGTTTGTTTTGCGCCGGAATTGTCCTTCAACGCTGAGTGAACCTACTCTGAGTTGATTGAACCAACTCAAATCAGCTGTTCTGGAACCGAAAACTCAAGAGTTTTCCATCTCAGGGTAAATCAACTCAGAGATCAGGGTTAGACTCAGAGTTTGTGAAACCTCCTTCCTGAAAAGGGCCCCTGGACAAAAGAAACAAACGCATACCAATGTTCTCGAAAAATAAAACTTCTTGATGAAGATTGTTGTAGCCAATCAAATTCCCTTTCCAACGATGTATAGCATGGGTAGGCGCGTACAAACCAATGAGTAACCGAGCCAAGTCCCTCCTGAAACATTTTAAACCATGTTTGAACTGATGTAGTGCAGGCTAGGTTTCAATCATTAAGACTAAGCAAGACTATTTTTCAGAAACTAGAAGAATTTAGGTTCGCAAATGCAGCCTCATACATGCAAAATGTAATAACTACAGATAGTCTTGCTTTGGTTATTGGCAAACAGACACCTCACCTTGGCTAATATATAGCTTAACTGGGTAACAACTACCCTGTAGTGTGAACAGTTAAGATCACAATCAGGGTTTGAACCAAAGCAAGCGACACTCAACGATGTCAATCCTGGGCGCTGTTTGACCATGAACCCTTTAATGTAACGTGTAATTAACACAAGCTCAAGCTAGCCCTGAGCTTTCTGTCGACTCAGGTTTAGGGTGGCCTTGGTACGACTTTCTTAGGTTTCCATTATGAGGCAGACCGCCTCCGCTTTGCAAAGAGGGTCAGTCGTCCTGTCCAATTATAAAAGTAATTCCAGCTCTGCATGTAGAAGAAAAACGCACACTCCTTGTATGCAATCTATGCGCCATTCAATCACAAGCAGTGAGCTGTGTACAAGTTTTTTTTGGTCGGATAGCTCTATCATTTAGCAGTTCCAGGAATTGTCAAGGAGGTACACTACTCAATTTCTGTCTGTCTGTCTTCAGACAGACATTCCTCCTGATACATCGGCCCCAGGCTGCAGCCCACCTGTGTGTCTGTCTCCGTTTCCTGTCGTTGCTGTTGTTGTTAACCTCTGCTTCTTACTGCTGTCTGACGACTGGGAGGAACTGGGTAAGAACAAAGAGAACAAAGAGATTTTGAAGATTTAAAGCGGCTCTAATCAAGATTTTCATGCCAACAATGGGTCAAATGACTGAGTGCAATGTGAACGGGGTCAGTAGCAGTGACAAACCCACAGAGTTTACTCACCCGCCTCTGCAGTTCCGCTCAGCTCTACGGAGCATTTTAGCGTCTTTCAGCTCACTGTTTTTGGTTTTGTGACACACAACTTAACTTGGGAGGTTCAGTCTTGACACACATTCAGTATTGTGAGAAAATTGTAAACTCAAGGTTCATTTACTTAGCAATTCCTCAAGCTTTCAGCAGGTGGACTTGGGATTAGGGCTGAAAGCTTCGTAAATACTTTTTGGGTTAACAATTTTTACGATTCAATTCACTCTCATGAGCAACATTTCCCTAAAAAGGTAGTAGTTTCCTGCTAAAGACCTCTGATAAAGCGACGCTTCCTGCACAACGCCGACTAGCTGGTGAACATAGTGAAGCATTTAGCAGCCAAAACATATATCCTTCAGGAGTTGGCGAAGATTAAAACAACTAAAGGAGAGTGAATATTTGACCTTAATTCGTAAGATGGACACAAACTACTTCAAATGAATGATAATGTTGTTCTGTGTCTGCTGGATGAGGAAATAGGCAAGCGCTTTCTAACGAGTTTCGTACTAACTTTAAAAGGTCAGCGCTGTATTCACAGCATGTTCTGCTGCCCCTGAGCCCAAAACAAAATCAGGTGATGCAGCTATAAAGGACGTGTATCTGTGTGCCTACCTGCGTCTCTTGACAGCTCCAGCCAATAGATGGGCCTGAGACAGGTGGCTGGTCCTTTGCTCCGCCCCCGGTTGTTTAGCAGCCACCTTCTTTTCCGGCTCTTTGCGGCTTTCCGTGGACACTTGCTTCACTAGAGCGCTGTGACAGTACCGAGTTAAGGCGAATAAACCATATTGGAGCCTTGGAGAGGGAACAAAGAGTGGGGCTCGTGGGCAAGTAGAAATGCACGACCTATTCAGCAGCAGTCCAATCAACAAGGTATGTTCTGTCCTCCCTTCAGGGAGGACAGAACGCCATTACATCTCTCCATCAGTGTGCTAGAAAAAGTGGCACAGTTCTGAGAGGCTAAAAACGCACTAATGCAGCGAAGCAGAGAGAGCTGACACAGATATGAAGCCTAAAAGAAGACCAAGAGATGGACAGAGCTCAGGAGACATGTAATCCGGGTCGAGATGCAGAGACAGAGAAAACTGGACTGAGAAACACATAAAGCACAAGACAAAAAGGGACAGATGGACGGGAAACCACGGACACAAAGTGGGGCATTAAGTATACGTGAGGTTCATATGAGCAGTCATGAGTTTTCACTGCATTAACTAAGGTCTGCACCTGTGTGCGTGCGTGTACTTTTTGATCACAGCAATTGCTTTAAAAACGGTCACCCTAGTTACCAGCCTATGATACAGTTTCCACGACAACCCATTCTCTTCTTCATCTGCACACAAACCTGTCTGTCAGAAACCTGTCTGTCGGCAAAGACAAAAAGAGAGTGGCAGAGAGGAGCAGATGAAGAGCACAGAGAGCAACAACCAACAAGCAAAACTACTTGACATGTATTTAAAAGTGCAAGAGTTCCATATGGTGTAGTATTTACACTGTGATGTAAGGCAGAGTATCTAGGGATTACACGAGTTCCGTTTATGAATCAGATGGTCTGTCCTAAATACATAAACAATATCTTTCTGCTTCTTTCATGGGCTAAAATTTGAGGTTATGTAATGCAGTGATATGATGCAGATGCTATTTGGCAAAAACAAAACAGGCTGGTTCCAGACCTCTGACCCGCTGCCCCCACCTAAGATTTGTTCAGTGATTGCGCCCACTCATAGCTGCTTTCTCTAGTTGGAGAAAGTCAGCCAATCAGAGTTTAGTAAGCAGGATTAAGAATGGAAAGGACATCTTCCTACAATCGCTAGCTGGAAGAGCTAGACTGAGAAATCAGCCAGGCCGATATATTGGTCGATATCAGCTTATTGCAGAAGAGCTGATCGCTGTATGTCAGCTGACAACATTGTTTACATTAAATTATGTCTAAATGTTATTACTTCATTCAGCGCATAGACTTCAAACGTGGCAGATTTAATTTCTGAATGGCAGACAAAAATTTAAAACTTTTTTTTCCATTTCAGAACCTGTTACTTCGTCAGCTTGAGTATTAAAGACTTTGGATGTTTCAGTGGGCAGCGAGAATTTTTTGTTTCGAAATAGCGTATGGGCTGGAAGGTGTTTTGTAAACCAAAAATCTCAGCCCCAGGCATTAATGTTTTTTCATTACTAGGAGTGTCACAATTTGTTTAGATTTTAAAGGTCACTATTTGATTCCATTTTTGATTTAAACATTGTCTTTTCAGCAGTGACGCAATGCCACAATAAGAGCCATTGGATGGCAGAAGGGTACTTTACAACAACAGTCGTGAGTTGTTGTTTTTTTTTTATTATTGAAGTGCAACTGAATGCACCACTAGTTTAAATTATTGAAGTGCAAGTGAATGCACCATTCGTTTAAAGAGGTGCACATGAACGCACCATGAAGTCCCATTGGAGGCCACACGCATTACCCTCGTTTCTTTACATAACTTAGTCACGGAGAAGGCAAAAAGGATTTTTCAGTTCTGTTGTTTCTCCGTTATCTGCGACTACGGCAGTGGCAGTGGCTATCCGTAAGCTAATGTTACCTGTGTATTTGGCTGCCATGTAGGTACCAGCTGGTAAGCTACGCTATGTCTGTTTGTTTTTTTCTACAGACGTGGGCAAGTAGGCGGGGTAAAGAGAGGAAATAATACTGGGGGGCTCGCCGATCCTGCTTATGATTTTGATTGTTAAAATAGAAAGCTTATTTTGATCTTTTTTTTTATATTTAAAATCAAAACCATGACGACCTTATGACGATGATCAAAACCATGACGATATTCTTTACTAAGCATTACGAATGACACATTTAGCCTTAAGCCTTTCATTTTAGCATTAGATATAAAATGTGTATTAGGTTTAAGAAAGATTTGAAAGCATGCCTCTTCTTTAGAAATAAACTTGACTGTCTTGCTCTGGAGGCACTTTGAATGTTTCATTTGAATTGAATTTGTTTGAATTGATACTCGTTTTGATATAATGCAAACATTCAAAAAACATACACATTTTGAATGTCAGCATGCATCTTATTGAAGTAAATTGATACTACTCTCTGATTCTCATTTCATAACAAAATAAACTAGACGCACAAAGTGACAGTGACTTCCTAGTGCTTATTTTAAACCTGAAAAACTGCTCACTAAAATGGAGGATAACCAATTAGTATATTTAGGCTAATAATCACAGAGCTACACTGGCTAATTAAAATGTTTTTTTTATATAAACCAACATGTGATAAAAGGATATTCTGTATTCCAACAGTTCCTGTTTCTCCTCATCCCTGCGTTGCTTCTCCACCAGGCACTGTTGCCTGGAGACCTCGTCCAGGAAGCTGCTCTCCTCCTCGTCCAATCCCCTTACCATGTTCCCTGTCACCATGGAAACAAACATGCTCTCAACACATGGCAGTCGAGTGATGGCAATTTTCAGAAGAAAAAAAAACAGATGTAACACATTTACTGTTGATATGAATAATGTACATAAAGGAATGACAGGATATGGATTTGCACCGCTGCAAATCTGCCATCTGATACATTAATTATTAAAATACCAGTAAGACAATATATAAGTACTCCATTACTATCATATTTAAGTGAAAGCACAGAAGTCATGTCTGCAAAACATGGGAGGTTGTGAGAAAACGAATGAGGTGGGAAAGGTTCCATTTTTAGAAACGTCTTGGCCTTTTGCTTTTTTGTATTGTAATGGCTAATCTCTAATTAAATAATGATTTAAATGAAACCATCTCAGAAGTTTAGAGGGTAAATATCTTTTTTTGTCAGAGAATGGAGTCACACTCCCTCTGTGTGTGTTGTAATCTGAGTTTCTCCGTTCTTTGTTTTGATAGTTGGTCCGGCCGCGTGCCTTGCGCGTCAGTATCTGACGCCGAGGGCTGTGACAAAGCAGTGGTATCTGACGAGTTGGGAAACGGTCTGTGAGAGCCGTGTGGAGGTAATCCCTTTAAAGCTGTAGTACGTAGTTTCTGTCTCCCCTATGAGGAATTCTAAGTAATGACAACAAAACTGTCGGCGTGTCCACATGATACAAGCGTTCCGTGATTGCGCACTGCCCCCACCCCTCCTTCATGCAGTTACTTGTAACCAAGGAGGACACGGAGGATTAAAACAAACATGGTGGACTCTTCAGATAAGGTAATTATCCATCGCCGGAAAACACAATCTTCTGAACATAGCCATACTGAGAAATACAGAGAGAGTTGTGTGAAGCTGATTAATTAGCTTTGTAGCAACTCAATTGGCAATGGCTTGAATGTAACAGAAGTTCATTAATATCAAAAAGCAGTGTTTCCCACAGATTAGAAAGCAATTTTATTCAACAACGGTATGGAATATTTTCCTCATATCGTGCAGCCCTACATTTTACAGCTATTTTTTGCAGTTTAAGTGCCACTAACCTAGAATCGCCAGACTAATTTGCAAATGCGTAGTAATCTAGAACATTCAGTTCATCTTTGATTTCCAAGGGGCGCAGACCGAAATGTCTCGACGCAATTAGATAGACCTACAACCATTCATCGCAACGAGACGTGTGACGTAGCGCTGAGCGACACATGCAAGTTGGGCCGGTGCTTGGTCCGTTTTCAGGCAGGAAAAGAAATGGCGGCCTGGTCACAAACTTTCTTACATTACGGTTAAACACTAAAACGTGTTTCTAAAAAATTTGAGACGGGAAAATAGGCACTACAGTAACAAAATCTTAATTCATATTTGATCAGCACTGCCTAAATGATACGAGTTTCGGGGGCATGGTGGGTTGCGCTGGACAGATCTAAAGGAGGGGGATGCTCCTCTGTCAGTCATCGTCTTAAACCCACCCCATATTAGATATACGGTTGTGAATGGGCCGCCCCAGGCTAGTACTAAGCATGCAGCTATTCAATTAATTCATTTAAAGTTAGACAGCGTGCAGCAGTTTCTTTGTAAAACTGAGCAGACGGAAATTTGAACTTGAGTTCTGAAGTGGACTATTTACCTTTTGATAGCACTGAAAGGTACTGCTAAAAACAAATCCTTGTCATGACTGTTTATCTTTATAACACATTGCCACTGGCTATATATAAAGTGTTAATTCAAACCCATATGACAAACGGAGGTAAAAGTCCTAATAACAGATATAACAAAGAGAAACAGAGACAAAGACTCACTGAATTTGAATTGCTCCTCATACTCCTCTTGTTTCTTGTCTTTCTGCTCCTGCAATCGCTCAAAGAGGGAACGTGGGTCATACACCTCCTCCGGCGCATCTGAGCAGTACACAAACAAACGTGGATGTATGCACAGCTGCATGCATTTTAGAAGTTCGGCACGTTTCGGATTTGTGAGCAAGTGAATGTGTTGTCCTTACCCTCTGGGTCGTCAGGTTTCCTGACTTTCTCCCATTCCTCCTGTCTCTTCTTCCTCATCTCATCAAGCTCAGCTTCCGACACAAACTTCCTGCTGAGGTCAACGCCCGGTGGCCCTGCCCCTTCCATTACTACTGACCTACACACAGCACAGTTGCGAAATAGAGAATTTAAAAAAAGCTAAACACAGAGTCCATTGGGCCCTAAATTAAGTCAGTGCTAAAAGCTAACTGGAGATTTGAAAATATGACTACACCTAGTACTGTGAAGTACTAGTGAAGTTTTCAACAGAGCCACCCACTGAAACTGTAGTTTCAAAATACGTCTTAAAGCTACAAAGAAAAAATTATTCCCAGTGTCTTAGGCCTGGTGGGGGGGTAATTTAACACTGGGGGAAACCCTATAGTGTATCACTCCAAAAAAGTAAGCCTATGTTTTTTACTTAAGGCTGGACAAGACTACTAGTTGAAGAAGTCACTGGCAGTTGTTTTCAATGGTAAGCCATGCCCGAAAACCGCCACAGGCCAATCGTGGCTTAGCAACCGTAACTAGGCGCGGGAGGTCTATCAAGCTTTTGAGCGAGGAAACGCATCAAAGCCCGTCTACGGAAAGCCGTTCCACTCCCTATTCAGCCCCATTGTACCGAATTTGGTTGCAGTTCCACCACAGTTCCACTGGGGGTGATCGCGGTTCATGCTAAATGAATGGGACTCTATGGAGCTAGACGGCTACATTTGTCTCTTTTGCCTCATTGTCGTTGAGAAATCTCAGATTTGATTGTAGTTTTTGCAAGTTCAACATGGATTATAGGTCAAAAGTTGAATGAACGAGTACTTGTGTCCTTTCGATTTCTTACAGGTTGAGTCGTTGTTGCCCATAACACGCTAGCATTCTGCTAATGAATGCCGATTGGTCAGTGAAGGACCGATTACGACAGGAGATCTCGCTTGACGGCATCCGAAGCAGAGCCAGAATGTCAGAGTGAATATTTCGGCGTGGTCTTTAAAACATTAGCAAACCTCTTTCTAGCACGTGTATTAACAGGGAGAGGCTAACCTGTCAGCTGTGTTGTCGATGCTTCGAGAGAACAAAGGAAGCGACTCAGAGCTTGCCGTCAAAGCAGTATCTCTGGCCGTATATGTGTATGACGTCATTGACATTTTAAAAAGCTTTTTAGAACAAAAAAAGCCACTTTAAAAAAAATCTAACACCCAGCAGTGTGTATTTTCTTAGCCTCCCCTTTCGAATGCAAAATTATATCCTGAGAAAAGTGTAAGTGCACAGATAGTTTATTAAAAAGATAGTATCTTTTTAATAAACTATCTGCTGTATTTTTTGTTTTACGAGGCGGAAACACACTAACTAACTTACTGCAGTTAGATGACCAAAAGACCACAAATGTAAACCGCAACAACTACTGGATAACCACAGCATGTGTGAGATTTTTGATATTGATGTTTTTAATACCTATATTTCAAGAGAGGACTAATCTGAACTCAACCTGTAAGGTTTTGGCTCTCCCTTGTGGTAATCTTTAATCATCACAAGTAATTAAAATTATAGCAATTTAAAGAACTTCTCGTCCACGAAGACAGCTCAAGAAAACCATAAGACAGCACGGCCGATTTGCAATGAGGCGACGATCGAGTCAAATACGAGGTCTACCTAGAAGGGGCCAAGATTTATCGTGTGTATCCCTGTTGATTCACTCACGGCGACGATAACAACATTAACGTTAGCCGCTCAAGGTAGCTAAGCCTTTTAAGCCAGAGGACACATTCGGTTAATGATACAATTTATATTTTACAATGTATGAACAAAACAGCATCAATCTGCAGTACACCAGTCAGACTCATTTGCTTTCTATTGCTGTAGTTTAGATGCTCGAGTGGTAAAGCAGTGGACACGCAGATATGCCTATGAGTAACGTTATGTGCTGCAACCCCTGGCTAGCGTTAGCTTCATTAGCATTCAAGCAAGCTGTCAGTAGCCGAACATCGTGTCATGTTGGAAAAGCAATACTTTCAGCTGCAAAACCGAGCATAATTGAGTTTCAGCTTATGGCCGTTCCACATCATGTTGAAAAATTTCTGTGTCACTTAAACTTACCAAGCTCGGCTAGTCGATATAATACAACTGCTCCAAATCAATGACGTTTTGTGTCACGGTAAAAATATCCCGTCGCTATTTTCAACGTGCGCCTTTAGTTCCGACCTGCTTTTCTGCAGAGGGGCCGAGCGACTTTTCTTCATGAACTATATTGCTGGAATTTAGTGCAATATACAAACAAGACAACCGTGCCAACGAGTGATGACACTAGACCTAAACCTAAAAATTAAAAAAATTAAAAATTATTTAACGGTTCTGGTGTAGAATAAAAATTCAAAACTCAATACATCCATGTTCAAAACAAGGAGAGAATAACAAAACAATATAATAGTTGTATGAGTTATGAATAAATGTGCAGATCCCGAATAGATCATTTTTTAACTTCCAAAAGGGACAATTTCAAAGGATAAAACTTACGAATCAACTTAAAAAACAAGCATTTTTTCACCTTTTCTCCATATCTGTCACGTAACAATATATTGTGCAGGGGACAGCAACAGTGTTGTTCTTTTTTGTAGTTATTTAACTTGGTGCCAGAAAAACAAATCTTAAGGAAGAGATGTTACTCCACTCCTATCAACGTACACATGGGACAGCATACAATAAACGGAAACAACAAAAGATTCTCCAGGGGACAGATAGACCAGGCCCTTACAACTAAATAACCGAGACACTAATATTATGTTTTCAATGATTTTTTTTTTATATACAATATTGCAATTGTTCCAAATGTTGAAATTTGGAGATAAGAATATGTTTATAGAATAATACCCAAGTTTGGGAAAATTCGAGTTTGATAAGGTGTTATGTATTATTTGATAATCAATTGCATAATAAAACCCATTTCAGAAAACATGGTGAGAAATGAAAATTCCATTGATGTAGGGTTTTTAATGTAGGCTAATCTTTAATTTCAATGTATCTTAAATGCGTTATTTACTCTGCGATAAATTACATTATAGATACATTTAGAATTGTAGATTTGAGTATTATAGTGAGTTTTATTTTTCCATAAAAAGTTTGTGAGCACAATATTTACATGTTGGACCAGCGAGATTAACTTTGTCAGCTTCGGACATACTCTCTGTGGGTTTAGAGGACAAAAGAAGTCACTACTGTATCTTCTAAAATAATTGGCAATTTGAAACTTCATGAATCCCCAATTATTACAACACTATTTAAAGAGGCTATACGTAACTTTCCGTTTGTGTTGATTCTAGCGGCCTCTTTGGGCAAAAAACGGTAGTGTTTTTACCACACAGCTGTGGTAAAGGTCTTTTCTTTACGGTGCTGTACTGTCCACTGTAGATTACTGAGTTAGCGTTACGGGGAGGTCATACAGTTGCGATGAATGTTTTGCTCAGACAGAAAATCATTCATTTACAATAAGAGGATAATTTACAGATGCATCGTTGCATTTCAAGTGTTACATACTGTAACTTAGCCTACTTTGGATGTCTCGTGAGATAAACCGGATATCACTGTCACTGTGTCACGAGCCAAAGCATTAAGAGTTTGTTACAGCAACCAACGTAACAATAACTTAGATTCATGAAACCCAAAGACGCTTTACACAAGTAGCCTATAGGGGAACAAGGGAAAAGAAAATAGCAGGCCAACACAAACACGGCCTAAAAGGAATAAAAAGTCAGCGCTAAATGGAAGGCGGACGTAGGGTAATTATATGTCGGCTACTGGCGTACAACCACATTGTGCATTGTAAAGTTATTTTATGAATGAAATATTGCATATCAGGGCCGGGGGACGTTTTTGAATCATTTACAATCCCATAATTGTCTCCATCTGTTGACAGCCCGACCAAAGTTGACTCACGTTATTGCCCGTTGTCTTTTACTTTCCCTTTTAGCTTTTAGTTGTTCCCTCGTTTAATTTCCTTTTTTTCTGTGATGGTCCTGCCCCAGTATCAGTCATAACTACAGCAGATAGCTTCTAAAATAACACTGAAATACAAGTAGACCTTTATAAAGAAATCTCCTGCTACCTTTTACCTGTCTGGATACAATAACACAGGCTTTTCCGGTGTTACAGCGAAATCTGTGACCCTTCAGAATGTGTGCTCTGTAGCGCCGTCTACCTGCCGTAAATCATTTTGTGACTTTGCGGGAAAAATCGGACCCGGGAAGAGACCTTACTAAAAACTACATAAAAATAGCGTTCTTTTCACTGTTAGTCTTGTTTGCTGTTACAGGTCATTTATGACCATCAGATGAAAAATTACACAGTTTTATATACATTTAAAAGTTACATATAGTTACTTTAATTTAGAGCTTTGTTCCAATAACATTCAACAAATGTATCAATATGTTCAATGATTTCTGTTTGCTGAAGCATTGAGCTATTGAGGTTCCAGTACGAGGTGTGCTTTGAGGAATTGGAGGAATATAACAGAGGAAGCTTATACAAATATGAATTGAGTTCTAAGCAGTAAATGGTGAAGGAATATCAGCCTGTTCCTTATATCATTGGATATTAACCAGTCTGACCAGATGAAAGACTTCTGTAGAGGACACATTTCTCCACACATGTCTACTAAATAAAATAAAGGTATTCAAGTTGTCACATACTGGACATGCCTTAATCTTCAGTCCTGTCTAATGTTTCAACCTTCCATTAAAATGTACCTTCTGAATACCCAGAGCACAGTGGAGGCATCACACAACGCATAGAGTAGCTTGAAAACACTTCAGAATGACTTGACTGTTTCCCAACATGTAAGATAACTCTAAAATAAGATAAGATAAGCCTTTATTGTCATTGCACAGAGACCCTTACAACAGAACTGCGAGTGCCATAACTGAAGGTTCATTAGAGATTAAAAACAAAATAAGGGATGAATAGATAAAAACAAGAATAATTGAAGGCATTAGACACTAAGGACAGGTAAAATGTTCGACATGATGTATGATATTGTAACATATTGCACACGTGTGATAATGAAGGCAAGTTAATGGTTCTTGTGTGTGTTGCGAGGGTGTAACTTTGGGTTCAACACTGGGGGGGTTGAGAGCTCCACTTTTGAACAAAATTTAAATTTTTACACTTCATTTCCAGGCATTGTGGTGAATTTTGAAAGTCCCTAGTGTCCCCTTTGCCCTGTGTTTCCTGTGTGTATTTCCCCTGTCTGTGTAAGTAGGTCAGAAGGCGGGACCTGTCGAAGGCGGGACACCTCTCTGCTCACGCAGCTGCTCATCATTCTCAACAACTCTGCAGTACTACTGAACAGCCACACAGGGGATTTCAGTTATCCTGACTGATTAGATCTCTGCTCAGGTTGAAGGTGGTTGAGCTTTGATGATAAATCTTCATCTACTATTAATGAATTTCAGCAATAAAAACAAAAAAGCCATTAAGACCTTGAAGTTGATAAAGAAATATAATATGGAGTGATATGACACATTTTATAATGCTCTGGCATTATAAAATGTAAATGTCTTTTTTTTATAGTATTATCTTTTCTTTTGTTCCTGTTCTGTAACGTCTATTCTATGTATCTGTTTGTACCTTTGTATATGAACTTTTGTACAATAAAGAATTGAAAAAAAGAAAGGTATTGGTAAGCTGTCATTTGTCCTGCCCTAACAGGTGCATGGAAGCTAACAGGAGGCTCAGGAAAATGTCAATCAATCAGTCTATACACACCCACACAGTCCTAGGAAAAGGTCCAATCTGACAGATTAACTCAAAACACCTGTGTGAGTGTTCAAGACATTTAACTGAAATTACCTGTGTGAGTGTTCAGAGGTTTTTAAGCCCTGGTTCCACACTTTGCCAGAGTGTCTCCCTGAGTGGGAACTAGGCTGACTAGATTCCAGTTATTGAGGGTGCCTGGGTAGCTCACCTGGTAGAGCTCGCGCCCATATACAGAGGCTCGGTCCTTGACGCAGCGGCCGCAGATTCGGTTCAGACCTGCGGCCCTTTGCTGAACGTCATTCCTCTTCTCTCTCTCCCCTTTCATGTCTAAGCTGTCACAAATAAAGGCCTAAAAAATGCCAACAAAAATAATCTTAAAAAGAAAAGATTCCAGTTATTGTTTTGCCCTGGTTTCAGTTTAATTTGCTACTTTGCTCATTGATGTTTTTTGCTCCTCTGCTCAGAACCGCTCAGAACCAGCTCCAATCTGCCTCCTACCTGGTGCACTCCAACTAATTCATTCGAAGTCAGACCTGCTGCTTGCTCCACTGAGTCCTGCCTAACCACCGGTTTGAGAGTCTGGGGGATGTGTTGACAGTAGTTTATAGGCTGCCATTAGTTGTAGAGGCAGTGTACATTACATGGTTTTGCTCTGTAAGTGAAAATAGGTTAGTTATTTATTTTAGCAATATTTTTCTGATAACCTGAGTAGGACTACCTCAATGTTTGGTCTGTACTGTACTTTATGTTAATGTTAAAAGGCAAAATACAGTTATTAACTTGAAAGTAAAGCATTCCTGGTGTTTTTTTTGTCATATTGCAATAGCCTGTTTACACTGATTTTATACCAAACAACTAATCAAAGCTGATACTGTACGGTAATAAATAAATCAGTCATAATAACATATTACTGTACATGTTTGGAATTCCTTATATATAGCTATGCAGTGTTGAGCACTGAGCTGCCTGGATGGAACGCAGCAGGTGATACAACACTCATTAGTACCACCAGAGACTTGAGACTTGATTTGGACTTGAGCTCAAAGACTTGAGACTAGACTTGGACTCGAGCTCAAAGACTTGTGAGCATCTCTGCCTGTACCTCCTTCCAGATGGTTATCACAAGGTGGTGGCTGTGGCTCAGGTGGTAGAGCTGTCGTGTACCAATCAGAAGGTTGGTGGTTTGATCCCTGGCCCTGCAGTCCCAAGACGAAGTATCCTCTGGTAAGACACTGAAACCTGAATTTCTCCTGATGCTGCGCCATCGGTGTGTGAATGTTTATCTGATGAGTAGGTGGCACCTTGTACTGACAACAGACTACAGGTGGCACACTGTATGAATGTGTGTGAATGGTTCCTGTACTATGTTAAAGCTAACCCTCAACACAGAGACTTAAACAGGCATATTTTCATACACAAGGCTATTTTGGGCTATCTACTTCAATCCTACCTTCTGACCTATATCAGTGTCGGGACATACAATCTTCATTCCCAGGGTCTTTTCCTTCTGTCTGTTCCAAAGGTTAGAACTGAACTGGGGAAAAGGGCGTTTAAGTTTGTTGCTCCCCCTTTCCATCCATGAAACTTATTGAGCTGGTCTCATTGGTCGCTTTTTAGAGGATGTTAATTGACTTGGAGGCAGCCACATCTGGCTGTAGATGTTTTGCCTGATGTGTTTAGGATTCTGGTTGACTTTGAGGGATTTAATAATTCAGTTGTTTTGTGTTTTTGTGTATTTTGTGTTTGTACGTATGTGTGGTTGTACTGCTGCCTGTCTCGGCCAGGAAACTCTTGAAAAAGAGATTTTTAATCTCAATGAGTCTTTTCCTGGTTAAATAAAAGGTAAATAATACTACACCAGGTACACCATCAAGCTGAGGGTCATATTGACCCTGGAAAAACGAGCACTCCGTACATCTCTGCCAGCCATCCTACCATTAATCGTGTGCATGGTTATCATTGCCACTGTGATAGAGAGGTGTAATTCTAATCTATGGTCATTTGCAGTTGAGTCACAGTCACTCCATAATGCAATTGTACTGTATTTCTTTTCTTGGCATTTGGTGTTTATTGTACAGTCTATCAAACAAAACAGAGATGCAATGGAAAGACTGATAAGATATTGGCAATATTGCTGTTTATTTTTTAACTCATAAATGCATATCAATAAAATGCTACTGCAGTTAATGTTGCACACCAGACTAAAAAGATGACGAATCGGCCAGAATGGCCTTCATCATATCAATCCCAAATAAATCAATTACCAAAGCGTGTCATTCTTGTTCCTCCATGTTGACTCCAACATGTTCCAGATGGATGAAGTAAACAAAACAGAACATTTTGCCCCCTGATTGGATAGTTTGACTTCTCCTCTGATTGGATGGTCAGTGGGCAATGTGCTGATTGGCTAGTCAGCTCAGGGTCAAATCTCTTGCTTGTAACTTGTAGCTTAGTCTGTAACTTCAGGGCCGCACACACAGATAGCAAATTTGTATGTCCGTCGCTCACACTTTGTGAAATGTCACTATTGAAAATATTCCTCCACCATTTTTATTTACACATGCACAACCTAATTCTTCAGCTACAAAACTTTTTACACACTTGCAAATTACTGTATATCTGTGTGCACAAAACCTTTTCACACATGCACAAAATAATTCTACATCATTTCACAAGCTCAAAATATTAAAGACCCTTATTTGATTCCATAGTCATTTGAATACATTGGTAGGCCTGGTGGTAAGGACACATGTCAAAGCATGTTATGGAATCAACAAGTTCTCCAAAATAACAGCAAAAATGTTCATCCAAGCCCTACTCAAACTACTCAGAAGTGTTTTCCTGATCTGATGCTCCCATCGGCATGACAACATCATTTGTCTGTTCCTTTAAAAAAGGTTACACATCACTGTTGGAAAATAAATCACTTTTATGACTTTACAATGCTATGGTTAAGGTTTGGTTCAGTTTAAGCACAACAAGATCTTGGTTTAGAGAAACATTATGGTTTGGGTTAAAATAAGTACTCCGTTTAGGCTACAGAAACACCATGGTTCTATTAAGGTTAGGGGATCTTTGTCGATGTTTTGTTGACCATTCCACTCACCCGGACCTCTGCTATGCAGACTTAGTCACTTTAAAACATCACCTGACTTCCTCCTTTGCTCTTATAATAATTTCTACAGTTGTGTAAAAACATGTTTTGGGGTACTTACTGAAACAACTGATGCTGTCGTTCTTCCTGGGAGGACAGTCTCAATTCAAAAGTAAGTCTATATCTACTTAATGGAACACACAGTACATTAAAAGCACATTGTAGCCTGTAACCTAAACAGATATAATGTAGCTATGACGCCTGGCATAATTCACTATGTGTGTTAGCTGTCATAGCTAGCATATAGATAGTGACTGCTGTGAATAGGGCAGCTGAAAACTAAGGAAAGAGCAAATGGCAGTCGGTGTGTCTGCAGACAGCCTCACTGTGTTGCCCTGAGTTGGATCTTCATGCGATAAGGTTTTGGAGTCAGCGTGACCCCATAGACTGGAGTATAGTCTGGCTCTCCTGCATCCTCAGGCCAGATGAACTTAAACTTCCTCAGGAGGGTCACCATGATGAGGAAGAGCTCCATACGAGCCAGACCCTCTCCAAGACACATACGAGGACCTGGGACATGAAAAAAGACCTCAAAATCATCTAATGAAGCTTAGCATGAGTTCCATTCTCATTACCCCTCTTTCTCTCTCACCCTCTTCCTCTTATCAGCTGATTAGGGGCGTTTTACTCTTTTAAGGCGCTTTCACACCTATAGTTCGGTGCACTCGGTGGTGATTCGGGGGTAAAGTTGCAACATTGTTGCATTTTTCATTTGGTTCGGTTTGCTTTTACACTGTACTTTGTCAAACGCACCAAACACTGTAAACACACGTCACACGATTGAGACGGTCGCTTGTTTATTGGACAGAATATCCGAAACTCGCCGATAATTCTGGTCTCAGAAATAATGGAGCAACACCATTTATAACATCTTGGGTTTTCTGGTTCTGCTTTAGCGTTTCTAATATTTTAGAAGAAGGCGATCAATGTGAGCAGCTGACACGCAGCAAGCGAAGGAGAGAGAGAGTTGATGATGTCACATAGACGACCAGCCATGGGGGCTCGAAACAGCTTATGGATATGAAAGTTATCATCCCTTAAATCATATATAAGTCCGTAAATTGTGTACAAGGTTAAAATTGCAGGCTAGTAAATGCTCTGTTTTTGGTTTACTTCCTGTATTTGGGTAAGATCGCATTCTCACCTGAAGTGAACCGACCTCTAGTTCACTTGGAAACGAACCGAGACCCCCGTTTTCAAGTGGACCAGAGTTTGCTTGTTTGATCCGCACCATAGTTCGGATGAGCTTTCACACCAGCCCAAACCAACCGGACAATCCGACCAAACGCTCCAGGGTTTGGTTTAAACGGACCAAACGAGGTAGGTGTGAAATCAACCTTAGTTAAACTGCTCAGATTTAGCCATGGTCTCTATCAGCAAATCATGTCCATGCTGTCAACATTTAACAAAAATGTCTCCTCTATTGCTGTCAGCCGTCATTTCAGTGTGAATCGTCACAACCTTTCTCCACCCTGCCTTTAGTACATCATTTCCAGCGTCCAGGTCTGAGATCGCAAAGCCCGCCCCACTTCTCAACCGTCCAGATTTCAGCCTCCTCTTCATTCATCACCACCACCACCGTCAGTGTCTAGACTCCATCAAGGGTACCTTACACTACTCATGGCTTCTCTAAACCCTTTAAAATATGATTCCGTCACAATGGGGTCTAATCGCCAAAGACTTTTTCAGTTATCATCTATTGTGCATGTGTTAATTAAATAATTGTTCACTTAAAACTAGTCTCCTGACTGAATAACGGTTTGATTAAACCCACTGTGTCTGCATGCCACTGAAGGTGTGATATAATTGAGTTTTGTTTGGTCATGCGCTTATACCTGCAGAAAAAGGCATGAAGGCCTCTGGTTTAACAAACTCTCCCTGGTCATTGAGGAAGTTTTCAGGGTTGAATTCATTGGGGAATTTCCATTGTCCCTCCTCATTCAGCACTGAAGTCAGGTTAGGGATGATCAGTGTGCCCTTAGGAGAAAATATCCCAGTTAGAAGGCTAAATGCCGTAAACATTCTTAGTAAAACTTTACAATCATTCACTGAAAAAAAA
This sequence comes from Sander vitreus, assembly GCF_031162955.1. Taxonomy (NCBI): domain Eukaryota; kingdom Metazoa; phylum Chordata; class Actinopteri; order Perciformes; family Percidae; genus Sander; species Sander vitreus. Next base: position 30,444,749 of record NC_135862.1, read on the forward strand.
CAAAAACAATCAGGCCTGCCTTATTTCACGATTCAAAATGTCGTCAAAACTTGCTGTTTACAACATTAGCGTTAGCTTGCTAGTTTTGGGTTGTTTCCTGTAGTGAAGGCGTTTTGACACAAATATAGCAGTAAGCTAGAGGAGGGGCTTATCCTGGTTATGTATTTCCTTGATCCAGACTAGAAAATCTGTTACCAACATTGAAAGACACTTAATTTTTCTTACACTTACTGCTGATCCAGTACAGTGAGGTTTCTTTCCACAACACTTCACTATAGTGTTCACTATACCAGTTGCTTCTTACCCTGGGAATGGAATATCCCATGAGCTCTGTGTCTTTAGTTACACAGTGAGGGACGCTGAGTGGAACAGTGTTGGCTATCCTCTGCACTTCATGGATCACAGCCTGGATGAAGAGAATTTTAAACATGTTCTTATGCTTTATGTGACTTGGGGCAGAAGAAAAAAAATTAAGACTTTTTGTGTAAAAGTAGACCAATAAACTTGCAATATGGGAACCTGCCAGCAATATGTTGACAACCAGGCAAACAAGATCATGATAAATGTGGTTCATTCCCCTACCTACCACTTAGACCCATGTGTAAACATAAAATAAAATTGACATTATGTCAAATATGCCTGATGATTTACCTGCATGTAAGGCATGTTGTGTCTGTCGTCGAAACTGGCCCGATCCTTCCCTTCCAACACCTCGTCGATCTCCTGCTGACAACGCTCTGACAGATAAAGCAGAGAGAGATAACAAAAATTAGCAATACAATTGAAATGGGAAGACGATGACACGATGAACAACATGACTGAGTGTGGGTGAATGGTAAACCTGGATGCAGGTATAGAAGTAAAAAAATCCATTTACTCTTGTTACTGAAATAGTCGTTTTTCTGTGTACTTTTAGTACTATTTTAGAGTTAGGGTCCACAAGGCTTGTCCGTCTTCCCACTAGAAAAAAAAAAAAAAAAAAGTCCCACAACACTCTTTGGCTATCATGTCATAGAAGTCTATCATTGGGCCGCACCGAATTGAACTGATCATTGTTCCATATTCAAATGTATGTCCATCATAGTCACTGTATCTAGGTACACATTGGGTCATCTTATATAGAAATGAAAACACCTAATCACTGTAGCTATATTGTTAAGTGCAGATTTTTCATTCAGTGCAGCCAGTATGTGTATTGTAGTAGGAGCGTTCAAATAGGCATCAGCAACCAGACAACCCCCTCCAGCTTTAGATGATGCACTAATATCTGGTATTTAAATAACTTTGTCCCATCTGGAAGCAGCAGGTTCTCAAGGGTTATTTTCCGACATGAACATTTGCTCAGGTCCGTATGTACAAAGTAAGGAATCAAATGTTTGGGCCCATGTTATGGCTGTTGAGCTGGCACATATTCTGCTTTGGGCGCTGGGACCAGGGGAGGTCTGGTTGTTGTACCCTGTTGCTGCTGATACCTTGAATGGCTAGAAGGTGGAGCCTCCAGAACATAGATACATTTACATACAACGACTAATTTGTACAGCATAGTGCGTTATTGTGATTAGCGAGCTATGGAATTTAATTAACTATTTCAGAGGGGACACATTTGTGCTAAATTGTGCCTTTACTGCAGAAATATGGTGTACCTGAGCTGTTGCTGTGATTTACAATATACTGTTCTTTTATAACTGAAGTGAGAGCTTTGTCCATATTTGCAGCAAAAAGTCAAGTGTATTATTGGTTGGTGTTGCATCTTGTCACTGCCTTTTTCAAAATGCCCTTCTGTTTATGACTTTCATACAAATAATTCAAGAGCATGAAATGAATAGATCAACTTTTAGATAAAAAGACAATGGTAAAACTATGGAGCCGGTGGCAGAAAAGCAATTTACATGTGCCTGCATACCTTGTATGTGTGGGTAGGTCATAAAGTAGAGGAAACCAGTAAGCAGGGTGTTGGAGGTAGTGTCTGTCCCAGCAAAGTGAAGATCTAGAGCATACATCCTCAGTTGTTCTTCTTCAAAGGAAGAACCATCATCGCCTCTCTTAAAAAATGGAGAATGATTGTTTTATACAAACATACATTAAATGCAATCATGCCTTACTGATACACACAAATACACACTATGAGACATAATGAAACTACAAGCGCTTGTACATTTGGTAGTGAGCTGATCACACACACACACACACACACCTTATCCATTTCATCCAGATAGCAGTCAACAAAGTCTCGTGGCTCTCCAGGGACTCGGGTCTTCTTGTGCTCTTTCATCAAACGAATCGCAAGATTCTGACAAGTCTGAAAAACGCTCAAGTTCAACATTCATAATTTGTATTAATTTACCTTTATTTCCATTCCACTGTCAAAATGCTTGCTATGTTTTAAATGTTGTCACTGTATGTGTGACTAGTAAAAACATCCATTGATGTTTCTTTGTTTTACGTTTAATCCTTAATTAAATAATAATTATTTCTTTTAAATTTAGACTTTTTCCATGATTTAATATAGATATTTACATTAAGTTTTAGGTCCAATTAACATACCTCAACATTTTTAAAGGCCTTGGCGAAGGGCAGCGGCAGGCCACGAATAATGGGAAAGGAGTCATAGAGCTGTAAAAAGAAGATACATAATTAGTTCATTTCATTACAAACCATAGCCTGTATAAAATATGGTAGTAGTTTCCATAACGTCAGCCATAGGTTTCTAAAGAGCCAAAATGAAGCTCCAAGTGGGTGACTCCTGTTGGCTCTGACAGTCAAGGTCTTGGCAGTGGGTTACGCTGCCTAACTCTCGGCTAATCCAAAAATGGGGAAAGAGGTGGAGCGTGGATTGCTTTTCCTAGGGTTCCCGGATGTTAACACTGAATTTTATACATTAAATTTTGCAGCTGAATTTTGCCTATTGAATTTGAAAATATGAGTTGAATTTTATAAATTGTATTTTGCATCTAAATTTGGTATATTTAATGTTGAACTTTTGATTCTGAATTTGTGAACTTAGAAAAATAAAAGGTGAGAATGAGTTGTTGAAAATTCAGAGGCAAACAATTCAGATACATAATTTTAATGCATAAATATTCAGTGCTAAAAATTCAATGGCTTTTTAATTTCAAAATCCGATGAATCCTTAATGGTCATGGGTAGCCTAAATGGGTTCCATTCAGACCTTAACATTAAGTCTTTTACTGTAAGATGTCAAGACATTTTCACTTGGCTATACCCAATGTTTAGATCTGTTGTATTTATGCAAATTAGCATATGCAGTTATTAGCTTATGCACAGTTTGCCCCTGTTAAACTAATTCTTTCAAGGTTTTTTATTGACTGACAAAATTGCAATACATATTTTCCCCTTTTTAACCAGAACATAACTCCCCCCGCCCCCATATCCCACCCAATTACAACCAAACCTGTATTAAAGATTACTACAAGAGATAATTTAAAACACAGACTAAATTATAATACATAAAACATAAAGGTTGAGAAGGTACAGAATGACAAAAAGTAAAACACACCTTAAAATCATAAAAAAAAGAAAGAAAAGAGAAAAAGAAAATTAAAGAAAAAAAAAAAGGGGGGGGGGGGGGGGAGAATCGCTACTCCGAAATTGTTGTAGTTGGTTTCTCAAAAAATGTCAAGAAGGGGCGCCATATTTTGTAAAATGTTTCCTCAGATCCCTGGGTAGTGTAACGTATTTTCTCTAAATTCATACAGGACATAATGTCTCTAATCCAATGTGAGTGGGAAGGAGGAGCAGGGTCTTTTCCACTTGATTAAGTTAATTCTACGAGCCAGTAAGGAGGAGAAGGCCAATACCTTCAGCTTCACCTTAGGCAAGCCCAAATTGGGAGCAATGCCAAAAATGGCAGTAAAAAGGGTTTGGCTCAATCTGATGGTGAAGTACTTCAGAAATTGTTTAAAAAACTGAAGTCCAGGGGTTAGGGTGTGACACATCCAGAACATGTGAAAGAGTGACGCAGGTGCGCTCTTGCAGCTATCACAGGTCGGGTCGACGACAGGGAACATATGAGCTAGTTTGGTTTTGGATATGTGGAGACGATGTACTACTTTAAATTGCACAAGAGCATGTCGGGCGCACATGGAGGTAGAGTGTATACGATCCAGGACTGAATCCCACATGTGATCAGTGAAGGCACAACCTAGATCCTGTTCCCACATGGTTCTTATAGCTGTTAAAGAGGGAATATGCAACTTCGAAATAAGGTTATAAAAGACCGAAATTGTGCCTTTTAATGTGGGGTTAACAGAAAGAAACATATCGACAGGATTGGCTGGGGGTTTATTAGAGAATTAACTTCTGTATATAATGCCTGATCTGTAGAAATCTGAAAAAAACAAACAAACAGTCTTTACGATACCAAAGTTCTTCGTCAATTGAGAAAAGCTAGCAAATAGATCAGTAATAAATAACTGCCAATGCAGATTAAGTCTTTTTTATGCCAGATCTTAAATGCACCGTCCACCATTGAGGGAGCAAACAAATGATTAGCTGCAATTGGGCTGAGAAGTGAAAAAGTCTGCAGACCAAAATTCTTCCTAAATTGGGTCCAGATTCAAAGGGAGTGCTTAACCACAGGATTACTGTTGGGAATAGCAGAAGAGAGTGGGAGTGCGGCGCTTAAGAGGCATTCTGATTCAATATTTTTGGGGGAGTATAATATGTTCATTAACCGGCGGGTATTATAAATTGAGTGGCGTCCCTTTATGACGCCAGTTTGGTCGGGGGATATGATAGACGGAAGAGCATCCTCCAACCTGTGGGAGAGGATTTTGGCAAGTATCTTTACATCCGTATTTAATAGTGAAATTGGTCTGTATGATGCACCATCTAGTGGATCTTCACCCTTTTTTAACAGCAGGGAGATACAGGTCTGATAGAACGAGGGGGGGGGGAAACTATGTTCAGAAAACTGAACATAAAAAAGGCGATAATTTGGCTGACAATTTCTTAGAAAAGTCAGCTGAAAGTCTGTCTGGGCCAGGAGATTTACCTGATTGCATAGAAATTATTGCTGCAATAATTTCCTTCTGAGTAATAGGTGCCTCGAGGCTATGTCTCAAGTCTTGAAAGGGAAGGCATGATTAGTTACTGAAAAAGGTTTCCATAACAGTTACATAAACTATACAAATTTGAATAAAATATTTTGAACTTTGTTAATAAATTTCTGATCTGGTGATGTACACCCACTGCCTGTCCGTATACCAGGAATAAGTTGCGTCGCTCTAAATCCGCGCAGATGATTAGATAGGAGTTTGTTAACAAACAATTTCAAAAAAACATTTTTTGTTTGTCTTGATGTAAATAATGAACTCAGTCATTTTCATGGTGATATCTAAAGGTTAACATTTTTACCCTATTCACGTGAGAAAAAGAATGAATAGGCGTATGAATAGGCTATATTTGGGTCTTTTTCAAAACTTTCCCCTAATGGGATTCTTTGGGGCTTTTTTTCCCTTACTCGGGACACATTGAGGATACAAAAATCAGTTGAGTTTGCTTCTGTTGCAATTTGTTCTACCTTTTTTCATAAAATGACTGAACTAAATCCTTTTATGAATTTGAACATTAATATTGTTGATATTTCTTCTAAGGCAGAAAACATGTTTTGACTCACCATAGCCCATGGTCCATTGGATATCTTGGCATTCTCAGTAAAGCATCGAACAATAACTTTGATGAACTCATCATCATACTCGTAGCGTGTACCAAACAGAACCTGGCAGATGATGTTGGAGGCCGCATTATGAAACATAACTTGAGGATTCAAGGTATTGCCTGTAAAGACATAATGTTGACAAAAGTATAACATAGCATTGTACAGTACAAAAGAAAATTAAACCGCACAATGCAAAATTAATTAATATTAATGGAAATGTATGATCAATGCCCACCTTTTCATATTATCAAACAATATTAGAGTATTTGTGCTGCTCAGTTTTCCCTGATTAAAGTTAACCCTCCCATCCGTATGAAGATTGTGTGGACCCTCAGATGACATACCAATGCTCTTTTCCAGTTCATCAATGGTGTAATCTATCTCTCCATGAATCCTCTCCTCCATGGAATTCTTCCCCATACCAAAGTTCCTCAAGGTTGTAAGAGCAAAGCGACGATGTTCCTTCCAACTAGAGCCATAATCTGCCAAAATCACTCCTAGGTATAGTATAGTGACACAAAGAGCATACAGTATGAGCTTACATGTCATCTAATGTTTAAAGTCAAAACTGTCCAATGTGTGCATTGCTGTTCTATTCCAGAGCATATGTACTTTTCAACCTGTTTTAGTATTAACTCTTCACAGCATATTAATATCCTTTTTTAACTTTCAAACCTGAGGCAGCTCTATGAGGGATTCGAGACAAGATTCAGTGAAGTTTATTCATAGTCATTTTCCATAGTAAGTTACTCTTGACCTGAAGTCAATGAGAAACTATCGCCTCTTAAGCATGCTTTCCTGCAATTAGAAGATTCTGCTAAAAGTTCCTTATCTCAGGCCAGTTATTAGCAAATAATATGCAATGGCTATTTCACATGTTGCTACAAACAAATACTAGGAATTCTCCCAATCATTGCTGCATCACTTTAGGCACAAAAAGCTTTTGATCAGTCTTGTCGAACTAGACCTGCAAGCAGGCGTGAACGGGGTCAAAAGCCCCCTGGCGCAACTTTTTGCAACAAATGCACCTGGAACTGGCCAGGAGGTGACTGCCGATACCTTAGCCAGGTTCGCCTGCACACTACATTGAGCCGCGACGTAACCTAGAAAGGAGACGAGGAGGCGTGGAACTCCTACTTCTCAGCCTTGACGAAGAAAGAGTTCTCCAGTAAGCTTTGCAGGACTGACTGGACACGGTAGACATGCTCCTCTTAGGACTTGGACATGGTAGACGAATACATAGCGATGTCTCTCGGCACGTCATTAATCAAAACTTGGAACATGTGGTTCGGGCATCTCCCTAGGGAGGTGTTCCAGGCACGTCCAGCTGGGAGGAGGCCTCGGGGGAGACCCAGGACTAGGTGGAGGGATTATATCTCTAACCTGGCCTGGGAACGCCTCGGGATCCCCCAGTCGGAGCTGGTTAATGTGGCCCGGGAAAGGGAAGTTTGGGGTCCCCTGCTGGAGCTGCTACCCCCGCGACCCGACCCCGGATAAGCGGATGAAGATGGATGGATGGATGGAACATGGCGGGGATGTCAGACCAAAGGGCATGACTAGGTATTCAGTTTCCAGTAGGGGTAATGAAAGCAGTTTTCCACTTGTCGCCCTCTTGCATCCTGACCAGATGATAGGCATACAGAGGTCGAGCTTAATTAAGATGGTCGCCCCCTGGAGCAATTCAAAGGCGGAGAAGATGAGAAGGAGTAGGTAGCGGTTCTTGATAGTTCTTAAAAAGCCTGGTTTGGAAGAGGGGTCTTTGGTTGGAGAAAGACAGAGAGGAAGTATGGCTCACCAGTAATCTACCCTGTACTGGTGAGCCCTGTCTTTTGATGGACAGCAGGAGGCATAGTTGCTAGCCTGACCACAGTATATGCAAAGATTAGCCTATCATCGACGCTCCTTCTCTCGCGGCACGGCTGTCTTGGAACACAATAGACAGACGGTGGCGGAATGCCCCGACACTTAAATTCAACTAAAATGTAACGGTGAACCATCAGTGTTCGACCTACAGTTTGTTGAGATGCCTCTCCAAACGCAGAAACGAAGCGCAATCACACCATAAAACGTTAAGACACGTTAAGAAAAAAGATCCGTATTTTGCCATAATCCAATGACACGAAAAAAAAGAAGTAATCCACAGCGATCAGTAGATCCACAAAAAGGGTCACGGTGTATGCAGCAAGGCCTACGCGCGTCACATTCACCAGCCTGCTCCAAACAGGTGAACGAGGCCTCTCCACTTCGCCGTTTAAACAAAGTGGAATAAAATGTATAAAAGTCCAAATCTACACAAAACGCACAATCAACGGCAAGATGTCCAGACTAGTGCAACGTTCATTTTCGTTTTTTGCGTCCTGCATATGCGTGGACAATGGTCTCAGGTGAGAGACAGAGCCCTGAAAAAATATATTTTTTACTAAAGCAGTAGGCCTATATGAAATCAGATGTATTATACCTACCACCATTTAGTTGTTTTGTGTTATTTAAAATATTTATAAAATATCTGGTCATGCCAGAAGTAATTATTCCACTCATTTTTGCAACAATGCAATTACCCGTTACCCGTTACCCGTCCTACAGTAAGGTATCTCTTTTTTAATTAGCTAAGTTTGATAATACATTCCCTGCCCTATAACATATCATGACTGTTCTACCTTTCTTCTGGGTGTCATTGACAAACAGGTCTTGGGGTCGTCCAGCAAAATCAGTGCCCTTGGTCACCATAGCCTCCTTCATGGCCTTCATCCCATTGATGATAACAGCTGGTCTGGTACCAAGAAACAGACTGTAGACATTTCCATAAGACTTCCTCAGCTGGGAGAGAACAAATAACATATCAGTGTTTAAAATACACACATATATATATATATATATAATGATAATAGCTATCTAAATCTTCATAAATACTTTACATAGTCTTAATTAACTATTAACAAGGTATAATATTCATCAAATGCAACTTTATAATAGCCATCCAAATAATGTTTATTTACGGCTTATGAACAATTTCTTAATCATTAACAAATACTCAATATAACACATAAGATGTTGTGATTTGGGCAACAATAAACTGTTAGAATAACATAAATTATAGCATAATTAATAATTAATAAACATTAATAATGATAATTTCGTTGTTAGTTAACAATAAAATAACTATTAAAGGTCCCATGACCTGGTGCTCTTTGAATGGTTTTATATAGGCCTTAGTGGTCCCCTAATAATGTATCTGAAGTCTCTTTTATATAGACCTTAGTGGTCCCCTAATACTGTATCTGAAGTCTCTTTCCCGAAATTCAGCCTTGGTGCAGAATTACAGCCACTAGAGCCAGTCCCACAATGAGCTTTACTTAGTATGTGCCATTTCTGTGTCTGTAGCTATTTAGGAGGAGGGGGGGGCAAGGTGGATAGTGGGGGTGTGGCCTTGACCAACTGCCACTTTGCTCGTTTGAAAGCCATGATGTCTCTCTCTTTCTCATGGGCGGGCCAAATTCTGTGGGCGGGCAAAGCAGAGAAAGGGGAGGTAACCTTGCTCCTTATGACCTCATAAGGAGAAGATTCGAGATCGGCCCATCTGAGCTTTCATTTTCTCAAAGGCTGAGCCGGATACCCAGGGCTTGGTTTACACCTATCGCCATTTCTAGCCACTGGGGGACCATAGGCAGGCTGGGGGAACGCATATTAATGTTAAAAAACCTCATAAAGTGAAATTTTCATGTCATGGGACCTTTAACTTAAACCATCATTTTATCATTTATTAATGGTTATTATAGAACGTTACCCTGCATGTCAGTCCGGTTCGTAAATGTGTAAAAGCCTCTCTAAATACGTACTGAGATCTGTGAATCTGTACAGTTTAAAGTCGTTTCATATTTCTGTTTTTCCATTATGCAAATTAGCAAAAAATCCATCATGGCGGGATGTTTACGGTCCAAGATGGGTTTTTTTGTAGAGCAGAGTGAGCTGGATATGTGACATTTCAAGTCAATCGCACTTACAGTGTAAAAGGCGTGGCATTTTGGGCGTTAACTATAGTGCTACTATGTGGCTGATTGGGCTCATATTTATTGTGAAGCATTTACACATGATTTCCAGTTACGGTGAAAAGGTTGACCGATAAGACCCTATCAAGCGGCGAAACATTGGCGTCAGTGTCGGTGTTGCCAAAGGTCTTATTGACTTTTCAGCCAATAATATCCATGTACACATCTACAGATTTGTCTACACATATACGGTTGTTGTACTCTCTACAGATTTGGAAATATTGTTGCTACAGTGGCCCCATACCTGTACTGCATGGGTTGGCTATAGTCCAAGTGCACAGGCAGTCAACTTTGTACAGACAACCTGCTATGAGTAACCTTTACCCTCAGAAGCATATTGTGCTTGTGCCATTGTAGATACATTTTAAGTAGGTACTAATAATAGCAATTACATCAATGTCATAACAATTTCAGGTTTTGGAAGAGCAAAACATCATTCATTTTAATGATTTTTCTTACCCTCTCAAAGTCCTTCAGCGGGTTCTCTAGGCTCAGGTGCAAAATATTCCCTAGTATCGGCAGGATAGGGGGTCCTGGTGGGAAGTTTTTAGGCCTCTGGGATTTGAGTAGAAGAATGAGAAAAACAACACAGAGCCATAGCAGAATGATAGAGGCAAACATGGTTAAACTGATGTGGCTAAACTGAAGAGGAAAGCTGACTGACTTGCTTTCAAAGTGTAGCTCAGCTCTTAGTCCGGCCCCTTCTGGTTGTGTACTTTGCTCCCCTGTATTAAAGGTGAATGGGAACATTTAACAGAAGCAGGACACACACTTTTAGAGGCACAAGTTGACACAGACTTTGGTTTGAATTATCCACTATAAACACTATACTCAGGTTATACTGTATATTGCTAAAGTAGTTTTAAACAAGCAAATTTAGCTTGTCCATAGTGAAAGAAATCAATGAGTTCCAGCCAGTGGTGCAATGTAATCCAAGCACATTAACTCAATTCCTATACTTAGTGCACATTTGAAGTATTTTCTTTTTTATGCCACTCTCTTGTCACAGCCCATTCTGTGACCTCTAGACTTCCCCAGTTTCCTGTTTGTTTCCCTGCCTGTCTTTCCCCGACCCCTCCTCTTTGTGTGTGTGTGTGTGTGTGTGTGTGTGTGTGTGTGCGTGCGTGTGCATGCTTCTCAGCAGGGGCCTGGCTCAGCAATCCTTACATGGCACACCTGACTCTTATCAACCATCAAACTCAGTATCAGAACCCTGGCTCTCCACTCACTCGTCGCCAGACTCTATGTGTAAACTCTCCAGGCCCATGTACATTGAAAGAAACTTGAATTGCTCTGTTGTGGAGATTGTGCAGAAAATATTCTCACCAGTTGTCTCTTCCACCTCCAGTACCTGCCAGAACCTGAGCTAAGCCTGCCACCTGTCATAACCTGCCACCAAACTCACCAGCCTGCACCAGTCCCCCACCACAAGATGCCAGATCTCCTTCCACCTGGATAGCCATCTCACCTGTTTATCATTCTAACACTCTGCGTGTGTCAGTGTGTCAGCGTCTGAATCTGCCTTGGGGTCTAAACAGAGCTTAAATCAAATCGTAATATTTCTACTTCTGCTCATTCACAGAAAAAAAAAAAAAGTACTTTTGTACTCTACTTCAATTATTTGACAACTTGAGTTACTATACAAATTAAGACGTTTGCATACAAAACAAACAGCTTACAAATGTTTTTTTTCTAAATAAAAATACCCAACAGTAAATACAGCTAAAACACATAACTGATTAAAGATTAGTCGATTGAAAGACTATTAATTGGCAACTATTTTCATAAAGGTATAAGTGATTTTTAATGCAAAAGATGCTAAACATTTCAGTTCCAGCTTCTCAAATATGAGAATTAGCTGCTTTTCCATTAACTTATTTACATTTTAATTTATTTTCAATAATTTGGAGGTTTGGACTTTTAGAATGCTTTATATATATTAATACATGAGTAATAATAATCTAATCATAATATATAACTAATAGTTCAACAGTCACAGGGAACATTTGTTATACCTGTGAAAGTGTCAGGACCGGTGACCAGAACTCAGACGCAGACCAGAAGTTAGTTGCAATTTAAGGTGATTTTATTGAACAGAACAAACAGAATGTGGTTCGAGAGGCAGGTGGTTCGGATGAGTCAGAGAGAGGGAATGGGGTCCGGGCTCCAGGTCTAGCGGTGCTGGCAGGTTGGTCAGGTTTCTGGCACAGGGCGAGGTGGTTGGCTGAGGTGAGACAGGACAAAAACAGGTTAGCAAAAGGGAATTCTCAATAGTGAAAGTTTTTAGGTTGGCTGGCGTGTTATCATACAGGTTGATTCAACGATCCGGCAGAGACTGGAAGGTTGGCCTGGCTTATATGGGGAGTTGATAGTTGATCAGGAACAGGAGTGCTGAGTGGTGTGATGAGCATTAGGTGTGTCAGCGGGAGCTCCCGTGACCACGCCCACCTGTGGCTTCCAGAGCATGAGGGAGAGGCAAAACACAGAGGCCAAACCAAAACACACCAAGCATACAGCAAGCACACCAAAAGGGGAAAAAAGAACACAAAATGCACATTCACACACATACTATGAAGGAAGGCCAGGGTCACGGTCAGCGTTCCGTGACAGAAAGGTAGTTCCCCATGATCTAGGCCTCATTTATAAATGTGGCGTACGCACAAAAGAAGGCGTACGCCGCTCTCTATGCAAGAATTGGGATTTATAAAAAGCAAACTTGACGGGAAAATGTGCGGTCCTCCAGGGACACTCTGACCCAGGCGTAAGCACAGAAACGGGTGAAATGAGAAAAGGCGACACTGACGGCAGATGGATAAAATACATGAAACTGTCTGAAACTGAGACCATCTTGTAAAATAAATGGTAAGGTGGAGGTTGGGGGTGTCGCCTTGACCAACTGCCATGCTTCACTCGTTTGCAAGCCATGATGTCTCTCTCTTTCTCATGGGCCAAATTCTCTGGGCCGGCAAAGCAGAGAAAGGGGAGGTAACCTTTCCCCTTATGACGTCATAAAGGGAAGATTCCAGATTGGCCCATCTGAACTTTCATTTTCTCGAAGGTAGAGCAGGGTACCCAGGGCTTGGATTACACCTATCACCATTTCTAGCCACTGGGGGACAATAGGCAGGTTTTGAGTTTCGACCTAAAAAGAGCTACATCTGTCCGAATATCAGGGGGTAACTTGTTCCAGAGTCTCGGGGCAGCAACTGCAAAAGCCTGATCACCCCACCGTTTATACCTTGACCTTGGGACTTCTAAAACCAGTTGATTTTCATTTGCATAATGACGCACAATGGCTGATTTTTCACTGTTGGAAGATGTGGCAAATTGAGACCAACAGCAAGAAAACTTGCTGGCAAACGAGGACGAGTGGCCTCAGAGCAAGTTCCGACTTCCTCGAGCTGTCTTGTTGGATCTCTGAGCTGTTTTGGGCCCAGTGTTACAGAGGAGCACTTGGAGAAACCACGCTGTGCCAGTCCCACTTCAAAAGGTGTTGGCTCCTTAGCTAGTTTTTTGCATCAACTTTAATACCGGACCATTTCTTTTTAAAGATGCAGTAGGTATTCCTTTGCTTTGTTTTCCTCTGTGTGCATGATGTTGGTATGGATGAATATTAATTAGGGGCGTTTCACTGACTATTTAGGGGCAAATATGGGTGTGACATGAAGCTGCCAAAGCTGCGCCACATTTAGAGTCAATTGTGATTTATAAAGGGAAACCGGTCTAGGACGTGCGTTTGTACGGTTTTATAAATCTGAATATTTCTGTGCGTACTCACGTCCTATGTTTCGTCCGTACGCCACTTCTGATGCAAATTCGTCGCACAGTTTTATAAATGAGGCCTCTGGTTTGGATTTGGTGGCAGTTTGTACAGCTCCAATCTGCAGACGAGTCAGACATCTCTTTTCCAGAAGTTATGTACAAGTTGCCCGATGGCTACATTGACATAGGATCCACAGGCCAATGCACAATATTATGTTCCTGCTATAGAGGAATCTTAGTTTCAGGACGGTAGTCCTAGGGCCGCATTTGTAGGTCCACATTTCTAGGACCATAGTTTTTAGCGATGGCGCCACCTAGCGAATTGCAAATTCCAAATAGCCAAAAAGTCACTTAGACGCAAAAATGCATGGGAAAATAGGGTCCAGGTTGAAAAATATAGTAATACCCTTAAGTGAGGAGCATACCTATAATTCTCACATGACCACACTCATAACAGTTGTTTCACAACCTATGTTTCTCATCCTGTCTCTAGGTATTTTGTACTTTTCCACTGTCCCATATTGATGTAACCTGTCAACAATACAAGCTCATCATATGTTAACAGGGAGGGTGATGATCTAAACAAGCTTGCACACATATTGCAAAAAGCACCATTGGATATCTAATCCAGTTTACACATATATTGCAAAGAGCATCATTGATTATCTAATCAAGCTTACACACACATATTGAAATGAGCACCATTGCACTTCTATATTTATTCCACAGTTGCTATAAACATGTAACTTCTAAGTAATGTCATTTTGGTATTTAGGCCCATTAGTATGTTAACTTTAATTAATTTCTTCACAGAGAATGAAAAGATTTGGTTAATATTGCCATTTATTTGTTTTAACTCATAAATGCATATCATTCAAATGCTATTGCAATAAATGTTGCACTCCAGACTGAAAAAGATAGATTGGCCAGAATGGCCTACATCATATCAATCCCATATAAATCAATTACATATCAAACGACTGATGCTGTCATTCTTCCTGGGAGGACAGTCTCAATTCAAAAGTATCTAGTATGTCTATATCTACTTAATGGAACACACAGTACATTAAAAGCACATTGTAGCCTGTAACCTAAACAGATATAATGTAGATATGATGTCTGGCATAATTCACTATGTGTGTTGTTAGCTGTCATAGCTAGCATTTAGATAGTGACTGCTCTGAATAGGGCAGCTGACAACATAGGAAAGAACAAATGCCAGTCTGTGTGTCCGCAGACAGCCTCACTGTGTTGCCCTGAGTTGGATCTTCATGCGATAAGGTTTGGGAGTCAGTGTGACCCCATAGACTGGACTGTAGTCTGGCTCTCCTGCATCCTCAGGCCAGATGAACTTAAACTTCCTCAGCAGGGTCACCATGATGAGGAAGAGCTCCATACGAGCCAGACCCTCTCCAAGACACATACGAGGACCTGGGACATTAAAAAAATACCTCAAAGTCATCCACAACAGTGATTAAACCAATTCATACAGTGAGATCCATACTGTTGTTATTTTATGCTCTTATACCTGCAGAGAAAGGCATGAAGGCCTCTGGTTTAACAAACTCTCCCTGGTCATTGAGGAAGTTTTCAGGGTTGAATTCATTGGGGAATTTCCATTGTCCCTCCTCATTCAGCACTGAGGTCAGGTTAGGGATGATCAGTGTGCCCTGAGGAGAAAATGAAGCAAAAGACAAAAGGGCATAGAGGAAGGCAGAAAACATTTGTTAGAGGATTTATTTCAGTTATCCTAGTAAGATAATGTTCCTACCATTATTGAAGTATGGTACAAACAGTATTGTAATCTGTTTGGAAAATCTGTAGTGTCGCATTGCCAGACCTTCACAGCGCTGTGGAGTAAGGTCTGGCTACACCAAGGATACATTCTAGGAAAGGAGGAAATAAAACGTTCTGGGTTGTTTGCATTTCTTTAAACCAATTACAATTTGCCTTGGCAGCGATAAGTTCCAGACGCAGCAACGGTTGCTCTGCAAAATGTTCTCGAGAAGGAATTTGTTTTGTGGAACATTTGCACCCCGCAAATTAAAACACTACATAAAATATTAAATGAAGTGTTAATGTTCACACAATACAGTAACGTGAGCTATTTCAATTAGCTGGATACATGTCTGAACATGATTTTCTTTAATAGCTGCATGTACTTTGTCCACAACAATCCTCGCCAATTGGTGCCGAAACATCCCAGTTAGATAGTAAATGCCGTAAACATATTTTTAAATCTTCACAGTCTTCACATTCCCAAAAAGAACCAAGCCGGCCTGCATTATTGCAAGATTCAAAATATACCCTTCCATTTTGAACATGTAACATTAGCTTGCTAGCTCTGAGGTTCGACACACAGCTAGCAGTAGGAGATGGGCTTATCCTGGTAATGTACTTCCGTTGATCCTAACTAGAAACATTTTAACCAACATTAAAGACACTAAACTTTTTTCTTACAATAACTCAAATCAAATGAGAATTAAAATTTGAATTAAGAGTCATGTTTAACTTTGTTCCCAACAGAGGTTACCATACCTTGCCTCCACAATAAGGTACCGTGCTGATATAGTCAGTGAGGTTTCTTTCCACAACACTTTACTATAGTGTTCACTATACCAGTTGCTTCTTACCCTGGGTATGGAATATCCCATTAGTTCTGTGTCTTTAGTTGTACAGTGAGGGACGCTGAGTGGAACAGTGTTGGCTATCCTCTGCACTTCATGGATCACAGCCTGGATCAAGAGAGATTTAAACATGTTCTTATGCTTTATGTGACTTTATGGAGCAGAAGAAAAGCAATGCAGGCTCTCAGAAGCTCAGCCACAAAACAGTAGAGCAATAAACTTGCAACATGGGAACCTGCCAGCAATATGCTGACAACCAGGCAAAAAATATCATGATAAATGTGGTTCAAAAGCAGAGATTATAATTGATCTACACCAAGGACCCCAACCTAAACAGATTATTTTACCAGATTCATGGTTGATTTTAACACGTTTGAAAATGACTCCCTACCTGTAGCAAAGTTTGTGTCATGCTGTAACAAACATGCAGACCCATGTGTACACATACAATGAAAGTAAAATTATGACCTGCATGTAAGGCATGTTGTGTCTGTCATCAAAACTGGCCTGATCCTTCCCTTCCAACACCTCGTCGATCTCCTGCTGACAACGCTCTGAGAGAGAAAGTAGAGAGATAACGATAATTTGCAATACAATTTAACTAACATATATTGGCACACCTTCCAAAATGAACCCAAAATAAAAATATAGCCATTAAATTACCACATCATCAATTTAACAATGAATACCAAACTAAGCAAACTAACACTGGGAAATACTAAGAAATATACAGACACTATTCACAAGATGTACACTTTTGGGATAAAGTCTGCCGTTGGCCGCCTACTTTAGCCAGCATTCTTCTCCCCTTGTGCTATCTCCGCTATCTATTTTGCAAGAGTACCGTCTCTGCATCCAGGGCTTAGCACCACCAAAGACTATTTTGATTGGTCTAAAGAAATACAAACAAGCCTGGATGTTTTTTCCCCTATCCCAGAATGTTGCCTTGTGCAGCCAGGCAGGTTTGTAAATTGGGTAGGTAGCTTCTCACAAACTGTGACCAGAAATGGTTAGCAAGCATTAAGCTGTGCTTGCTTAGCTGCTCCATTGCAGTGTAAATCACTTGAGGAAGTTCACAAGTGCCTGCTTCAAGCAGCAATGTTGAAAACAACAGACAAAGCAAAAAATCTCGGTGTAGTCATGGACCCAGACCTGAATTTCAACAGCCACATTAAAGGAGAATTCCGGTCGATTTCAACACGTAGCTCTGTTGTTTGGAAATTTGGAGTGCTGTCAGTAGCAAGAAAGACCAAAACAATCGGTGCTGCCTACACCGAGTTATCCCCTCAAATTTTTAGCATAAGCGCTTGTGTGCTTCCTTCAGCAGCGTGAGCCACCAGCGGAAGATTGGGATTTTTGGGTGGTCAGGCTATTTATGGCTCAGGTCCCCTGACCTGGCTCCATGCTGTTTTATGGTCCCAGGAGCCAATGGGAGATCAGAGTTCTCGGACCTGTGGCCATTTTGTGCAGTAACACCTACTTGTGACTTGCTGGTTGTTGCCGTGAAATGGCTTCACCCTCTTTTCTGAGGAGACATGGATTGGAATTTTCCATGTAGGCCGTTTCTTTGTCTCAGGCCCATGGTCTCTGAGCACATGTTGGCCGGAAATCCTTTGTTTGAAAAAGATAATGTTTATCCCACTACTGGATGGTTCCAACAGTGGACAGTAAATCTCAGCGCCATCAGAAATGAATCTAGGTGCAAAGCTAAGGCACCTAAAAACCATTCCCCATCTTTTTACTGTGTCTGCCAATTTTGATGAAGAATGGCCCAAAGCAATCTTTTCCTTTGGAGTGGAAGTGTGGCTTTGAGAGTCTGAGCCTTGCAGGTGGTAAATCAGCCATTTGTGGAATTGACGCCTTCCATCTTCTGCACTCAAGGAGTGCAGTTGTGAAGAAGTTGGTAAATACATTCTCATTAGGGGCTGAGCCCCCTTAAAGGTCTGATCCTAGAATCGCCCCTGCTGCTACTTCATACTTCATACACCTCAGAGGGAAATGTTGTAATGTTTACTGCACTACATTTATCTGACAGATTTTGCTTTATTGCTTCACTCTTATGAGTGACTCTTATTGCTTGTTTCTGCAACAGATCATTGAGTATCGGATACAATTAAAACTATTGAGGAAATATTTTCCTTTGACATTGGTCCAGTATTAAACGAGATCGCTGCAGTTGGCCACGGCGAAACAAGCTACAATGTAAGTTAATAGGACGTCAATTGTCCACCTTGTATTTATGTATAAAAGTGCTCGTTTTGCCACTGACAGGCTCAGATTAATAAAGTGTCTGACAACATTATGGAAAGGATTTCTAAGGAGGTCGACCTCTCTGTTAAAGAGAAATTGCATTCGCTAAACCCTCCAGACTCCATGTAAATAAACAGTAATTTTAGCATCGGGACAGGTCACTGAAACCGGGGACGTCTGGTCACCCTAGTTTAGGGTCTTAATCCTGGAATAGGAGCTTGGTTATTGGATGAGCAGAATGAAGGACTGGGTGAATGGCAAACACCTTAGTAAGGTTTTACAGTCAGCACCGAGGGTCTTGAGCATCCCAACCAGGCTTCAAACTTTGAGAGCAAATCTCTTAAAGGCTTTGACTTTACCTCTGTGGATATCAGAAGCATACATCACTGTAGCTATCTTGTTAAGTGTGAACTGGTGAGGCTGGCAAAATGTATTGTTTAAGGCAGCCATAGGGGTATAGTATAGTCTGTATAGGGGGTTGGAATGACCACACCACCACACAGGCCTCTACCAGCTTTAGATGGTCTACAATTAATGGTATTTGAACAACTCAGTCCCAAGACACAAAAAATGCCTTTTCTGTTTAAGACTTTTATAGAAAAAATTCCTAAGCATGAAATGAATACATGTTTTAGATAAAAAGACAATGGTAAAACTATGGAGCCGGTGGCAGAAAAGCAATTTACATGTGCCTGCATACCTTGTATGTGTGGGTAGGTCATAAGGTAGAGGAAACCAGTAAGCAGGGTGTTGGAGGTAGTGTCTGTCCCAGCAAAGTGAAGATCTAAAGCGTACATAATCAGTCGCTCTTCTGAAAAGTTAGAATCATCATCGCCTCTCTAAAAAGAGGAGAATGGTTGTTTTAATACAAACAGACATTAAATGCAAGTATGCATTACTGATGCACACAAATACACACTATGGTACATGAAAACTACACAAACTTGTGTGCACACGTAAGCTAAAGATACATGCAGATCATGCGGCGTACATAAGGTTGTAATCTAAAAATCTTTTGAAAAGGTACACACGCAAGCACACGCACACACGCGCACACACACACACACACAGACCTTATTCAGTTCATCCAGATAGCAGTCAACAAAGTCTCGTGGCTCTCCATGGACTCTGGTCTTCTTGTGCTCTTTTATCAAACCAATCACAAGATTCCTACAAGTCTGAAAAGAATTCAAGTCAACATTCATAGTTTGAATGAATTAAAAAATATTCTTCCCACTGATAAATGTCATGTTAAATTCTCAACCCAACATATTTTTAACATACCTCAACATTCTTAAGGACCTTGGTGAAGGGCAGCGGCAGGCCACGAATAATGGGAAAAGAGTCATACAGCTGTAAAAGAAGATAAATCATTAATTTATTTCAATCTAAACCGTAGCCTGTATAAAACATGGGCGCTAGTCTGTGATGTCAGCCATAGGTTTTGCTGTAAAGTTAGGCATTTTAACATGGGGTGGACAAGTGGACTTTCGAGGAACTGCCGTTTTAGGCACTACATTGGCTTAATTTTTTAGACCCAGAAGGTTCCACTTGAGCCAAAAACACAGATTCGGCTTGCTGGAATAATTGCTGTAATTGTTTTGTCCACACATATTTTATTTGAATGGACAGTAGTGCATTAATTATACAAAGTAACTGCTGGTTAATTTACAAGCTAAGATTCTGTGTTTATTTAGAAAACAACACTTCAATGTCAGTTAGTAGGCTAAGGATTGTGTCATAACCACGCGACTTGCTGTCGCATAGTAGAGGAATTACCATATAGTACAGGAGATGCTCGCAGGCAGTTTCGACTTACATTAGCAGTTTAATTACTAATGTTAACTAGCATTTTAGTTAGCAATAATTAGCCTGTCTATGTTATCTCCTAACATATATCTACGCTCTCCGTCTCTGCAAGATTTGGAATGATTGAGATTTCTCTTGGCACAGCAACCAGAAGACTTCCAACTTTCAGACAGGTTGCTCACTTCACATCTACATCTTGAAGCTCAGTTGGAGGCTGCGCAGTAACGCTCAGCCCTCAACCGGAAAAGTGCTTCTAATAGCCTTCACTGGTCTCCGTTCAGAGCAACGAGATCTGTTGGTCCATTTCTTTTTACTGTCTATAGAAAATTTGCAGGTGATGATAAAGTGTTGCCATCTTTCAAGCCTAAATAGCACGGACACCTGCTGCAATCACAGAGTCGAATGAGATAATGGAAGGACAGACAATCCAAAGTTAGGATTCAGATGCAACATTTATTCTGACTTTGTATTCGTGCAGAATTGGAGGGCAGTGCAGGATGTAACGCACACTCAAATCTTTCAACTTGATTAAGACATTTGTCTTGCTGTGTTTCAAAAGCCTATCAGCTTTTAAAAGTAGACTTATTATATACTGTTTTCAGATACATACTTGTATTTTGTGATTCTGCTAGAACATGTTTACATGTTTTAATTTCAAAACACTTTTTTTTTCTCATGCCCATGGCTGCTGCTCCTGTATTCCCATCTTATATTAGTCTGAGATGTTCTGTTGGAGCACCTGTCTCTTTAAGCCCCCCTCCTGAAAAGCCCAGTCTGCTCTGATTGGTCAGGGTTTCCGCATCTCCACGACTCTTCTGGGACTTCTGTAACTACTTTGTTGTTGCACTCCATAAGAGCAGGAGACTAACTGCAACAGATCATATAGCAGGACTTAGAAGCATGAAGCAAGTAATCAGCAATAAAGGCTTCTAAACCAAATACTACAAAAACAGACATGTTTCAGCAGTAATGTGACCCGAAATTGGGGAGAAATTAATAACATTGGCAGCCAAGAGTACAGCTTTATCTGGCGTTAGCATGCAGCTACTTGTAGTTAGTAATGGATGTAATGTAATAAAGCAGCACTTTCTACCGTCATAAATCCCAGATAAAGGCTTCTGAACCAAATACTACCCAAAATGACATGTTTCAACAGAAACGTGACACCCGTGGGTACAGTGGTCGCCCCATAACCGAAAGGTTGGGAGTTCAATCCCAGGCTCCTCCGGCCACATATCAAAGTGTCCCTGAGCAAGACATTGAACCCTAATTTCTTCCCGGCCGCTGCATATACTGTATATAGCTGTCTACTGCTCCTAATAGACTTAGGATGAGTTAAATTGCAGAAATAACATTTCACCACATTGTTCTGTGTGTATGTGACAATTATTAATAACGTTTGTTTGTTGTTGTTTGCTTTCACTGACTTACCATGCAGCTACATGGGACAATGTAAACACAGCAGTAGCCTAAAAAAAACTGCAATAGCCTGCCTGGACCAATCATAGAAACCCAAAGAGTAGAAAAATACGTTGAAACCGGAGCGTTCAGAACAGTGGGAACTCTGAGGTTTTTGCTCATAGGGATTCTCTGAACTACGTCTCACTCATTATTTGAAGCTCTGGCCAAGTTTAACATGAAAATCAGACCTTGTAACGTTATATGACAGAAAATATGTAAAAGCATAATATTCCCCTAAAAAATTAGTATAGCCATCTTTGGGCACCCAGAGTTCTATAATAGTAACTCTATTTGACACCAAATGTTCAAAGAAAATTGCAAGGAGAAAAGTAAGCGAGGAAGTTGGACTGCCTGGTAAGTTCTGAAAGTAGGTGTCTGTAATTGTTGTGTTAAGGGAGCCGCTACAATGTTAGCATAGCATAGCTCTGATAGATCTGACCTCCATTCAGAAAAAAGCATCTTAAAAGTTGTTTGTCTTGTGGACAGACCTGACCAAGCATGAATTCAGACTTTTTACTATCATCATCATGATGTAGTCATACTTTTGATCCGTTAATTGGAAATAAATCACCTCAAAACCAGTTTATTTTGGGTTCATACTGCTCATACTCCTCTCAGGCGCGTCTCAATGTGGGCAGCGCAGGATGTGACCCCAATGACAGCCAAGTGGGGTCATCTACACATGTCTTTGAGGTTTCTTTGTTAGTTGAGGCTGCAACTTTGCCAGTTAAAGTTCACCAAAGTTGAACTCCACACGATGCAAAACGAATTTGCTTTGCTCCCGGAATCAAATGTTTTCCCCCAGTATTGAATGGAAGTGAGGTGGGGGATGAATCTTCGCAAATGTTAATTTTACGCATGTGTGACCGTGCTTTGATTCTGTGGTAAAACGCATACAAGTAATTTGCATGTGTGCGTGTTGTTAGCATGCTAATGTGCTAAACTAAGATAGTGATCAACGGTAAACATTATACCTGCTAAATCAGAATCAGAATCAGCTTTATGTGCCAGGTATGAGGACACATACGAGGAATTTTGCTTTGGATTATACATTGCTCACAATGTGCTTACTCATACAAAACAAACAACAAAAACTAACACTATATACATACTATAAACAGAAACAATATAGACAGGTTGAGGCAGTAGTGCAATGAAGAGTGCAAAGTGTGCAGGAGTAAATTATTTTTTGTGATAAATTATCATTTTAATTATGGAGCATAGTGCAAAGGATGCTGGAATAAATAAGTATTATGTTATTATATAAGTATTATATTACAATATGAACAGTATAAACAGCTCTGAAATAGAGAATGATGAATAAATAATAAATGGAACCAGTAAACAGGTGCTGATTAGAGACAGTGTTACTGGGTTATTGCACAGGAATTGAACCTGACACTGTGAATCAGAAGTCAGCTGTTCATCAGAGTGATGGCTTGTGGAAAGAAACTGTTCCTGAGTCTGTTGGTTTTGGCGTACAGTGCTCTGTAGCGCCTACCAGAGGGGAGAAGCTGGAACAGGTTGTGTCCGGAGTGAGATGGGTCTGCAGTGATGTTTTCTGCCCGTTTCCTGACTTTGGAAGTGTATAAGTCATGAATGGAGGGCAGGTTGGCACCGATGATCTTTTTCTGCAGTCCTAACTTTCCGTTGTAGTCTGCTCCTGTCCTTTTTGGTGGCGGATCCAAACCAGACAGTGATGGAAGTGCAGAGGACAGACTGGATGATCATCCCGTTGTCTGAAGTGTGAGTTAGTGAGTTGGTGTGGGGGAGGGTGTCACTGTGGGCTTTTCAAACCTACAGTAAAATCCATTCAGCTCGCTCAGCCAGTCGTTCAGGACCAGCAGTATTGGTGGATGGTCTCCTGTAGTTTGTGAGTATCTGCAGGCCTCTCCACACTGCCCAAGGGTCGCTGTTTGTGAAGCGGTTTTCCAGCTTATCAGCATAGCTCTTCTTAGCTGCTTTGATCTCTTTGGTCAGTGTGTTCCTGGCCTGGTTATACAGGACTTTGAGCTGCTCTTTGGACTGACGAAGCTGCCTGAGTTTTGCTGTGAACCAGGGTTTTTGGTTGTTATATGTGCAGAAGGTTTTAGTCAGCACACACATGTCCTCACAAAAACAGATGTAAGATGTCACAGTGTCAGTTAATTCGTCCAGATCAATGGCTGCAGCCTCAAAAACACTCCAATCAGTACAGTCAAAGCTGGCCTGTAAATCCCAGCTTTGACTCGTTGGTCCATCTTTTCACACTCTTTACAACAGGTTTAGCAGATTTTAGTTTCTGCCAGTATGTCGGGACCAGACAGTGATCAGAGAGTCCCAAAGCTGCACGCGGGACAGAGCGATAGGCGTCTTTTTAATGTAGTATAGCAGTGGTCCAGTGTGTTAGTGGCCCTGGTGGGGGCAACTTTAATATGCTGTCTATACTTTTGGAAGTTCATGGCTGAGGTTTGCTCTGTTGAAGTCCCCAAGAACAATGAGCAGGAGTCAGGATGTTTTTTCTCTACATTAGTTATCTGGTCGGCCAGGTGCAGTAACACCTTAATAACACATGTCTGAGGCGGAATGTAGACGGCGACCAGAATAAACGAGGAAAACTCCCAGCGGTGAATAGAAGAGTTTGCAGTTTATGAATAATGTTTCTAAGTGAGGGCTGCATGATTTCTTCAGCACTGTGACATCTGTACACCAACCTTCGTTTATGTAGAGACAGAGTCCCGCCTCCTTGTTTTTTCCCCATGAGCTCCAGTACGCGATCCGCCCGGGGAAAGATTGAGATCCCGTTAGGTGCAGTGCGCTGTCCGGAATGCGCGGGGTGAGCCAGGATTCAGTAAAACAGAGGGAGGCAGATCTGCAGAAGTCCGAGTTAGTTCTATTGAGGAGGGACCGCAGTGCGAAAGGCTTGCTGTCTCACTTAACCAGCGTGCCAGCGCTCCTCTCTCGGCATCTCCGGTAGATCCCATACAGAGCTGCTGCTCCTCCAACTAATAACTCAGAGAAAGTTCCAGGTTCGATAAAGAGCAGTAGAATAGTATGAGCAGTTGAAAGTCCAACATCTGCATGTTAGCATGTTAAAGTTACTATTTATGTTACAGCACTACTGATCCGAAGAACAGTCACACGGACACGCTAGCTTCAAAGAATGGATTGATGCCACTGATAGTATCATGAATTGTACATCACTTGTAACCGCTATCTGCCCTGTCTCAAGGTCCGATTCACAAAAGATATTGAGCAAATTTCTTTTTTTGCATCTGATCGGTGCAGGCCCAGACTGTATCTGCAGCATCAGGGAAAAATCCTGGTGGCCTAGCTAGCTGATTGGCTCGGAGTGTCAGACCAGTGTAAACCCCTAAAGGCCGCCAGCGATTTTCTGCCGACACTCACCGCCTTTACTGAGGTTGTAGCAGGCTCAAAGATGATCCGAATTATGATAATAGTATCTTATGAAACTTAAGTACTGTCACTACATAACTACAACGCTGGGAATAACTTGTCAGTGTCTAGGCTTCCAGAGTTAGGTTTACTCATACCTTTGAATCTACTGTATGAGAGCTAAACACTCGGCCTGGTAGGCTAAAAGCAAGGGTGAGAGGCCTACTTTTGTCATAGCCGGGCCGTTGTTCCGCTCTTCGGACCAGCCAGGTCACTGGCGCGGTGTGAATCAGCCTCGACACTCCATTGACAGTTAATTTGTAGACATTTAAGACGCGGACAAAACTTTAACAGAACTTGATGGGGAAACGTCACGTTCCCGATCCTCATATGCCTGCATTGACTTGGCACAGTATGGTTTCAGACTTCCTATAAGGGGTGCTCAAAATGTAATTGAGGTCCCCTACCTTCCTCAACACTCTGTATGGACCAGTAAAACCAGGTCTCAACTGATCACATGGTCCTTGAACCAACACCAACAGAAGGTCACCTGGATAAAAAGTGCGCAAAACAGCTTTCCTGTCATACCTGGTCCTCATTTGAGCCTTGGCTGCAACCAGGTTCTTCCCTGCAACTACACAGGCTGACTGCAGCCTGGCTCTTAAAGAAGAGACATACTGTAGGATCCCCTGGTTATGTCGGTTTAATGACCTGTTCCTTAACTAGGTGGAACGTGCCCCTCACCTCGTGACCAAAAATGAGGACTGAAACTCAGAGACTTAGTGGGAGCATCTTGAACAACAAACAACAAGAATGGGATGGCCTCATCCTATTCCTTTGGCTGTGCCTCAATAAATGTTCTCAACGTGCTCTTTAATGTGCTATGAAACTGTTTTATAGCTCCCTGTGACTGCAATTTTCAACTCAGCCATGACATACTTATACAGCTTGGATGTGAAATTTCAACAATGAAAGGGACTACCTTAAAGAAGTAGAGGAATCGGGGCGCTGTATACAGACTCAGCTTTTTTTTTATTTGCACATTGCTTAAGCCTATATCATGGGTAGGATTCAGTCAAGGTATTTAAATGTGCCAGAGAGAAACCGTATTTGGGATTTGAATATCCCAGCCTATCAGTGCTGTTGGTGTTTTCCAAAACACACCATCAGACTTAAAAAAAAAGATGGCATGATTTGAAGCAGAGGACACACAGAATTAATGAGCTTCATTACCACCAACTCTCTGAAGACGCCAATAATTTCCCTGTAACGTGTGGCTATTAGTGCTAATCTTTGTGAGTTTAACCGTTTTTGCAATGAGGCTCATTTGCATTGAAATGGGCTAATTTTGCACTGAATATATGCAAATTACCTAGAGTGCATTTTACACTTTGCCGATGCTTTGGGAATTACAAGGTCTTATTGTGTTATTTGTGCAGGTTTAGCTGTAAAAGAGTGCAATCCTTTTGAGAATTTGAACATTATACTTGTTAATATTTCTAATATTTCTGAGCCAGGTTTGAAGGCAGAAACATGCTTTCACTCACCACAGTCCATGGTCCATTAATTATCTTGGCAATCTCAGTAAAGCATTGAACAATCACTTTGATGAACTCATCATCATACTCGTAGCGTGTACCAAACAGGACCTGGCAGATGATGTTGGAGGCCACATTATGAAACATAACTTGAGGATTCAAGGTATTGCCTGTAAAAAGATGATGTTGACAAAGTATGATACAGCATTGTGCAATAACAGAAAAGAACATTAAACATAGCAAAATGCAAAATTCATTCAAGTTAATGAAAATGTATAATCAAAATCCACCCTATCAATGAGTAGCAATGAGTATTTGTGCTGCTCAGAAAACCCTCCCATCTGTATTAGGATTGTGTGGACCCTCAGATGACATACCAATACTCTTTTCCAGTGTATCAATGGTGTATTGTATCTCTGTCTGAATCCTCTCCTCCATGGAATGTTTCCCGAGACCAAAGTTCCTCAAGGTCGCCAGAGCAAAGCGGCGATGGTCCCTCCAAATAGAGCCATAATCTGCCAAAACCACTCCTATAACAGGTATAGTGACACAGTGAGTATACAGTATAAGCTTACAGGTCTTCCTAATTTACTTTCAAACCTGAGACATTGCTATCTATTCGAGAATTAGCCAAGTCATTGCTGCATCACTGCTGCTGCAACACAGAAAAAAGCTTTTGATCAGTCCTAAATTAATTTGTTAAATTAAGGCCCTTACATTCTCTCTCATTTAAATAATGATATTTTCTCAGAACTCTTTTAGTACAGCGCAGGGTCTGGCATGGCTGCCCATACAGCTGCTTCATTTTTGGCATTGAACCATTAGCGTGTGCAATTAATTCCTGCAATATCTAGTGTGTAAATCTTCATCATTATGTTTTAAAATTAAACACGTATGCTGATATGTTTCTCACCTCATCGGTAGTATGTTTTCCAAAACACACCATCAGACTTTAAAAAAAAGATGGCATGATTTGAAGCAGAGGACACACAGAATTAATGAGCTTCATTACCACCAACTCTCTGAAGACGCCAATAATTTCCCTGTAACGTGTGGCTATTAGTGCTAATCTTTGTGAGTTTAACCGTTTTTGCAATGAGGCTCATTTGCATTGAAATGGGCTAATTTTGCACTGAATATATGCAAATTACCTAGAGTGCATTTTACACTTTGCCGATGCTTTGGGAATTACAAGGTCTTATTGTGTTATTTGTGCAGGTTTAGCTGTAAAAGAGTGCAATCCTTTTGAGAATTTGAACATTATACTTGTTAATATTTCTAATATTTCTGAGCCAGGTTTGAAGGCAGAAACATGCTTTCACTCACCACAGTCCATGGTCCATTAATTATCTTGGCAATCTCAGTAAAGCATTGAACAATCACTTTGATGAACTCATCATCATACTCGTAGCGTGTACCAAACAGGACCTGGCAGATGATGTTGGAGGCCACATTATGAAACATAACTTGAGGATTCAAGGTATTGCCTGTAAAAGATGATGTTGACAAAGTATGATACAGCATTGTGCAATAACAGAAAAGAACATTAAACATAGCAAAATGCAAAATTCATTCAAGTTAATGAAAATGTATAATCAAAATCCACCCTATCAATGAGTAGCAATGAGTATTTGTGCTGCTCAGAAAACCCTCCCATCTGTATTAGGATTGTGTGGACCCTCAGATGACATACCAATACTCTTTTCCAGTGTATCAATGGTGTATTGTATCTCTGTCTGAATCCTCTCCTCCATGGAATGTTTCCCGAGACCAAAGTTCCTCAAGGTCGCCAGAGCAAAGCGGCGATGGTCCCTCCAAATAGAGCCATAATCTGCCAAAACCACTCCTATAACAGGTATAGTGACACAGTGAGTATACAGTATAAGCTTACAGGTCTTCCTAATTTACTTTCAAACCTGAGACATTGCTATCTATTCGAGAATTAGCCAAGTCATTGCTGCATCACTGCTGCTGCAACACAGAAAAAAGCTTTTGATCAGTCCTAAATTAATTTGTTAAATTAAGGCCCTTACATTCTCTCTCATTTAAATAATGATATTTTCTCAGAACTCTTTTAGTACAGCGCAGGGTCTGGCATGGCTGCCCATACAGCTTCTCATTTTTGGCATTGAACCATTAGCGTGTGCAATTAATTCCTGCAATATCTAGTGTGTAAATCTTCATCATTATGTTTTAAAATTAAACACGTATGCTGATATGTTTCTCACCTCATCGGTAGTCGTATCAGTACTCTTATGTTTTAAAATTAAACACGTATGCTGATATGTTTCTCACTACAAACAGACCAGATTCTTCTACACCAGCAATTATTGATCCCATCCCACTGCTATAATTGGAGAGCGGTGTGGTCGTTAAGTGCGTAAGAGGGATTATTAGGTACTTGTATCGGTAGTCGTATCAGTACTCTTAAATTAAATAACTTTATTTTGTGTACTGGGCACCTTGGTGTGCAATGGCTGAAGGATAGATAAGCAAACAACAATAAATGGCCAAAGAAGATGTGAGTATAGACAAATAGCTGTTAATAGCAAGCTATCCTCTGTCATTTAATTAGCCTTGAGGGAGCAGTGGTTGTTTATCAAAGCACAGTTTCCAACTTTCGTTGGAAAATTGGACCAGATTCAGTCGGACATCTCAGTCTGCACAGCAGACATCAAGAAACTAAACAAGGAATGCTCTTAACTCGACGCGCAAATAATGAAGGTTACAGTCTACGTGTAGTGCTGTGTGTAGTAAGCATAGCACCCTGTTGGTTCTTGAACGTACCTAAACTAGACCAAATTAGCTCCACCCAGACCAAACCCCCTCGTTAGCTGAGCTTATATAAAGCACCTGTATCATCATGGCTTTATCGCTGCCTGTTGGTCGCCACATGGGACCATCTCTGTGACTTTTAGGTAGGTAATTGTGTTAAGTCTGTTTAAGCTTTCAAGGTGTTTTTAAATACTGAGTTGTATATTTTGCAGCAGTCTGCTGCCTGCCTGACTGTTGGGGCCTGGAAGGGATTCCAAGCTCCCCTGCATGGAGTGGTGTGATGAACTCTCCCTTAGCCTACTGAGTACATTTGAGTGAAGGTATAAGTAACTTAAAGCAGCAAGTCTGGTATGATCTCTACCTGAGCTAAATGTTATTGCACATTGACCACTGCTTTTAAACTTGTCATTAATGTAATCTTCTGTCTGAATTGTAGGTTGTCAGCAGCTGTCTTGCCTTAGTTTAGTTGTTTTTTGGATTTTAATCATTTTAGTACATCTTTGTTAGTGCCCCCAGGACACTCTCCCTGTTTGGTTTGCTTGTATTTTAGGTTATCAACTGGTTTGTTTTCTTGACTTTGTTAAATTGTTGTTTTGCTTTCCAGTGGCGCTAGTAGCCAGCTTGTGGTGGAGGCTAGGCACGTTATCGTGGTTCCCTTCACAGATTGTAGTGATAACCGCATGGTGACACGATTTGTGGTGACACGATTTGCGGTGAACTGGTTTGCAGTGACTATCAATTGCAGTGGGCACATGCGGTAGCTAAATTGGTGCACCCCTGGAATACACCCTTCAACAGCTGGCCTCTGCCCCCCCCCCTTCCTTTGATAATTTAAACCATACAACCATACCTGGGAGTGTATCTGTTTTGAAAGAATTAACCTGATTGCTAAATATATTGTAATACAACCGTTTCTACGTTTTCTATTGCAATTTCATTTAAACATCCTCATTTCTAACCGTCCTCTTTACAAAAACTTTCAGTAATAAATTATCCATTAATAAATGAATATTTCTTTTGTAACCACGTCTCTGTCTTACTTCAATTAGTGAACCTGTGTGCCCTTTTGTATAACTTGGGAGCTTGTTGAAATAGAAAACATTTCTTGGGGTGGAAGTCCCCAGGTGGCGTTGTCGGTTAGACTCGGGTGGCGACTCCTCCCCTAGCGTCACCCGCCTTGCCACATATGGTTTAAACTAATGCCATGGGGAAATATGGTGAACTAGAATCAGGTTTAGCTCAGCAAGAGGACCGGTCCCGTTGGGACAATATCCGCATCATTGGCGTCGCCGAACGCGCTACAATATGCAACGCATCCATCCCCAAATGGTTCCCTGCAATTGGAGAAAAGTTGGCGATCATGAGAGCTCACTGCATCTGCCTGCCACATGGTGCGCCAGAGGCCCCCACACAATTATTTCAAGATGCGGTTTCATGCATCCTGAGTTTTCTCCACTGAAAATCAACCTTCGCCTTACTTGGTCAAATAGAGAGCCGAAGTCTACTTCCGGTCCATGGGACCTATTGTTAGAAAAATATGAACAGGAGTCAATGGAGAGAATTTTTTTGGTTTGACTTGTGCAATGCATTTCACAAATGATGTGTGTAAATTGTGATGTGTGAGATCGCTTAGTGAACTACATCTCTCGCCTCAAACAATATACGTCACTAGAGAAATATGGCTGTCCAGTGCTTAATTTGTAAAGTGGGAGGTCCCAGAGTGCAGGGGGGGGTGGAGGTAACGGGGGAAAAAATAAATGACACTGCCTACGTAGCTTCTGACTAAAAAACCTAAACAACGCTGTGTGTACATCAGGGCCATGGTTATTTTTATTTCAGAACATGCACTGCATCGGTGCGAAATGTAAATTGCACTGCAACAATCGTTTTCACAAGCAGTAATTATCCATTGGACTATTAAATTAACAAAAAACCCACAGTGGTCTCCACATTCTTGATCGGCAGAAACGTTTGCTTGTTTGGGATCAGACTGGCCAGCGTATTTGAAAAAGTTAAGCAAACTTTGTCTTTTTGACAGGCTATAACAGCAATCTCAACCAGCACAAGCGCTTGTCACTTGAAGTGCAGTGCCGCATTGTTGAAGTGCCTCCCCTCCCTCTGTTCCTCTCCCCCCCTCCGTCTTACCCTGAAAATTCACCTCAAAACGCATCGAAAATGCAAACGCAAGATTTTTGTGGAACTTCAATGGGGAATAAAGATTACCAAGACATAACATTGAACACTACACAAACGGTCTTTTTTCTTTCATTTAGGCGATTCATTTTTCATGGTGACACAGGAGGTGCCGGATCCAATAAAAAAGGTTCCGGATCCAACGTTGGAGGTGGTCTCCTTGTTGAGCTTTACCATCTTCTTCCAAGACGAAGTCAGAAGTATCAAGAGGTGAAAACTATTATAAATTGGGTCATGTCGAGAGCTGCAGCTACTCGAAGGAGGTTTTGGAACTGCGATTGGAGGGAAAATGTGGTGACATCAGGTAAGCGACTTGGACTTTTCCCATAGCATTTTACATGACTATCTTGCGACAAACTGACATTCTTGACATGTAAAATCATTTCATTTTGAAAAACGTGTAATCTAAGGCACAAGTCGATTGGGACCAGAAAATGCTTTGTCTTTTGCCATTGACCACTGTTTTTTTTCTCAAAGATAGGTCCCATGGAGGCAAACAGAAGGGGCGGGACTTTGGCTCTCTATTAAATGGGCAATGTGTTTACATCACCTGGCATAATATTGACGTGGCATTTATACAGGAGTTCCAAATGAGAGACGGATGTTAAATGGTTTGCCAATAGGCATTATACTGCTGCCTCTTCCTCGCATAAGCGTGTCCTTCCTTTTTAAAATTTTAGAACATTAAGGCAGCACAGACTGTTGCATTTTATATCTCAAAACTGTCATCGCAGGGCGTAACATTTGCTTTCTTTCCATTTATGCTCCAAATCAGTTTGATCCAGATTTCTATAACAATGTCACTGCACTTTTATCAGATATGCAGAGCTTTTTTTATTATAGGAGCAGACATGAACGCTACTCTGAACCCTGAGCTTGACCGTTCTCATGGGGGCAACCAGCATTCTGATAATTTTGCAACTGCTGCATTTCAAGGTCTTATGTCAGGTTTCAGCCTGACTGATTAATTCCGTGCCATTAATCCCTCTTATAGTCAGTAAATATTTTATTCTAATAGACATAAGACTTATTATAGGATTGATTATTTATTGGCTTCTCAATATCGATATAGCTATATCACAAGTTCATGATGTAGACATTCTCCCTAACCCACTGTCTGATCATGGTGTAGTAATTGCTAAATTAACCCTCATGGACACACCCATCAGGGCAACAAGATAGTGCTTTAACATAACTACTTAAAAACAAAGATTTCTGTGAATACTTTAGAACGGCATTGAATAACTTCTTGGCTGAGAATGCTGGTTCTGTTGATCCACGTATGCTTTGGTACGCAATCAAGGGCTGTATTAGAAACTCCTATCTTTTTCTTCCGACCTCGACAAAACTAGACTGGGTGAAATATCTGAACTTGAGTCAAAATTACATTATTTTGAGCAGGAACAACATAACCTAGGGTCTCATTTATAAACGTGGCGTACACACAAAATGGGGCTAAAAAGGTGCGTATGCCACTTCACACGCAAAGGTTGTGATGTATAAAAAAAATCTTGACGGCAGAATGTGTGGTCCTCCACGCAAACTCGGACCCATGCGTACGCACATTTTGGAGACGATGTAAATTGGTGAGGTGGTGAACTGATGTCACTGTAGAAAGTAAATGGGAAGAACGTAATATTTTCAAGTATTGATGCCTCACACACTTCTTAAATCCAGGAGTGTTATTTGCGCTTGTACTGAGTGAAAATTGTCCCATAAACGCCTGTAAAATCCAACTAAAATCTTAAATTAAAATCCGTTCTTAATATTTAATCGGCACTGTCTCACCTCATTGTCTGCTACAGAGTGCAGGAGGAGATGGCCCGACTGCATGGAATAGAGGATAGCATCAAATACCCTACCATTAGATAACTGCAGAACACCGTGTGAATAACTAAATATCTGTCTTTAATACTGTGCATACAGTATATCATCAAATGTCAGTCTGGAAATACAGCTGTTAAGCTCTCGCGCAATCGTTACACTTGATGTCCTCTTTTTCGGTCATAACTTTAATACTTTTGGTGACACAACCTGCATGAAGAAACATGTTTGCGATTAGGTCTTCAAATTGTATCTCAGGGTGGGGCATACCAGTAGTTGATGCAGTGATTTTGGCAAGGTGTTAACAATCACAAATTGTTGTAAATGTATAAATACTGTGATGACCCCCATGCATATTGCTGCATAATGGCAATGATAGCACTGCAGGAGGACTACGCCAATGGAAGAATCGGGAGAGAAAGAGACTTCAAGGACCATGACGATGACTGGCTAATATGCTGATTTAAATTCCCTAAAGCTGTGCTCTTGGATCCATGTACTGAATTGGGTCCAGCAGAGAGGGATACAAACCGGAACCGTGCCATCCCGGTCCAAATACAGGTCCTCGCCACTCTGTGTGCAACCAACGGTTTCCAGAGGGAAATTGTATGTATGTATGTATGTATGTGTGTATGTATGTAGTTCTGTTAAATCTCATTTTAGTAAGGATCCTACGCACAATTTTATAAATGAGACCCCTGGGCTTTTCAGAGGAAAGAGAAAAGCCCTTGATTCAGTCAAGGCAGACTTAAATACCATCTAGAGCAGAATTTCAAATTCATAGAACAAGAAGGAATTACTATTTTAATGGAGCTAGAATGAGTCACCTTCTTGCGCAAAGATTGCAGAAAAATGAGAAATATTCGAACATTACAGCCATCCGATTTCAGGTAGCCCTTCTATCCAATCCTAAAGAGACTAATACAGAATTTTGTTCATTTTATGCATCACTATACTCCTCTAAAATCTCCCCGGACAAAGACCAGTGTGTAAACTTTTTAAGCAATTTGGAGGGATTGATATCTATCCATCATTATGCAACATGACCACCAACACATTTTAACACTAAACACATTTTTAGCCGAATAGAGACCGACCTAGAGAGATGGTCTCATCTTCCTCACCCACTGCGGAACCCTGTCTATTATTAAGATGGATGTTCTGCCACCAGTGAACTTCTTCTCCTCTGTTACCCCTACCTCCCACCAATTACTGGGAAAAAATACATTCACTAGTCTCCAAATTCATATGGGGGGCAAGCAACCCCGGCTTAAGATGTTTATCTTGCAGCCCCACAAATATGAAGGTGGTCTTTCTGTTCCAAATTTCAAACACTACTTCTGGTCATTTGGGCTTCGTCCCCTCTCGACATGGATCAGTCCCATGGAGGCCCATGGAAGAGAGGCTCGCCTTACCTCACAGGCTGCAAGATTTGATGTATGCTGCTAAACCAATTAAACACTCCAAGCTACGCCTAGGGCCTATTGCTTCCGTCCTTCTCAGTGTGGCGTACAGCAGAGAAGGTGTTCAGAACGACTCAAAAGCGACATGAATAGTCCAATTTTTAATAACCTCTCACTGGGAATGTCCCCTTCTTGTTTCCTGCCTAAAGCAACAGAGGCATGCATATACAGTCAGGTCCATAAATATTGGGACATCGACACAATTCTAATCTTTTTGGCTCTATACACCACCACAATGGAGTTGAAATGAAACGAACAAGATGTGCTTTAACTGCAGACTTTCAGCTTTAATTTGAGGGTATTTACATCCAAATCAGGTGAACAGTTTGTATATGTGCCTCCCACTTTTTAAGGGACCAAAAGTAATGGGACAATTGGCTGCTCAGCTGTTCCATGGCCAGGTGTGTGTTATTCCCTCATTATCCCATTTACAAGGAGCAGATAAAGGTCCAGAGTTCATTTCAAGTGTGCTATTTACATTTGGAATCTGTTGCTGTCAACTCTCAATATGAGATCCAAAGAGCTGTCACTATCAGTGAAGCAAGCCATCATTAGGTTGAAAAATCTAAACAAACCCATCAGAGAGATAGCAAAAACATTAGGTGTGGCCAAATCAACTGTTTGGAACATTCTTAAAAAGAGAGAACGCACCGGTGAGCTCAGCAACACCAAAAGACCCGGAAGACCACGGAAAACAACTGTGGTGGATGACCGAAGAATACTTTCCCTGGTGAAGAAAACACCCTTCACAACAGTTGGCCAGATCAAGAACACTCTCCAGGAGGTAGGTGTATGTGTGTCAAAGTCAACAATCAGAGAAGACTTCACCAGAGTGAATACAGAGGGTTCACTACAAGATGTAAACCATTGGTGAGCCTCAAAAACAGGAAGGCCAGATTAGAGTTTGCCAAACAACATCTAAAAAAGCCTTCACATTTCTGGAACAACATCCTATGGACAGAGGAGACAAAGATCAACTTGTACCAGAGTGATGGGAAGAGAAGAGTATGGAGAAGGAAAGGAACTGCTCATGATCCAAAGCATACCACCTCATCAGTGAAGTATGGTGGTGGTAGTGTCATGGCGTGGGCATGTATGGCTGCCAATAGAACTGGTTTCTGAAGTGTTTTCGGGCAATATTATCTGCTCATATTCAGCCAAATGCTTCAGAACTCATTGGACGGCACTTTACAGTGCAGATGGACAATGACCCGAAGCATACTGCGAAAGCAACCAAAGAGTCTTTTAAGGGAAAGAAGTGGAATGTTTTGCAATGGCCAAGTCAATCACCTGATCTGAATCAGATTGACCATGCATTTCACTTGCTGAAGACAGTTGCAGTAGAGGCCTGGCAGAGCATCACCAGGGATGAAACCCAGCGTCTGGTGATGTCTATGCGTTCCAGACTTCAGGCTGTAATTGAATGCAAAGGATTTGCAACCAAGTATTAAAAAGTGAAAGTTTGATTTATGATTGTTAATCTGTCCCATTACTTTTGGTCCCTTAAAAAGTGGGAGGCACATATACAAACTGTTGTAATTCCTACACCGTTCACCTGATTTGGATGTAAATACCCTCAAATTAAAGCTGAAAGTCTGCAGTTAAAGCACATCTTGTTCGTTTCATTTCAACTCCATTGTGGTGGTGTATAGAGCCAAAAAGATTAGAATTGTGTCGATGTCCCAATATTTATGGACCTGACTGTATTGAAAGATGTTTGATGATGGTCTCTGTGCCTTTAATGACCTACAAACTACATATAACCTGCCTGGGTTCTCTTTCTATCTCCTGAGTTAAGGTCCTTCATGAGGGCTTTCGGTGTCTCTTGGAATACACCACTCATCCCTCATGCTTTGCACAGTGTTTTTAAATAAGGAGGGTCAAACCAAGAGTTTGGTATCTGTACTGTACTCCCTGTTTTCTTCATCTGCTTACAACATGTGTACAACATGTGTGGTCTAGGGATCTGGGTCTTCCTGTTGATAATGAATCAATACTATGGAGCAGAGTATGGGCCGCTGTGGTAGAATCCTCTTAGAACCCTGATCATCAGCAGATCCTTTTGAACTTTATCCATAGGAGTCCTAGAACTTACTCCAAGGAAACTCCACATAATGAGAATTAGTCCCTCTGCAATATGCAACCTCTCTGCTGATGGGAAGATAGGCTCTTTCATGAATATGTTTTGGGAATGCAGCATTGTTGTGGATTTTTGGAGTCAGGTGTCCTCTACACTGTCAGGTGTGTTGGGCACTGTAGTACCATGTTCATATCCTAATAAACGTGTATTGTTAGCCTAGTGGCACTCATGACTCTTTCCAGGACAAGCCTGGGCCCTGTGTATTCACTTCTTCATCAATCAATGTTGTGATAGGTAATAGAAAAATGGTGAATCCGCTAAGTAAGAAAAAGAAGCACTTAACTGCCAACTTAGCAAATTTAGCATCCATTCCTCGTCAGCCACAGCCTGTCCCAAAAAACGAGACATAATTATTTTAACACTAACATTAGCCTTACTAAACGTCAGGTCTTTGGCGGGTAAATCATTTTTAATCAATGATTTTATTATTAAGCACAATCTTGACCATGTTTTTAACTGAAACCTGGTTAGACAGTGATGCTATTCTTGTAGAGTCGGCTCCCCCTAGCTTAAATTTTATGAGTGAGAATAGAGCGAATAAGAAAGGAGGTGGAGTTGCCATTTTGTTTAATGACTCGTTCCAATGTACTCAAATATCTTATGGAAACTTTGCTTCTTTTGAATATGTGGCTCTTCAGCTAAGGTCCCCGTCTCGACCTATATTTCTAATTATCTACAGGCCACCTAAATACTGTGCATCCTTCTTTGGCGACTTTAGTGAACTGCTGTCTATAATCTGTATTAACTTTGACTGTGTAGTTATTGCTGGTGATTTCAACATTTATGTTGACAATCCCCAGGATAGAGGGACCAAAGAACTTTGTATTTGTGAGAACTTGTGAAGATTTCCAAGGTTGTGGTGACTGATGCTGCTCTCTCTGATCATTCCTGTGTTTTCTTTAATGGCACTATCTCTGTGCACAAAAGTGTCTAAACAAAGTTAATAAGAAAACGGTATCACTGACAACCCCAGTGAAACATTCATTCAGCTTTTCTCGTCTACACCCACCCTCTCAGGGGTCTCAGTCACTGAGCTTGTAGACAGTTTCAATTGTAAAATTACAAATGTTATTGATGCCATTGTTCCCATTAAGGTAAAAACTGTCTCTGATAAGAAAAGATCTCCATGGAGAAATGCCATACTGGTAAGAACAGAAAAAAAGTGTCAAAGTAGAACGCAGGTGGCGAAAAACTAATCTCCAGGTCCACTACAACACCTATAAAGAGAGATTTGCATTTATAATTTGGAACTGAGGAATGCAAGGCGGTTCTTCTCGGACATTATTGCCAAAAACAATAACTCTAGTGCTTTGTTTGCTACTGTCAATATAACAAACCCTCCAGTACCAGTAGCATCTGAACTTTTATCCACCGAGGCCTGCAATGATTTTGCCACCTTTTTCAAAGACAAAATTCTGAAAATTAGACAATCAGTGCTTCCATATCGAGTACAGGGTATGTGTTGTCACAGTGTCCAGGCAAAACAAATTCCAATATGACCCAATTTCATATGATTAACCGTAAAAACCTGGAGGACATTATACAACATCTGAAAACCTCCTCCTGCTGCCTTGATATTCTACCAACGGGCCTTTTCAAAAATGTTCCGAATTGTTTGGCTACAGATTGTAAACACGTCTCTTCTCTCAGGTATCTTCCTGCAGTCATTAAGCCACTCTTAAAAAAGAACAATCTAGACACGTCACTAATGAGCAACTATAGGCCGATATCAAACCTTCCATTTTTAAGTAAAATCACTGAAAAAACGGTTTCTCAACAACTCAACCTTTTCTTGTCACTAAACAACAGTTTTGATGCCTTCCAGTTGGATTTTCAACCACACCACAGCACTGAGACAGCTCTTGTTAAAGTCTTTAATGACATCCACTTAAACACAGATAGTGGCAAAATTTCAGTCTTGGTATTACTTGATCTCAGTGCTGCATTTGATGCGGTCGACCATGACATATTACTAGACCGAGTTGGAAAGCTGGGTTGGCATTTCTGGCTCAGTACTAAAGTGGTTTGAATCTTATTTAAAGAATAGGGACTACTTTGTGTCTATAGGGAATTTTCACTGGCTCAAATTATGGAAAACAATAAAATAAGTTACCATAGTTATGCGGATGACACCCAAATTTATATAACCTTATCGCCAGGGGACTATAGTCCAATACAACTGACTAAGTGCATTGAACAACGACTGGATGTGCCAGAACTTTCTAAATTAAATGATGAAAAAACTGAGGTGGTTGTTTTTGGAGCAAAGGAGGAACGATTAAAAGTCAGCACTCAGCTTCAAATGATAATGTTAAAAACAACAGACAAAGCCAGAAATCTAGGTGTAGTCATGGACTCAGACCTCAATTTTAACAGCCTCATTAAGACAATTACAAAGTCAGCCTATTACCACCTTAAAAATATGTCAAGGGTTAAAGGACTTATGTCTCAACAGGATTTGGAAAAACTTGTCCATGCTTTTATCTTTAGTAGACTTGACTACTGTAATGGTGTCTTTACAGGTCTCCCTAAAAAATCAGACAGCTGCAGCTGATTCAGAACGTTGCTGCTCGAGTCCTCACTAAGACCAAGAGAGTGGATCACATCACTCCAGTACTGAAGTCTCTACACTGGCTTCCAGTGCCTCAAAGAATTGATTTCAAAATACTGTTGCTGGTTTATAAATCACTAAACGGTTTAGGGCCAAAATACATTTCTGATCTGCTACTACACTATGAACCACCCAGACCTCTCAGGTCGTCTGGGACAGGTCTGCTTGTTGTCCCCAGAGTCAGAACTAAACGGGGAAGCAGCGTTTAGTTTTTATGCTCACATATCTGGAACAAACTTGCAGGAAACTGCAGGTCTGCTGCAACTCTCAGTTCTTTTAAATCAAGGCTGAAGACCTATCTTTTTGATGTTGCCTTTCTTTAAATTTTAATAAATAAGCATTGTTGACACTGTATAACAATCTATATAAGCATATAAAGAGTAATTCCTATTTTATCTGCTTTTATATATTTAACTGTTTTAACTGCTCTGCAATGTTTAATTTCTTATACTGCACTGTAACTTTTTTTCTCGTATTTTATCTGTTTTTAATTTTTATCTGTTTTCATGTAAAGCACTTTGAATTGCCCTGTTGCTGAAATGTGCTATACAAATAAAGCTGCCTTGCCTTGCAGGACTAACCGCAGCTAAAAAGAAGTTGGCTCTCGGCTGGCAAACTCCTCACACACATACAATGGCCAAACACTTTTCTTGATGTAATCACCATAGAGCTTTTAGTGGCTAGAATGCAGGGCAAGATTGAGAGAACTATTTCACAGTGGGCTGGTGTGTATGATAAGGTAAAGGTGCTAGTGAAATGAGGATGGTTTCCTGTCTATTCTTGATGCAAGTAATGTATGATGCTGTATTGCTTTAACTTATCCTGAGATCTTTGGTGTGGGGGGGGGGGTCGTCACTGAGGAGGGTTTTGGGAGAGAGTGAAGCAAAATGTTCTTAACTGTTAAGTATCCCATGCACTGTTTCTGTACTGGATGTGTTTTTCTTGCTTTCTTTAAGAAAATAAACATTTGATCACAAAAAAGTGGTATCTGTGCATCCCCACTTTTTTTAAATCTATCATAGCGTCAGTGTATGTTTTTCATTATTATGCTCTTGGTTATGTTTTTTGTTTCCTGTAGCTGTCTTACCCCTCTTTTATGTGTGTGGAATGTTTTTTTTATAGATGTAGCATGGGAACCTCTGGCAGGCTATCTTGGTTTTATAAGACCGGGGAAGGTCCTTTTAAGGAATAGCTCAGTGCTTAGTGTGTATGTGAGAGAGTGTGACGGTGAATGCGCTCAGAGCAGACAGTTTGCGGCTATCACAGCAGAGAATAAATTCAATTTTATTTATAGTATCAAATGATAACAAGAGTTATCTCAAGACACTTTACAGATAGAGTAGGTCCAAACCACACTCTATAATTTACAAAGGCCCAAGCATGGTGCAACAGTGGCTTTTAAATCAGTGGTTTACTTGTTAAGTGCTAGTAAATGTACAGTGTAGGTTTCAGTTTGTCTTTGAATAAATGCTGCAGCTCTTCAAACCCCAAGTAAAGCTCCCGTGTCTTGCTTCTTAACAACGCAACAAAATAAAAAGAGCCCCGGTAGCACGGGGAGGGAAGCAGTCAGCGGGAAAAACCCTGAAACCAGAGAGAGGATACGAGAGGACAAGGAAGCCTGTCTACAAACCAATCACTTACAACTGTCAGGGGAAGCAGCACACGTTTGAGATGACGACAGGACGTAGTTTTGTCACGTATAGGTCTTTAGTGCGCTTGCATAACTGCATTGTGAAACCAAAACTTACCGGATCAAATGCAAAAACATGAACCTTGGTCTGGACCTTGGTTCGGACTTTCAGGTGTGAAAGCCCGCTTAGTTAACATGGCTGAATACCCTGTGCAGTCGCATAGCAGGTTACTACTAGACAATCGGTATGCACCTTCTGCTTTTCTTAGTGGTGAAGAGAAGCCTCCTACAAAGATAAACTAGGCAACATGTGACCTGTAATTTTTACCCCAGGTGTTTGTTTCTCCCTTTTCATCATTTCCCAGCATTTCATTTACTGGGATACAGTAATGATGACAATAAAAAGGTAAACTGAGAAACCATACATTTTAGCAAGATGTATAGGATTCATGGTACCTGCCCCATCCCTACATACAGTACGTGCTTAGAAAGAGATACATTACTGACATACAATATGTACTATATACTGTATATATTTTTTAAATTAGCTAAGTTCGATAAAACATTCTCTGTCCCATGACATCGTATCTGTTCTACCTTTCCTTTGGACGGCGTCATTGACAAACAAGTCTTGGGGTCGTCCAGCAAAATCAGTGCCCTTAGTCACCATAGCCTCCTTCATGGCCTTCATCCCATTGATGATAACAGCTGGTCTGGTACCGAGGAACAGACTGTAGACATTCCCATAAGTATACCTCAGCTGGGAGAGAACAATATAACAATGTCAGTCTTAAAATGCATATATATCACATAACTACAGATGGATATTACTCATTGAAAGGGCAATTTACAAACCAGCAAATGAGAATACATGGATTGAGATACAGTTGCAGAAATTTCCACACACAAATTTGCAATAACTTTGCTACAATAATGACCCCATACTTGTACCACTGGTTGGCTGTTGTCCAAATGCACAAACAGTCAACTCTGTACCGACAACCTTTTAGTTACCTTTACACTTAGAAGCATATTGTGCAAAGATTGTATTGGCTTTCCCAATTGTTTTTTTATTTTACACTTGGTCACAAATGTAAGTATTGAACCATT
Source organism: Sander vitreus (assembly GCF_031162955.1). NCBI lineage: Eukaryota > Metazoa > Chordata > Actinopteri > Perciformes > Percidae > Sander > Sander vitreus. The sequence continues at coordinate 30,487,043 of NC_135862.1, forward strand.
GTAGTCACCTTTTAAGTAGCTACTATAATTTATTATTAACTACATCAATGCCATAACAATTTCAGGCATTGGAAGAGCAAAACATTAATTTCACTGTTTTCTCTTACCCTCTCAAAGTCCTTCAGGGGGTTCTCTAGGCTCAGGTGCAAAATGGTCCCTAGTATCGGCAGGATAGGGGGTCCTGGGGGAAAGTTCTTGGGCCTCCGAGATTTGAGTAGAAGGATGAGGAATACAATGCAGAGCCATATCAAGAAGATTGAGGCAAACATGGTTGATGGACTGGACTGAACTGAAGAGGCAAGCTAATTGACTTGCTTTCAAAGTGTAGCTCATCTTAGCCCTGCCCCTTCTAGTTGTGTACTTTGCTCCTGTCTCCACAGGGAGCAAAGTAAATAAGCAAAAGGTGAACAGTTACATCAAGCAGAAATAGTTTATAGTGCTGACACAGCAAGCAGACATCAAATAATTAGTGGCTATAAAGCCTGAATCTGACATCGCTTCAACTCTTTTCACGTTGCCTGTGTCTTGGCCAAAAAGTTGCACTTGAACACACAGCAACCACTACAGCAGAGTAGCATGTATGTTCTGAACCTGCGTAAGAGGACATTACTCAGTGGCGTAACGAGCCAACACCGGGCCCCTAAACAGGATTATCAAGGCGGGCCCCCCTACTACAGCACGTGATGACGGCGCAATGTCCACGGGTAGGCTACCATCAATAGGACAGGATAGGATCATAAAGACACAGCATATAAGAGATGAGATGACTGACAAAATCAGGAGTAGCCTAAGCACACCAAAACAACAACAAAAAAACACTGGTGAATGCGCACCATAACACATGAAAAAACACAAGGGCAGTCCCTCCAGGATTTCGTGGCCTTTTTTTTAGATTGTTACGGCCCAAAATGCCTGATTTTGCGGTAAAAGTTGCGATGTTTGTTGCAAAGAAGTTGCAGAAGACAGTGAAAGTTGCAAAAAAAACTTGTTTGTATAGTTCTTTAAGGAAACTTGTTTTGGGGAGAATAATAACTATTACTATTAAATAATTACTCTGGGCTGAGATTTCCTAGGAACCTTACCAAAAAGGCTCAGGATGCTGCACATGTTGGTATAATATGAAAATGGCTGGTGGATTTAAGACAAAAAGTAATTATTTATTGAATGAATCAAATTTGAACATATGTGTCACTGTCAGTGGCTTGTTGATCTTTACATTGTTAGTTAATTTCCTAACCTGGCCTGGGACACACATTCATACGGTTTAATAAAGTACTTATTGAACTTTAACTTAGCATTGCACTTAGAATAACGAGTGTAGCTGTCCTCAATTTAGGTCATCCTGTACGTCTCATCTCCGTTTTTTCCTGCATCCACTGTGTGTGATTTTGTGTGTGTGTGTGTGTGTGTCAGTCGCGGCGGGGAACTCAGCAGCCCCGCCCGCTGCAGAGATTAAACAGGATGTAAACAGCAGCAGCCTTCAATGACTTCAGAGTTTACATTGATGTTAAAATGTATACAGGTTGGCAGGACGGTCTGAAATGCTTTGCACGGTCTTTCGCTGTACGTTTTGTTGGTAAATGTGAGATGTTCGAGTCACACACGTGAAGAGAACGGTCTCTGAAACAAGGAAATGAATTTGACCCGTTCTCACTCCCGCTTGGTCAGTGGCCAAATGCGATATTCAATGCGATCTTCCAGTCACGCGGGCCCCTGATTGGTCCGGGCCCGTAAGCACCGCTTACCCTGCTTACCGATAGTTACGCATCTGCTCTCCAAATTAACCTTAAAAACATGAAGTTTAGTACTGTTTTCCAAGCTCAATCACTCTAGGCTTGTAGCCGAGGCAGTTGGCTGGCATCAGGAGGAGGGCTGCTGTCTTGACGGTGCTTAAAAAACTGGCGGATATCCATTTTAAAAATCCATTAATTACATGAGAGGCTATGTAATGTAGGCTAGTGACTGACGAATCTTTAATGCAGTCTGCTGCTTTCTGCTGGCTACGCAAGAGATTGGTCAACACTGACAGTCCCATAATGCAGCGCAATATGGATAGTCTTCGTCTTAGGTTTAACAACCTATGAAACTAATAATGAACAATATGAAACTAAAACGACATAAGCTTAATTTAGAATGGCTTAGGAACAATAGGCTATTTAGAGGCTGATAAACGCTATTTAGAGGTGGATAAACGCAATTTAGAGGTGGGTAAACGCTATTTCCGAATTTCGGGAGGTGCGTAAACGGCGTTTACGTGCGTTTAGCCTCCACTACATCCCTGGACACAAGCAACAGGAAAGCTTTGTCTCACAGCACCCCTGCTGTGAAGGTGGAGACTTCAACATGAACCCAAGAAAAGCATGTGATTTCATCAAAGTGTAACCATTTATTTTATTTTTAAATTTTGTAGACACAGATACTCATACTCATATATGTACAGACATAGGAATGCTTTGATCTTTTGTTAGGTGGTCTATATCCACGACATTTCATTTCCGGTATTGTTCAGGTGCCGCCGAAAATTCCGCCGGATGTCCCTCATTTCAGCCGGATGTCCCTCATTTCAGCCGGATGTCCGTCACCTTCCGCTTTCTTTGTGTTGGTGTTTTAAACTCCAGTCGATTTATGAGGACTATGGTTAACTGCTCCTCAGATCTCTGCAGGGTAAATCCAGACAGCTAGCTAGACTATCTGTCCAATCTTAGTTTTCTGATGCACGACTAAAACAACCTTCGAACGTACACATTCCACCAAAACAAGTTCCTTCCTGAGGCTATTTTGCAGAGGCACAGTTGCTATGTCCGGTGCATATCGCCACCCATGACGATTGTGACTGGTTTAAAGAAATGCCAATAAACCAGAGCACGTTTTTCTCCCATCCCGGAATGCTGTGTGGACTAGCCAGACCATCCTTCGCAGACGCTGGGGTCATCATCTGCCGCACTCAAAGCTTCGACTGCTGCTGCAGAGAGACAGAAACAGCAAAGCTGCACCTAGAGAAATAACCAGCTGAGAAAACCGAGTTCCTAGTGTCTTCATCTATCCATCCAGCCACCCATCTGAGTGCGTCAAAACTTTGTTTGCCTGTGAACTGGATTGATGCCTTGGGTTGTGTTGGGATGATAGGGTGACTATAGGGCCTTCATGGTGTTAATTTCCTTTTAGACTTAAAGCAACACTTTGTAACGTTTCCCTCTTCGGTCCCCCTACAGGTTGTCTCATTGGAACTACAGCTCGTGCAGCTGTAGTTCCAATGAGACCACCTGTAGACCGAAGCAGCGGGCCGTGCAAGCTGTAGTTCCATTAAGACATCCTGTAGGGGGACCAAAAGAGGGAAAATTTACAGTGTTGCTTTAAGCCGATGTCCATTTTGACTGATTCTGCATAAATGGTTGCTTCATTCTTTGTTTGCCATTCATTTGTTAATTCTGTGTTAGTTTCCATTCATTCCTTTTTTCAATCAGTTATGCCTATTCTGATTTAGTAGTGTATATTCTTAAGTAAACATTCTTTATTTATAAGGAACATGAATACATGAATTTGTGTTTGAAATGGTACGCCACTGTACACCGAGTTATGAATTAACTCTTGTAGCAGACCTCCAGATTATGAGATTGAAAAGGCATTGTTTATCAGTTTCTCTCTATTGAGATGGTGCCCCAAATTAATTTTTTGTTTTAATTACACATTTAACAACTTTTGCCAATAACCAACATAGAGTGCAGGCATTCTGAAATGAATTAAAATAATAATTATTGTCAATTAATTAACTACCCATATACACTAATTTGATGACTTACATCATTACCCGGCTGGCGTGCAGCCCCCCAGAGTCCCGGCTGTTTAGCAGCCCCCCAGAGTCCCGGCTGTTTAGCAGCTCCCCAAAATCCCGGCTGGCTAGCAGCCTCCCTGAACCCCAGCTGGCTAGCAGCCTCCCTGAACCCCAGCTGGCTAGCAGCCTCCCTGAACCCCAGCTGGCTAGCAGCCTCCCTGAACTTCGGATGGCTAACAGTCTCTCAGAGCCCCGGCTGACTAGCAGCTCCCCTGATCCCCGGCTGGCTAGCAGCCTCCCTGATCCCTGGCTGGCTAGCAGCCTCCCAGAACCCCTAGCTGGCTAGCATCCCAGATCCCCGGCTGGATAGCAGTCTCCCTGATCCCCGGCTGGCTAGCAGCCTCCCTGAACCCTGGCTGGCTAGCAGCCTCCCTGAACCCCGGCTGGCTAGCATCCCAGATCCCCGGCTGGCTAGCAGTCTCCCTGATCCCCGGCTGGCTAGCAGCCTCCCAGATCCCCGGCTGGCTAGCAGCATTCCAGATCCCCGGCTGGCTAGCATCCCAGATCCCCGGCTGGCTAGCAGCTTCCCTGAACCCCGGCTGGCTAGCATCCCAGATCCCCGGCTGGCTAGCAGCCTCCCTACCTTTGCTGTCCTGCTCGATCTTCAGACGGTGTGTACCTTCGCCGTCCTGCTCGGCCACCAGAGGGATATCGCCTTCGCCGCCAGCCCCCCAGAGGGATATCGCCGCCCCCTGGCCCCCCAGAGGGATATCGCCTTTGCCGCCGGCCGCCCTCTAAGGCCTGGTCGGCCACCAGAGGGGTCCCGTCTCCGCTGCTGCCTCCAGTTCCCTGAGCCCCAAGTCCAGTTTCCTTGATCCCCGAGTCCAGGTCCCTGAACCCCGAGTCCTGTTCCCGAGTGCCCTCTGTCACCAGTTCCATGGACACCGGTGGTCAGGGAAGCCGTCAGACTGAAGAAGGAGTCTTTCCGGGATATGTTATCCCAGAGGACTCCAGAGGCAGTTGCAGGGTACCGAAGGACGCAAAAGCAGCGGATGTGGGAGAAGTTCGGAGAAGACATGGAGAAGGACTTTAAGTCGGCACCAAGGTGCTTCTGGAAAACCGTTCGCCACCTCAGGAGGGGGAAGCGGCGAACCATCCAAGCTGTGTACAGTAAGGATGGGACGCTGTTGACCTCAACTGAGGAGGTAATAGGGCGGTGGAAGGAGCACTTTGAGAAACTCCCAAATCCAACTAATACGCCCTCTATGTCAGCGGCAGACCTGGAGGATGATGGGGGATTGTCGCTGAAGTAGCTTTTGACTAGAGATTGATGACATCTGTCCAGAAATGCTGAAAGCTCTGGGTGTGGAGGGGCTGTCTTGGTTGACACGCCTCTTCAACATTGCGTGGAAGTTTGGGACAGTACCTAAGGAGTGGCAGACAGGGGTGGTGGTTACCCTGTTCAAAAAGGTGGACCAGAGGGTGTGTGCCAATTACAGGGGTATCACACTTCTCAGCCTCCCTGGTAACGTCTACTCCAAGGTGCTGGAAAGGAGGGTTCGGCCGATAGTCGAACATCGGGTGGAAGAGGAACAATGCGGATTCCGTCCTAGTTGTGGACCAGCTCTTTACTCTCGCAATGATCCTGGAGGGAGCCTGGGAGTATGCCCAACCGGACATGTGTTTTGTGGATCTGGAAAAGGCGTATGACCGGGTCACCCGGGAGATACTGTGGGAGGTGCTGCGGGAGTATGGGGTGAGGGGGTCCCTTCTAAGGGTCATCCAATCTCTGGATGACCAAAGCGAGAGCTGTGTCCAGGTTCTCGGCAGTAAGTCGGACTCGTTTCAGGTGATGGTTGGCCTCTGCCAGGGCTACGCTTTGTCACCAATCCTGTTTGTAATATTTATGGACAGGATATCGAGGCGTAGTCGTGGTGGGGAGGGGTTGCATTTCGGTGGGCTGGGGATCTCATCGCTGCTCTTTGCAGATGATGTGGACCTGATGGCATCATCGGCCAGCGACCTTCAGCACTCTGGATCGGTTCGCAGCCGAGTGTGAAGCGGCTGGGATGAGGATCAGCACCTTTAAATCTGAGGTGATGGTTCTCAGCAGGAAACCGATGGAGTGCCTACTCTAGGAAGGGAATACCTAGCGGCAGAAAATTACACATTGTACGTTCAAATGAACTTTCTGATCTGACTAAGATGTTGTCTGACCCCCCCCCCTTCTTCATTGTCCCCCAAACACCATAGCAACCAGTGCTATCAAATTTTGAAGATTACGTAAACATCATATATCAGCGTCTTTAATGAATCATTGTGCCATTTATAGTAAAACAGGTTTTTTAATACCACTTTTAGTTTTTGAGCTGAGAGAGTATTTTCATTACCACTGTAACAGAAAAGTGGGATTTTATGGTCATTTTTAAGAACATTACCAACTCTTTCATGCTTCAGTGAGACCTCTGTCACAGTCACTCCATAATGCAATTGTACTGTCTTTTTTTATTATATTTTACTTCTTCTACTTTACTACTTGCTTTTTGGTTGTGTAATGTACAGTCTATCAACCAAAACAGAGATGCAATGGGGAGACTGAGACGATTTGGTTAATATTGTTATTTATTTTTTTAAATCATACATGCATATCATTAAAATGCTATTGCAATAAATGTTGCACATCAGACTAAAAAGATGACGAATTGGCCAGAATGGCCTCCATCATATCAGTCTCATATAAATCAATTACATATCAAAGCATGCTATTTGAATAATACGTAGGCTAAGTGGTAAGTATACTTATCAAAGCATGTCATGGAATCAAAAAGTTCTCCAAAATAAACAGCAAAATACGTCGTTTGTCCAAACCCTACTAAAACTACTCATGAAAGTGTTTTTTGATTTGATGCTCCCATCGGCATGACAACATCATTTGTCTGTTCCTTTAAACAACGTTACAAATCACTGTTGGAAAATAAATCTGTTTTATGATGTTACAATTCTATGGTTAAGGTTTGATTACTGATTAGGCAGTAAAACAACTTGGTCTAGTGAAACATTATGGTTTGGGTTAAAATTTCATTAATGTTAGGAGATCTTTGCCGATGTTTCATTGACCCATCCTATACCCCACCAACCCGGACCTCTGCTATGCAGACTTCATCACACTAAAACATCACCTGACTTCCTCCTTTGCTCCTATAATAATTTCTACAGTCGATAGAGGGCTTTGTCACTTGTAAACACGTTGTTTTGGGGTACTTGCTGAAACGACTGATGCTGTCATTCTTTCTGGGAGGACAGTCTCAATTCAAAAGTAAGTCTATATCTACTTAATGGAACACACAGTACATTAAAAGCACATTGTAGCCTGTAACCTAAACAGATATAATGTAGATATGATGCCTGGTATAATTCACTATGTGTTGTTAGCTGTCATAGCTAGCATTTAGATAGTGACTGCTGTGAATAGGGCAGCTGAAAACTAAGGAAAGAGCAAATGCCAGTCTGTGTATCTGCAGACAGCCTCACTGTGTTGCCCTGAGTTGGATCTTCATCCGATAAGGTTTGGGATTCAGTGTGACCCCATAGACTGGAGTGTAGTCTGGCTCTCCTGCATTCTCAGGCCAGATGAACTTAAACTTCCTCAGCAGGGTCACCATGATGAGGAAGAGCTCCATACGAGCCAGACCCTCTCCGAGACACATACGAGGACCTGGGACATAAAAAAATACCTCAAAGTCATCCACAACAGTTTGATTAAACCCACCTTGTCTGCATGCCGCTGCATTTTTCATACAGTAAGAGCCATACTGTTGTTGTTATTTTATACTCTTATACCTGCAGAGAAAGGCATGAAGGCCTCTGGTTTAACAAATTCTCCCTGGTCATTGAGGAAGTTTTCAGGGTTGAATTCATTGGGGAATTTCCATTGTCCCTCCTCATTCAGCACTGAGGTCAGGTTAGGGATGATCAGTGTGCCCTGAGGAGAAAATGAAGCAAAAGACAAAAGGGCATAGAGGAAGGCAGAAAACATTTGTTAGAGGATTTATTTAAGTTACCCTAGTAAAATAATGTTCCTACCATTATTGAAGTATGGTACAAACAGTATTGTAATCTGTGGTGTCGCATTGCTAGACCTTCACAGCGCTGTGGAGTAAGGTCTGGCTACACCAAGGATACATTCTAGGAAAGGAGGAAATAAAACGTTCTGGGTTTGCCTACAATTTGCCTTGGCAGAGGCCTAAGTTCCAGACGCAGCAACGGTTGCTCTGCAAAATGTTCTCGAGAAGGAACTTGTTTTGTGGAACATTTACACCCCGCAAAAGAAAACACTACATAAAATATTAAATGAAGTGTTAATGTTCACACAATACAGTAACGTGAGCTATTTAAATTAGCTGGATACTTGTCTAAACATGATTTGCTTTAATCGCTGCATGTACTTTGTCCACAGCAATCCCTGCCTATCAGTGCCGAAACATCCCAGTTAGATAGTAAATGCCGTAAACATATTTTTAAATCTTCACAGTCATTCCCCAAAAGGACCAAGCAGGCCTGTACTATTGCAAGATTCAATAGTAGGACTGTTTGGTCCCAGGCTAGCCAAACTACCCTAAAGCCTATTGAGAGGCTTTATAACCGTGCCCTAAGAATTTTAGATAAAAAGCCCATTCGATTCCATTACTGTTACATTTTAAATAAACATAAAATCTTAAACTTTGTTAATTTTGTTAATCTTAAATATATAACGTTGTTTTTTAAATGTTTGACTGGACTTGCACCTGAGCCACGTAAATTTGTGAACATGCTGGAATCCTCCAGATCCACAAGAGCTGCTGTATGTGGAGAATGTAAAGTTCCATTTTGTAAAACTCTGTGAAAGGAGCCAATCTGTGGAACTGGCTTCCTACAAATATAAAGACTCTAACTAAAATGTCCACCTTTCAAAAACTATCAAAAGCATGGTTCATACAACAGCAGCAGTGTGATCATGCCATATGAAATGTATAGCTGTGTGTATGTGAGGTGTGCATCTGTGTGAGCTTGAGTGAATGCGTTTATTTACTACACTTATTTTTATTGCTGCTAACTGGTTTCTGGACTTTTTATTGTATTTACTGTAAAAATGTGACTCCTTTATTATTTTAACTGTTAAAAGCCCTTCTAGGGACAGGTGTTGCGAATTAGCCATGGCTATAAACACTGTGATACAGGCATCAAATTGTTCTTTTTGTAATAATCTATGTTTTTTGTATCTGTCCTTATTCAAATAAACAACAAATGAATAAATTCAAAATGACGTCATACCCTTCCATTTTGAACATGTAACGTTAGCTTGCTAGCTCTGAGGTTGTTCTTGTTGTTTCAACACACAGCTAGCAGTAGGGGATGTGCTTATCCTGGTAATGTACTTCCGTTGATCCAAACTAGAAAAATTGTAACCAACATTAAAGACACTAAACTTTTTACTTACAATAACTCAAATCAAATGAGAATTAAAATTTGAATTAAGAGTCATGTTTAACTTGGTTCCCTACAGAGGTTACCATACCTTGCCTCCACAATAAGGTACCGTGCTGATATAGTACAGTGAGGTTTCTTTCCACAACACTTCACTAGTGTGATTACGATACCAGTTGTTTCTTACCCTGGGAATGGAATATCCCATGAGCTTTGTGTCTTTAGTTGTACAGTGAGGGACGCTGAGTGGAACAGTGTTGGCTATCCTCTGCACTTCATGGATCACAGCCTGGATCAAGAGAGATTTAAACATGTTCTTATGCTTTATGTGACTTTATGGAGCAGAAGAAAAGCAATGCAGGCTCTCAGAAGCTCAGCCACAAAACAGCAGACCAATAAACTTGCAACATGGGAACCTGCCAGCTATATGCTGACAACCAGGCAAAAAATATCATGATAAATGTGGTTCAAAAGCAGAGATTATAATTGATCTACACCAAGGACCCCAACCTAAACAGATTATTTTACCAGATTCATGGTTGATTTTAACACATTTGAAAATGACTACCTACTTGTAGCAAAGTTTGTGTCATGCTCTAACAAACATGCAGACCCATGTGTACACATACAATGAAAGTAAAATTATGACCTGCATGTAAGGCATGTTGTGTCTGTCATCAAAACTGGCCTGATCCTTCCCTTCCAACACCTCGTCGATCTCCTGCTGACAACGCTCTGAAAGATAAAGTAGAGAGATAACGATAATTTGCAATACAATTTAACTAACATATATTGGCACACCTTCCAAAATGAACCCAAAATAAAAATATAGCCATTAAATTACCACATCATTAATTTAACAATGAATACCAAACTAAGCAAACTAACACCGGGAAATACTAAGAAATATACAGACACTACTCACAAGATGTACACTTTTGGGATAAAGTCTGCCATTGGCTGCCTACTTCGCCAGCATTATTATCCCCTTGCGCAATCTCCGCTATCTATTTTGCAAGAGTACCGTCTCTGCATCCGGGGCTTAGCACCACCAAAGACTATTGTGATTGGTTTAAAGAAACACAAACAAGCCTGGATGTTTTTTCCCCTATCCCAGAATGTTGCCTTGTGCAGCCAGACGGGTTTGTAAATTGGGTAGGTAGCTTCTCACAAACTGTGATCAGAAATCGTTAGCAAGCATCAAGCTGTATCTCCAGCGGTGCTTGCTAAGCTGCTCCATTGCAGGGTAAATCACTTGAGGAAGTTCACAGTTCCTTGACGCCTGATTAGCAAGAGCTTTGGGGTTATTTTTAAACAGATTCTCTTTACTATGCACCACCAAAGTGCAGGGCAGCTATCTTCTTGCTAGCAAAGGGCTGTGGGTCAGATACAAACCGACCACTGCCAAGGACTCTACCGGGTGAGCACTCTAACTAGGCGGGTGGATTAAAGTGTTTTTTGACCAGTTGGTCTTTCAACTTGGTCTAGGCTTAGGTTGACTCAGTTTTGTCTCAACTTTTTCTCCCTAGTCTAAAAGTTCTGCAGGGGTTCCTCGGCGGGCAGTAAATCTCAGCGCCATGAGAAATTAATCCATAATGATGATTGTCTGGACATCTAGGTGCAAACCTAAGGCACCTAAAACCAATTCCCCATCTTTTTACTGTGTCTGCCAGTTTTGATGAAGAATAGCCCGAAGCAATCTATTCCTTTGGAGTGGAAGTTTGGCTTTGAGAGTCTGAGCCTTGCAGGTGGTAAATCAGCCATTTTTGGAATTGACGCCTTCTATCCTCGGCACTCAAAACAAATAGTAATAATGTCTTTATATTGCTTCAATGGCAATCAAAATCCAGAATGCGACACAGCTCCCAAAATACTCTTTCTGGGCCCAGATGGCATAGTTTAGATTCTTAATCCTGGAATAGGAGCTTGGTTATTGGATGAGCAGAATGAAGGACTGGGTGGACGGCAAACACCTTAGTAAGGTTTTACAGTCAGCACCGAGGGTCTTGAGCATCCCAACCAGGCTTCAAACTTTGAGAGCAAATCTCTTAAAGGCTTTGACTTTACCTCTGTGGATATCAGAAGCATACATCACTGTAGCTATCTTGTTAAGTGTGAACTGGTGAGGCTGGCAAAATGGTTGGAAAAACAACCACCACACAGGCCTCTACCAGCATTAGATGGTCTACAATTAATGGTATTTGAACAACTCAGTCCCAAGACACAAAAAAATGCCTTTTCTGTTCATGACTTTCATAGAAAGAAATTCCTACGCATGAAATGAATACATATTTTAGATAAAAAGACAATGGTTAAACTATGGAGCCAGTGGCAGAAAAGCAATTTACATGTGCATGCATACCTTGTATGTGTGGGTAGGTCATAAGGTAGAGGAAACCAGTAAGCAGGGTGTTGGAGGTAGTGTCTGTCCCCGCAAAGTGAAGATCTAGAGCGTACATAATGAGTCGCTCTTCTGAAAAGGAAGAACCATCATCGCCTCTCTAAAAAGAGGAGAATGATTGTTTAATATAAACAAGCATTAAATGCTATTATGCCTTACTGATACTGTTCTAACCTCTCTTAAAGGTACAATATGTAACATTTCTGCATTAAAATGTCTAAAAATAACCATACCTATGTTATATATTTTTTTCAGTTATGTTCTTACATTATCCCAAATGTTTCCACCAAATGGCAAACCCAGAGAAATCTGTTATTTTATTTTCAGACACGGCACGTTTCATTTAGTCGCCCGTTAGTGGCGTCATATAACCTTTCACCCTCTAGTTACTCGTAACTTCCGTCAAAACACGCACCCAGATGATGTGTTCAGGAGTAATTGTAAATCATACAATGTCACAGTAAAAAATTCTTGTAACCGTAATACTGCTTTTTCTGCCACAAGGCATCATTTTGTGATTAATTACATGCCACTTTGCAACACAGTAATACAACAGAAACCTTATTTATTGATACATATCAATATCTATCAAGCTTAACGTTACTACAATGTGTTGGTTGACGTTAGCTGTATAGATAGACGACTAATCTAATGCTAATTTAGCCAGCTAGCTAGCACACCCCGGTCTGTCTGCCTCACTCCCCCCTGGCGCAAAGACACTTCATACGGGATGAGTGCTGACAACACCCCCGGGACATATATAGCTAGTTACCGTTAGCCCCTAGCCAGCCAACAGCCACCCAATATTACAGCAATCCTTATCTGGCCAGCACTTAACGTCAGTGCCAGATGCTAACGATGCTAACGGCAGTTTAATGAAGTGTCGGGAAACAGGCCATATCAGAGCCAGGCATCCAGTCACAACAGCAGCCATCCACAACGTTAGTTGCGTCTCCGTTAGCGCTACTGGTGTTCATGCCAAAAATCTCCTCCCTGCCGAATTTCTCCCCCCTTCGCGTTTAGCTGTCTTTACAGTTAGCTAAATTAACCCAACAAAAGGTGGGTTAAGCACCAAAACGAATAGTTAAGATTACAGAAACGTGAAGGGGGAGATCTTTCTGGGCAGCTTGGAGATGTTCTGCTGCTGCACTGCTGGCTAATGTTAACTTGCTGGCTCACTAGCTAACTGGTCAGCTAGCTACCAATACAGATCAAATCAGTAAAAACGTAATTATGTTGGGGACAATGCAGCTATTTTCTTAGAATGACATGAATAAACGTTACTAAACGTAACGTGAATAAACTTGAATTGGTGCACTCGCCCGTGAACAGATGCATTCTAACCAGCGATGTATTTAACAATAAAAACTACCTACTCCCATAATTCCACGCAACTTCCCAATGTCATTAAATGTCTGTGTTTACAATCCATTGTTTTGGTTGAGAGACCCCTAGTGGCAGAAAGTTGCATATTGTATGTTTAATCAATCAATCAATCAAAATGTATTTATATAGCACTTTACAGCAACCAGCAGGTATCCAAAGTGCTTAACATCAGAAACCAAGAGTAAAAACACATAACATACAATAGAAAGAATGAACATAGAAAACAGTGAAATCAGAAAAGGTTACAAAGAAACAGAATAATGAAATTGTCACACCACTGCTGCGTATTAAAAGCCAGACTAAACAGATACGTTTTGAGATTGGACCTAAAAAGAGCTACATCTGTAATAGTGCGAATATCAGGGGGTAACTTGTTCCAGAGTCTCGGGGCAGCAACTGCAAAAGCCTGATCACCCCACCGTTTATACCTTGACCTTGGCACTTCTAAAACTCGCTGATTTGAAGAACGCAAAGACCGGTTGTGCTCCCGCAAAGTTAAAATTTCAGACAAATACTCCGGGGCCAGACCATTTAAGGCCTTGAAAGCAAACAATAAAATCTTAAAATCTATTCTAAAACACACAGGGAGCCAATGTAGGGTGTAGAGAACGGGAGTGATATGTGCGCGTCTAGATGTATTTGTTAAAAAGCGAGCAGCAGCATTTTGCACAAGTTGAAGTCGTGAGATGGAGGTTTGATTCAGACCAACATAAAGAGCATTACAGTAATCCAGCCTTGAACTAATAAAAGCATGAATCGCCTTTTCTAGATCGTGCCTGTTAAGCAAGGGCTTAACTTTAGCCAGGAGACAAAGCTGGAAAAAGCTCATTCTAACATTACTGATCTGCTTGTCAAATTTCATGCTGCAATCAAAATTAACCCCCAGATTTTTGACAGCTGACCTAGTGTAAGATGCCAGAGCTCCCAAACTCAAAGCTGGACCATTTTACGTGCCTGAAGTACTGAAAATAATACACTCAGTTTTATCTTCATTCAAATTAAGAAAGTTTTCTGAAAGCCACAACTTAATATCAGTGATACAACTAAGCTGGGAGTTTGCTTTCATAGGCAAATAGATTTGCAAATCATATGCGTAACAATGAAATGACAGTTTGTGCTTTCCTATAATAGCCCCTAAAGGCAGCATATATAAAGAAAACAGAATGGGGCCAAGAATTGAACCCTGGGGTACCCCACAAGAGAGAGGAGCAGCTGACGAGGAGAGGTCACCAATCATGACAGAAAAACTCCTTTTGCCAAATAGGAGCTAAACCATTTAAGTGCCGAGCCTCTGATGCCTACACAATGCTCAAGGCCAGAGGGGAGGACTGCATGGTCCACTGTGTCAAAAGCCGCTGTGAGGTCCAAAATAACTAAAACAGTAGGTGTGTCGCCTTTTAGGCATTATATTGCATAGGCTTTTATTTTGTAAAAGCTTTTATTTTGAAATGGTTTCATGCCTAAGGAGTTCCAGGGTCAGGGGTTAGTTTCCTGTTAGTGGTTAGCGAAAGATGGTAGAATCAGCCAACATGCTTTCGTCATCTATTGCAATCCACATAGTAAATGCTGCAGAGGCAATGTCGTAAGTTGATCATTTCATTGTGTTAATTATAATGTAAATGTTAAGATGCATATTTACAGTAAAAGGCATTTGATGACTGTAATTAAAAATGTTTTATTTACATATATTTACATAGGATTAAACAATTTTGTATCTTGTGTTTTGTTAGAGTTTTCACTCTTCTGTCTGTGACATGATGTAAAGAGCCACAGTAAACAGCTTGAGAAGCTTACTACGACTCAACTCGTCATTTTCAGAAAGAGTTTAGCTAGTTGAATAGCTGCAGTTGCTACACTGTAGCGAAGACAACATAGTGAAAAGACAAAGAAGGCTGGTGTTGTACATCGTGGTAAGATGGATGGTAAACAAAGCGACAGGGATTCAGTGGCTAGTAAAAGAAGTTCACAGTCTTCAACTTCATCAGTTGGCTCATTAACACGTGCTCGTGCTAAAGCGGAGGCAGCCAAAGCAAATGCTACATTTGCGGACCAAGAAAGCTAAAGCCAAGTTAGAAAGAGCTGCAAAGGAGGCTAAGCTACAGAAAGAAAAGGCAGAAAGAGAAGCAGAATATCACAAAGAGAAAGCAGCTATTGAGTTTGAATTGCAGCTGGTGAAGGCAAGAAAAGATGCTGAGCTAGTAGCGCTTGCTAGTTATCGTGAGGCAGCAGCTGCCGAAGCTGAAGCTGCTGTGTGGGAAGATGCAATGGACAACTTTGTTGTATTGGATGAGGCAGGCCCATCAGAGGAAGACAAACTGGACAAGTGAATATGTCCAGTCTCAATACGACCTACACTCAGGTGAAACCCATCCACGTACCAAATCCCTAAGGCAAGCAGCTATGAATGCTAGCTCCCCAGTATCTCAGCTCCCTGCAAATGAAACCCTTCAAGAATATTCTTACAGTCCTTTCCTTTCAACATGGCAGCCGCCTGTTCGTCCCAAAGAACCGTCATATGCTAATAACACTACCAACCCTGCACTAGCAAACTATGGCTCGGAAAATGTGCAATCGCCTTCAGCTATTAAAGTGAAAAGTCAGGTCCCACGAAAGGGGACTGACCATCAGGCAAACACAAAAATGCGTAACACGTACTCAAACAGTCCTGCTCAGCCTTTCTTTCCACATTACATGGCAGCAGCTAGCCATGGTGCACCCGTAGCTGGGCATATGGCACAGTACTTAGCTCGTCGTGACCTGGTGAGTTCAAGTTTATATCAATTTGATGATAAACCAGAAAACTATCGAGCTTGGCATTCATCATACATAAACGCCACTCAAGGGCTAGGCCTCCCAGCTACCGAGGAGCTAGACTTAATGACTAAATGGCTCGGTAGGGAATCCAGCAACCAAGTCAAACGTCTCCGTTCAGTGCACGTGACGAATCCTGCCGTAGCACTCAGAAAGGCCTGGGAACGTCTCCAGGAATGTTATGCAGCATCTGAAGTTTCAAAAGGAAACTTTTCAACCGGCTTGATCATTTCCCAAGACTTTCAGGAAAAGAACACGCAAAGCTACGTGAACTAGCCGACCTGTTAATGGAAGTGCAGGGAGCCAAGGAGGACGGCTTCCTTCCAGGCCTGTCTTACCTGGACACTGCAAAAGGGATTGAACCGATAGTTGCAAAACTGCCTTATGGTCTTCAAGAAAAGTGGGTATCTGCCGGTTCAAAGCACAAGGATGAAAACAATGGATGATTTCCTCCATTCAAGTTCTTTGCAAGTTTTATACACTACGAGGCACGGAAAAGGAATGACCCTAGCTTTGCTCTTCAAGGTACTAATGGCTTACCCGAAAAGCCTGAAAAGCCTTCTGTTAAAAGCAACCAACCCCCTATTTCAGTTCACAAGACAGATATCGTCTCAACACACTCAAACACAAACAATCTAAAAGGTACCAGTGATCCAAACAAAACCTGTCCGATACATTGTAAACCTCACCCACTCAGGCGATGCAAAGCCTTCAGAGCAAAACACCTAGAAGAAAGAAAAACCTTTCTCAAGGCAAAAGGAATCAAATGCTGTGGTTCAACTACTCACTTAGCGAAGGACTGTCCAACTACGGTTAAGTGTACAGAGTGTGATAGCACCTACCACGACGCTGCTATGCATCCGGGTCCTGCGACTCAAGACAGGGCTCCCTCAACCTCACCACACAACGGCGGGGAGGGAGAAGAGAGCAGTGACACTAAAGCCGTCGTCAGCGCAAGCTGTACCGAAGTTTGTGGAGCAGGACAAGTCAGCAGGTCATGTTCTAAGATTTGCATAGTGAAGGTATATCACAAATATCAACCAGACAAAGCCATCAAGGCCTACGCTATATTGGACGACCAAAGTAACCGGTCATTAGCAAGGTCTACTTTCTTCGAGCTTTTCGATGTCAAGTGCGAACCATATTCCTATTTTTTAAGGACGTGTTCTGGCACAATGGAAACATCTGGACGTAGGGCTGAAGAGTTTGTGGTGGAGTCACTCGACGGCAGGGTCACAATCCCTCTACCACCCCTCATCGAGTGCAATGACATTCTTGATAATCGGACAGAAATCCCAACGCCAAACATAACTCTATGTCACCCTCACCTTCGCAAGGTAGCGGAACACATTCCAGAAGTTGACCCTACAGCAGAGATTCTCCTGTTGCGCGGCAGAGATATCATTAGAGTTCACAAGGTACGGGAACAAATCAATGGTCCGCACAATGCCCCATTTGCTAGTTGGAGAAGTCTGCTTGGGGAATGCACACAAGCCTACAGTCAGCACCTTCAAGACAGCTGTGCTTGACAATGGCCGCCCATCGCTCCTTCGACCTTGCACCAGTTTCCTACAAGTCAAAGAAATGGTTCCTTGCAGCAGGGAGGCAAGACACATCTCCAGCAAGGTTACAGGAGAGATGTTGGGACAAACTGTTTTCAAACATACAGAAAACGACAACAGGTTCGTATCCTCATTTGAAGACAAGGTTTTCTTGAAGCTTATGGACGAGGAAGTCTTCAGGGATGAGTCACAAAGTTGGGTAGCTCCACTCCCATTCCGACAACCAAGACAATACTTACCTAACAACCGGGAACAAGCAGTGCAGCGCTTTGCATCACTCCAACGAAGCCTGAATAGGAAGCCAGATACGCAACAGCAGTTTGTAGCCTTCATGGGAAAAATATTGGAGAACGACCACGCCGAGGTCGCACCACCGCTGGAAGAAGACGAAGAATGTTGGTACCTGCCAACCTTTGGGGTGTTCCATCCACAAAAGTCAGGTAAAATCAGGGTGGTGTTCGACTCAAGTGCTAAACATTCAGGGGTTTCTCTCAATGATGTGCTCCTCACAGGCCCAGACCTGAACAACTCACTTCTGGGAGTTCTGTTGCGGTTCCGGAAGGAAAAGGTTGCTGTCCTAGCGGACATACAGCAGATGTTTCACTGCTTCGTGGTACGAGAAGATCACAGGAACTACCTCAGATTTCTGTGGTATAGGGACAATGATGTGACCAAAGACGTCATAGACTTCAGAATGAAGGTTCATGTTTTCGGCAACAGCCCGTCTCCTGCCATAGCCATTTATGGGCTTAGAAGAGCTATCAGAGAGGGTTCCCAAGAACATGGGGAAGACACACTTGCCGAGTATTCACAAGTTTGCCTCAAACAGTAAAGAAGTCTTGCAAGCCTTCCCACCAGAAGACTGTACAGGGGCCGTAGATGATGTAGAGCTCAGTGGAGAAGCTGCACACACTCAACGGAGCCTGGGTCTCCTATGGGAGATAACAAGGGACACGTTCACCTTCTCTGTTTCAACTGATATGAAGCCGTTTACTCGCCGTGGAGTCCTCTCCACGGTAAACAATGTTTTTGACCCCTTTGGGTTCGTGGCCCCGGGCACAATCCAAGGAAGAGCCCTTCTCAGGGAACTCACAGCGTGGCTTTCTGATTGGGATACACCGCTACCTGCAGACAAATTGAGTAAGTGGGAGGCCTGGAGAGACTCACTCCAGGACCTCAAGCTCCTTCACATACCAAGGACATACACAGCAGCCTCTCTAGCTAAAGCGGTGAAAACTGAGCTCTGCGTGTTCTCTGATGCGTCCACCAAAGCCATCGGTGCTGTGGCATACTTGAAGGCCATACAAGAAGATGAACAAATTCAAATTGGATTTGTTATGGGAAAGTCAAAACTGGCACCTCAGTCTGAACCAACCATTCAGACATGGCAGAGCTAATTCATGATGAACTGGATGTTAAGCTGGATTCAACCAAGTTCTACAGTGACAGCAAGGTTGTTCTTGGCTATATCTACAACGAAAGCAAACGCTTCTATGTCTACGTGCATAATAGAGTTCAGTGCATTTGCCAATCCACAAGACCTGAACAATGGCACTATGTGCACACAGAGGAAAATCCTGCTGACCATGCATCACAGTCAGTTCCTGCTTCACATCTGCCCGAACCAACGTGGTTTACAGGGCCCAACTTCCTCTACAAAACTTTCAACGAACCAGAACCAGTCAAGTCATTTAATCTCATCAAACCAGATATGGATGTAGAGATCCGTCCAGAAGTAAGGAGCTATGCCACACAGCTCCAAGAGAAAGGACTCAGCTCAGAACGCTTTCAAAGGTTCTCCATCTTCAAGACCCTTGTTCGAGCCATTGCACTCCTAATACATATCGCAAGGTGTCAAAAACCATCCAACTGGAACGACAAATGTAAGGGATGGCATAAGTGTGATCTGTCTCGCACTCCAGATGAACTATGCCAAGCAAAGGAGGTCATCATCAGAGCTGTTCAGAAGGAAGCATTCAAAAAAGAATTTGAAGCTTTGGAGACATCCAAGCCAGTCCCTTTGAACAGCAGCCTTTATCCATTTAGCCCAACGTTGCAGAATGATCATATCTGCCTTGGAGGCCGGCTGAAGAATGCTAACCTGGACATTGGAGAAAAGAACCCGGTTATCCTCCCCAAAGACAATCATGTTTCCTTGCTACTTGTCAGACACCACCACACTGAGGTCAAACATCAAGGTCATCATCTGACGGAAGGTGCTGTCAGGGCAGCAGGACTTTGGCTCTTGGGCGGGAAAAGGATCATCAATTCTGTTCTACACAAATGTGTAACCTGCCGTAGGCTTAGAGGTAAATTCCAACAACAACGCATGGCAGACTTACCTCCAGAAAGCATTAAGACCTGCCCTCCCTTTACATATGTGGGTTTGGACATCTTCGGACCCTGGGTCATCTGCACCAGACGGACAAGAGGGGGGCAAGCTGAGAGCAAGCGGTGGACCATAATGTTCTGCTGCATGAGCTCCAGGGCTGTCCACATCGAGGTCATTAACTCAATGGACACATCGGGCTGCATCAATGCTTTAAGGCATTTCTTTGCAATAAGAGGACCAGCCAAACAACTGAGGTCAGATTGTGGCACAAACTTCATAGGGGCCTGTAAAGAACTTGGAATGGGCAAAGACCAACCAGATGTAACTGTGCTGACGTATCTTAACCAAGAAGGGTGTTCTTGGGAGTTCAATCCCCCACACGCCTCGCACATGGGTGGTTCTTGGGAACGCCTGATCGGTTTGGCCCGAAGAATTCTGGATTCAATGCTCCTTGAACAGTACACTCGCTTAACTCACGATGTCCTGTGCACACTAATGGCAGAAGTCACAGCAATCTTAAATACGAGGCCACTAATCCCAGTTTCAAATGATCCTGACGATCCATTCATCTTGACACCATCAATGCTCCTAACTCAGAAAGTGGGAGTCCCTCCCCCACCAGGGGACTTTACAGACAAAGACCTCCTCACCAAGCAGTGGAGACAAGTTCAAACTCTGGCCAACAGCTTCTGGAATCGTTGGAGTCGTGAGTACTTGCCCACCTTGCTTTGCAGGAGGAAATGGCACAAGTCCTACCAAAACCTTCAGGAGGGAGACATTGTCCTTCTTAAGGACACTCAAGTTGCCCGTAACAACTGGCCAACGGCTATTATCACAAGGACTTTTCCTGGAAAAGATGGAAGAGTGAGGAAGGTGGAATTAAGGACCACAGTCCAGGGATCTTCAAAGACTTTCCTCAGGCCAGTCTCGGAAGTCGTGCTACTTTTAGTTAAGGACTGATGTACTAAAACACGCTCATTTCCTAGTTTAGTAGTACTAGTGACCTCACTGAGGCCAGGCAGGGAGTGTGTCGCCTTTTAGGCATTATATTGCATAGGCTTTTATTTTGTACAAGCTTTTATTTTGAAATGGTTTCATGCCTAAGGAGTTCCAGGGTCAGGGGTTAGTTTCCTGTTAGTGGTTAGAGAAAGATGGTAGAATTAGCCAACATGCTTTCGTCATCTATTGCAATCCACATCGTAAATGCTGCAGAGGCAATGTCGTAAGTTGATCATTTCATTGTGTTAATTATAATGTAAATGTTAAGATGCATATTTACAGTAAAAGGCATTTGATGACTGTAATTAAAAACGTTCTTTTTACATATATTTACATAGGATTAAACAATTTTGTATCTTGTGTTTTGTTAGAGTTTTCACTCTTCTGTCTGTGACATGATGTAAAGAGCCACAGTAAACAGCTTGAGAAGCTTACTACGACTCAACTCGTCATTTTCAGAAAGAGTTTAGCTAGTTGAATAGCTGCAGTTGCTACACTGTAGCGAAGACAACATAGTAGGATTCCCAGCATCTACAGACAAGGCAATATCATTATGTACTCTCAACAGTGCAGACTCAGTACTGTGACATGATCTAAAACCAGATTTAAAATTTTCAAACACAGAATTCTGCTGTAAAAAGGCTTGTAACTGTATGAAAACAACTTGTTCCAAAACCTTTGAAAGAAAAGGCAGATGAGAGACTGGTCTAAAATTGGACAACACTGTGGGGTTAAGATTAGGCTTCTTAAATAGGGGCCTGACCACAGCATGTTTAAAGGCAGCTGGGACAGAACCTAAACTATGACAAGAATTAAATAAAGTAAGAAGACTTGACCCAATGGTGCTATTAAAAACCTCCTTCACCATCCTGGCAGGAACAATGTCTAGGGGACAGTTGGTAGGTTTCATGTGTTGTACAACCTCACTAAGTAACGTCAGAGAAACTGGCTTAAATTCCTGAAATACAGCTGAGTGTACAGGAGAAGCAGGTAAAAACACATTAAATTTAGCACTGGCATTTTTCCTGACAGATGCTACTTTGTCGATAAAATAACAGAGAAACTTCTCACATGTACTGATTGAAACATCTGTCGGAGCAGAGGTGCATGGATTTACGACAGAGTTAATAGTATTAAATAACACTCTAGGTTCATGGCAACTGCTAGCTATGACAGAAGAGAGATGGTGCATCTTCGCCACTTTCACAGCCTTCTGGTATGTGGCTAGACTGTCCCTTAATAAACCCAGTGATACATGTAAATTGTCCTTCTTCCATCTTCGTTCAGCTTGTCTGCAGTGTTGCCTAAGGGCCCTTGTGGTGTCCTTTAGCCAGGGGTCCGTCTTAGGTTTAATAGATTTAATCCGATGACGGGCAGTAGAGTCTAGGATTTCGGTGCTTGTGGAATGGCACACAGAGAGAATGTTATCTGGGGAAGAGGGCGATACCAGACCATTCTTTACATAAAACTGCGAGCCCACAAACGCAGAAGCAAACTCTCCAGCTGAAGAGGAGGTGATGCAGTGGCGCCAAGAAGCTGAGGAGACAGGCTTAATAGCGGGTGGTGGAACACTGATCTTGAACCTGATGGGGAAGTGATCTGAAATACCAGTTTCTGTTATTTCTCCAAGTGAAACTGAAAGCCCATAGGAGATGATGAGATCCAAGGTGTGGCCTAGATGATGTGTCGGCCCTTCCACACATTGATTAAGGCCAAAAGAGTTCAAAAGTATTTTTAAATCATGAGCAAGTGGGTTTGAGAGACAACACACATGGATATTGAAATCCCCACAAACCAGGAGCTTGTCGTATTTAGGAACAACATAAGCTAAAAACTCTGAAAACTCACATATAAAATCCTTGTTGAGCTTTGGTGGGCGATAAACAACTGCAAACAACACAGGAGAATCCAGGTCAGCCACAAACAGCTGAAGTTCGAAGCTATTATAACTGAGTGCAGGTAATAACCTGCATCTGTACTCATCTTTGAAGAGAGGGGTCAGCCCACCACCTCGACCTGACACTCTGGGGGAGTTCAGGAAAGAACAGCTGGGGGGGAGGAGCTCCAAAAAGGCGCCTTCATCACCTGGTTTCAGCCAGGTTTCCGTCAACAACAGAAAGTCCAGCGCATTTGTCGTAAAAAAGTCATTCAATATAAAAGTCTTATTTGTGAGTGATCTAGTGTTGATCAGCGCCATGCGAATTGGGCACCTCTCAGTCTGTTGGGAAGCACGACTGAGCGGGCGGAGATTCCCATGCACGCAGCCTCGATTGGAGCGCTTCCTGTTCCAGCAGCGGGGAAACGGGCACTCAGAGTCCAGTACAGTCTGCCGGAGCCACCGGTAACTGTGGACCGGAGAACGCCGCAGATTGCAGCCGATGAACTCCGCGGAAAACCCGACACATGGATGGCCCAGATCGCAAGTGGAGGATGATGCCAGGTACGCTCTGAGCCTGACACGTACTCCTCCTCTCTTGCCGCATCTCCTGCGGCGATTGTTTCGGAGCGGCAGACAGGGCTGCAGCGTAATAATATGGATGCCAGGAAGGGCGGCGTACCTGACTGACCGTCAAAGATTGGAACTTTCTCCGTAGACTTACATATACTTAAAAGAGTCAGGCGGTCATACATCAGCAGTGGTGACACATTTTCGAGTGACAAGCAGTAGAAACAGGCAAATCAACAAGTAGTTGTTGTTGTTAAAAGTAAATTAAGAAAGTGTTTTTTAACATAATATTGTGTGCAGCAGTGCCCCCTTTTGGCTAACCAGCAGCAGTAGCTTTAGTTTAAGTTTCACTTTCAGTTGTAAATTTCCATCAGCAGTCAACTGATTGTGCTGCAGAGTGCCAGTGCTGTTTCTCCTGCTGCATTTTTTCTTCCTACATTGTCGCCTTGGATGCTATTTGTCCGTAAGTACTGTATATATTACTAAAAAATGTTAAAAGGAATTGTACATGGCATATCTTTGGTTTATTGGAGTTTTCTAATGTCAAATCACTAAATTAGTTAGCATGGCTAATAGTTATGACTCAGCATTTTCTGTTGCTATAAGTTGTGGGTTTGCACTATACTTTGGGTATCTGTATTGGTTTCATCTCATTTATGTGTGTCTTCTGCTCTTTGTTGCAATTTTACAGTATAAAACAATAAGGAAAGTAAAGTTTCTGCGTCGAACCCCAAGAAAAGTTATGCCTTGTGTTTTTTGGCGAACTTTACACTGTTAGCTAACTATCGAGCTTTGAAGAAGCAACTCATTGCAAGGACAGTATAGATACACACAAATACACACTATGGGGCATGAAAACTACACAAACTTGTGTGCACACGTAAGCTAAAGATACATGCAGATCATGCGGCGTACATAAGGTTGCAATCTAAAAATCTTTTGAAATGGCACACACGCACACACACAGACCTTATTCAGTTCATCCAGATAGCAGTCAACAAAGTCTCGTGGCTCTCCATGGACTCTGGTCTTCTTGTGCTCGTTTGTCAAACCAATCACAAGATTCCGACAAGTCTGAAAAGAATTAAAGTCAACATTCATAATTTGTATTAATTACATGATTTTCTTCTCACTGATAAATTTCATGTTAAATTCTCAACCCAAGATATTTATTATATTTTTGTATATTTTTAACATACCTCAACATTCTTAAGGACCTTAGTGAAGGGCAGCGGCAGGTCATGAATAATGGGAAAAGAGTCATACAGCTGTAAAAGAAGATAAATCATTTGTTTATTTCAATACAAACTGTAGCCTGTATAAAATATTGACGCTAGTCCGTGACGTCAGCCATAGGTTTCTGAAGAGCCAAGATGAAGCTCAAAGTGTGTGGCTCTGACCATCGTTGTTTTAGCAGTGCCTAACTCCCGGCTAATCCAAATATGGAAAAAGTGGTAGAGCGTCGATGGAGCCGAGACTGGCCGAATGAAGTCTACAGTCTATGCTAGCCTCCTGTGATGCCATCCACCTGTCACTCAAAGCAACCATTCCTTAAAATATTAACAGGAGAGATAAAAAAAAAAAATCACCCACCGTACAGTTGTCATGAATGGGGAAATTATTTAGAGCACGGGTCGGCAACCTTTTTGATATGAAGTGCCCTTTCCAAAATTTCTTGTTTATTAGTGTGCCATGTCAACATTAAGTTTAATTATGACATCACATCAAAATGTAATATCCAGGGAATCTAGCAACATTTGATAACATTTATTTCTCATAATCAGGACATTGTAATTATTATTATTGTATATTATTTATTGATTATGGAAACATGGTTGTAGTATGCAACGTCCTGATTGGTGGAAAATGCTTGCAGAAAGAAATGGCTGTTGTCAGGTAAAAATGTTACTGTCAAAGAGGCTGAAGCGATGTGGAAAAGCCCAGATTTAATGATAAATAAG
Source organism: Sander vitreus (assembly GCF_031162955.1). NCBI lineage: Eukaryota > Metazoa > Chordata > Actinopteri > Perciformes > Percidae > Sander > Sander vitreus. The sequence goes on from NC_135862.1 coordinate 30,512,176, forward strand.
CAGGTCCTGTATGCCTCATTTGCAATGAAACGATGCTGTTGCAAAATAATACAAGAACGAAGAACGCGAACATAACAATCGCGTCATTCACGTGCATATTAAGTAGCCACATGCATATGTTTTGGTCTTAATACATCCATAGATTTACCGCTCCAGCGGAGAGGATGGTTTGTTTAGCCAGCTAAGTTTATAAAAATTTGTCCAAATTTCAAGATTCCCGGCAAACTAAGATAAACAGTTAGACTACAAACCGACAGCTTTTCTTTAAGCTTGTTTGTAAAAATTCGCTATTTGCAGAGTAGAGCTGTGTTTGCGTAAAACAGCACGGTGGACAAGAGTGGACTGAGCAGACAGAGCAGATTGAAATATCGCTTTCTACATGTTTATGCCTGTCTATACAGGTGATAGCATTTTAAGTATTGGCTTTTTACTCACAAAGGTTTTATTGTAGCCTACTTACAGTAACGAGACTAGCGTGAGTTCATCTGCCCCAGCAGCCATTGGTAATCCTCTTTGTATCGTTCCCAGTCAGAGATATGAGTCAATCAAACTACCGTATAATAACAGCTCGCGCAACTGTGAATGTTGTAATTTGGCATCGGATGAGAGAGTGCTTCAGCATTTCAACACATCAATAACTCTGCAACACATATTGCCAGCGTGCCATTGGTTAAGGTCCTGCGTGCCCATGGTGGCCTAAAGTTGCCGACCCCTGATCTAGAGTGAACAAAACCGTTTCTGGTACCAGTTTGTAAATATGTTTTTTTCTGCTGTAAAGTTAGGCATTTTAACATGGGGGTCTTTGAGGACTGACTCGCTTTTGGAGCCAACCTCAAGTGGACTTTCAACGAACTGCCGTTTAAGGCACTTCTACGTTGGCTTCATTTTTTAGACCCAGAAGGTTCTGCTTGAGCCAAAAACACAGATTCGGCTTCCTGGAATAATTGCTGTAATTGTTTTGTCCACACATATTTTATTTGAATGGAAAGTAGTGCATTAATTATACAAAGTAACTGCTGGTAAATTTGCAAACTAAGATTCTGTGTTTATTTAGAAAACAACACTTCAATGTTAGTGAGGCAAGGTGAGGAAGTTTGTCAAGCTGAAAAAAGATCTTTAGAGTGTTAGAGTTAGGGTTTGCCACAGGTGGTTCATCTGAGAAATACCAAGACACTATTAGCTACTGCAGAAGTGCTGCAGAACTATGGATGGCTTCAAAATGCAGTAATTTACGGTAGTCTCTAATTGGTTCTGAAGAATGATACGGCCACACCCCTCTCATTCAAACCTTAATCTTCAGTGTGCACTGGGAAAATTTGCAGGTGATTATGATAAAGTGTTGCCATCTTTCCTCAAGCCTAAATAGCACGGACACCTGCTGCAATCACAGAGTTGAATGAACAGATGGATGGACGGACAATCCAAAGTTAGGATTCAGATGCAAAGTTTATTCTGACCTTGTATTCGTGCAGAATTGGAGGGCAGTGCAGGATGTAACACACACTCAAATCTTTCAACTTGATTAAGACATTTGTCTCACTGTGTTGCGAAAGCCTATCAGCTTTTAAAGTAGACCTATTATATACTGTTTTCAGATACATACTTGTATTTTGTGATTCTGCTAGAACATGTTTACATGCTTTAATGTCAAAACACTTTTTTTTCTCATACTGCCCATGGCTGCTGCTCCTGTATTCACCCTTAGTCTGAGATGCTCTGTTGGAGCACCTGTCTCTTTAAGCCCCCCCCTCCTGAAAAGCCCAGTCTGCTCTGATTGGTCAGGGTTACCGCATCTCCATGACTTTTCTGCAATCTCTGTAACTACTTTGTTATTGCACTACATACCAACTGCGGAACGGCTGCGGATCCGCTCCGGAACTGCGGCGGAGTCAATAGGTTTCCATTAACGTCAATGGCCCTCATTTATGAAACATGCGTACGACCTAAAACAGGCGTAGGATGGGCGTACGCCGATTCCTACGCAAAGCTCGGCATTTATCAATTTGAACGTGAGCGTAGGCTGCGATAAAATCTCACGTCTGGTCTGAACTCGTGTACGCAAGTTTTCGAGTCAGTGTGGACTTGCGGTGCAGCATATAATCAGTTTAACAGGAGAAGGAGAAGTCATCAGTTGATCTTATCAGCAATGGCAGCTCTGGCTCTTTAAGAAGACCTCAATGCGCCGGTGGAGCGCTCCATCGGATTGATTAAGGGCAGATGGCTCTGTCTTGCATCACCCTACTATACACGGCAGAAAAAGTCTGCAACATTGTTTTAGCCTGTGGGGTTCTGCACAACATCACACAAGAAAAAAAGGGTGCCATAAATGTAGTGATGGAGCCAGATGACCCGATGCCCAGAGAGCAGTGTCCAGCACAGCCCAAACTGGGGCTATACGAAGGAGACATATTATTCCTCGCTTTTAAAAGATATAGTGTTATGTTTGGCAATGATACTCAATACAGGAAACATGACGATGCAACAACATTTTTATTTATTCAGGTTTTCGTTTCTCTTTTAAAGTGTCGTTAATGGCCACAAGTGAATGATGAAAAAAACACGAGTAAAATAAAAGACTGCATAAACTCCGCTACTGTGTGTTTATTTAAATATACAGTGGTGTGAAAAAGTGTTTGCCCCCTTCCTCATTTCCTGTTCCTTTGCATGTTTGTCACACTTAAGTGTTTCGAACATCAAACCAATTTAAACAAAAGTCAAGGACAACACAAGTAAACACAAAATGCAATTTGTAAATGAAGGTGTTTATTATTAAAGGAGAAAAAAAATCCAAACCATCATGGCCCTGTGTGAAAAAAGTGATTGCCCCCCTTGTTAAAACATACTATAACTGTGGTTGTCCACACCTGAGTTCAATTTCTCTAGCCACACCCAGGCCTGATTATTGCCACACCTGTTCACAATCAAGGCATCACTTAAATAGGAGCTGCTTGACACAGTAAGGTCCACCAGAAGATCCTTAAAAGCTACACATCATGCCGAGACCCAAAGAAATTCAGGAACAATTGAGAAAGAAAGTAATTGAGATCTATCAGTCTGGAAAGGGTTATAAAGCCATTTCCAAAGCTTTGGGAATCCAGCGAACCACAGTGAGAGCCATTATCCACAAATGGCGAAGACATGGAACAGTGGTGAACCTTCCCAGGAGTGGCCGGCCGCCCAAAATTACCCCAAGAGCGCAGCGACGACTCATCCAAGAGGTCACAAAAGACCCCACAACAACGTCCCAAAGAACTGCAGGCCTCACTTGCCTCAGTTAAGGTCAGCGTTCATGCCTCCACCATCAGGAAAAGACTGGGCAAAAATGGCCTGCATGGCAGAGTTCCAAGGAGAAAACCACTGCTGAGCAAAAAGAACATCAAAGCTTGTCTCAATTTCTCCAGAACACATCTTGATGATCCCCAAGACTTTTGGGACAACATTCTGTGGACCGATGAGACAAAAGTGGAACTCTTTGGAAGGTGTGTGTCCAAGTATATCTGGCGTAGAAGGAACACTGCATTTCATAAAAAAGAACATTATACCAACTGTAAAATATGGTGGTGGTAGTGTGATGGTCTGGGGCTGTTTTGCTGCTTCAGGACCTGGAAGACTTGCCGTGATAAAAGGAACTATGAATTCTGCTGTCTACCAAGAGATCCTGAAGGAGAATGTCCGACCATCTGTTCGTGTACTCAAGCTGAAACGAACTTGGGTTCTGCAGCAGGACAATGATCCTAAACACACCAGCAAGTCCACCACCGAATGGCTGAAGAAAAACTAAATGAAGACTTTGGAGTGGCCTAGCCAAAGTCCTGACCTGAATCCTATTGAGATGTTGTGGTATGACCTTAAAAAGGCCGTTCATGCTCGAAAACCCTCTAATGTAACTGAATTAGGACAATTCTGCAAAGATGAGTGGGCCAAAATTCCTCCAGGACGCTGTAAAAGCCTCATTGCACGTTATCGCAAACGCTTGGTTGCAGTTGTTGCTGCTAAGGGTGGCCCAACCAGTTATTAGGTTTAGGGGGCAATCACTTTTTTCACACAGGGCCATGATGGTTTTGGATTTTTTTTCACCTTTAATAATTAACACCTTCATCTACAAATTGCATTTTGTGTTTACTTGTGTTGTCCTTGACTATTGTTTAAATTGGTTTGATGTTCCAAAACACTTAAGTGTGACAAACATGCAAAGGAACAGGAAATGAGGAAGGGGGCAAACACTTTTTCACACCACTGTAGGTACACCTGTAGGTCTAAGAGATTGCAATATAAGCCAGTATATTACTATTAAGACTATAGCATACATATGTCAAGGGTGTATACATTAAATAAACTTCTCTGGAGTCCGATTTACTACGGCAACACTGTTGCATGCATCAGTAATCTCTTTCCATTCCGGAAGTCGAGCACAGATAAAATAAAACATCTGGTTAATTTTCAAAATAAAATGCACCGTGCTCACGGCGGATTATATTTCCTTGCACTACACCTTGAAAACGTCATAATGGGCGGAGACAGGCCTTAAGTCAAGTTTGTGGTTCTGTTTATAGAAACTACATCCTGTTATATCGCGTGATCATACGTGAATTTGCGAGATCTTGTGTGTCCTCATGACTTAAGCTGTCAGTCATGGCCTCAGCCGTTCTGCAACAAATCCGCACCTGGTGGGTATTGAAGGACGGCGGAGCACGGAGCCGATCTGCAGCCGTTCCGCAGTTGGTGGAAATTGCGGGTAACTGCAACGGAGCATATAGCAGGACTTTGTAGCGTGAAAAATCACCAATAAAGGCTTCTAAACCAAATACTACAAAAACAGACATGTTTCAGCAGAAATGTGACCCGAAATTGGGGAGAAATTAATGACATTGGCAGCCAAGAGTACAGCTTTATCTGGTGTTAGCATGCAACTACTTGTTAGTAATGGATGTAATGTAATAAAGCAGCACTTTCTACCGCCAAAAATCACAGATAAAGGCTTCTGAACCAAATACTACCCAGAAGGACATGTTTCAGCAGAAACGTGACCTAAGGTACAGTGGTCGCCCCATAACCACGAGGTTGGCAGTTCAATCCCAGGCTCCTCCGGCCACATATCAAAGTGTCCCTGAGCAAGACATTGAACCCTAATTTCTTCCCGGCCGCTGCGTATACTGTATATAGCTGTCTACTGCTCATAATAGACTTAGGATGAGTTAAATTGCAGAAATAACATTTCACCACATTGTTCTATGTGTATGTGACAATTAAGAATACAGTTTGTTTGTTTTTGTTTGCTTTCACTGACTTACCATGCAGCTACATGGGACAATGTAAACACTTAAAAACAACTGCAATAGCCTGCCTGGACCAATCATGGAAACCCAGAGAGTAGAAAACAACTGGGAAATCTGAGGTTTTTGCTCATAGGGATTTCTCTGAACTATGTCTCACTCATTATTTGAAGCTCTGGCCAAGTTTAACATGAAAATCAAACCTTGTAACGTTATATAACTGAAAATGTGGAAAAGCATAATATTCCCTTTAAACTCTTCTGATGTTGAATCCGAAATGGAGGAACAAATTATTATAGCCATCTTTGGGCACCCAGAGTTCTATAATAGTAACTCTATTTGAAACCGAATGTTCAAAGAAAATTACAAGGAGAAAAGTAAGCGAGGAAGTTGGACTGCCTGGTAAGTTTTGAAAGTAGGTGTCTGTAATTGTTGTGTTAAGGGGGCTGCTACAATGTTAGAATAGCATAGCTCTGATAGATCTGACCTCCATTCAGAAAAAAGCATCTTAAAAGTTGTTTGTCTTGTGGACAGACCTGACCAAGCATGAATTCAGACTTTTTACTATCATCACCATGATGTAGTTATTTCGTCATACTTTTTACTATCATCACCATGATGTAGTTATTTCGTCATACTTTTGATCCGTTAATTGGAAATAAATCACATAAATAAATTTATTTTGGGTTCATACTGCTCATACTCCTCTCAGGCGCGTCTCGATGTGGGCAGCATAGGATTTGACTAGGGTGACCAGACATCCCGGTTTGAACGGGACAGTCCCAATTTTGAATTGCGTGTCCCGAGTCCCGACAAAAGCCTGTCGGGACGCTAAAATGTCCCGGTTTACACCAACCATTATGACATTGTCCCGGTTGTCAGCGATTACATAGCCAACGTGATCTTGTTATAGCCCGATCATTAAGTAACACATGTAGAAAGACTAATAAAGCGTCCAGCGTTTGATTTTAACAATGTGTGAGTCAGTCAATCGTAGCGGTCTGCATAATCTGTGCAGCTAGCGTTACAATGTAGGCTATATTTGTAACCATTGTTGCAATGCCTCTTATTATCTGTCTTGTTTTAACCAGTCCCTCCAGGTCTGCTGGAAAGTCAGCGGATGAGCGCTGGGTGGAAATGGGGACATTCTAAAACGTGAAAAAGCTTAACGTGGTTTAATGTACCTAAACAACAATCAATGATCACCAAATTTCTCTCTCATATTGCTCTGGTTATGAGGAGCAATATCCCTTAATGAAGCAGAAACACTTAATGTCAGCTAACGTCCATAATAATTGGACTTAGAGTTAGATTTTTTGACAGTTTTCAGTGGTTAGGAGGAGCAATATGAGAGAGAAATTTAGTGATCACTGATCGTTGTTTAGGTATATTAAACCACGTTAAGCTTGTTCACGTTAGGACTTAAATAAAGCCCATGAGAACCGTGGAGAGTCAACCCACAGTCGCTCCGCTGCCCTGCTGAAAATGTGAAGCAGTGTGTGTGTTGTTGGTTAGAATAATACTGGTAACACTTTACGGTAAGGGTACATGAATTCATGCATTAATTAATTGATGTAGGCTATGTATTATTATGCATTATGTAATTAATGGTTTATGTGTTACTGCATTCCTTAATATCCCATGAATCATCAGGAATGGATGTGCTCATAGTCTGTCATTCGGGACCATACATGAACAACACAACTAAAGCATTAGGTACGTGGGCACATCATTATGAATTATGATTTATTAAGCATGATCATGATTATTTATTTTTCTGCAAAAAATAATGTGGTCATCCCTTCGCACATTGTGATTTGAACACAACTTGTGCATAATGATGTAGCCACCTTACCTAATGCTTTAGTTGATGTGTTGAGGCTATGAACTCATGTCAATTCCTGATGATTCATAAGATATAAAGGAATGAAGTAATGCACAAATCACAAATTAATTCATGCATGAATTCATAATTCATGTAGTATTACCATAACTTTAGTTCAAGCCTGTGGCAGCAGTTCCAAATAATTCGTTTAGTGCCAGGCAATGAAAAGTACCTTTTCACAAAGTTTTTCACAAGTTCAGTGGGTGCATTTTCCAAAAGAATTCTGAAAAATAAAGTTGGTCCCACACAAAACTCACTCAATGTCTTTTAATAGCCTATTATTTCTTAGATATGTAGGCTACATACCAAGAAAATTCATGAATATTAACTGAGATACCCCATTATGTTGTGAGCAGTAGGCCTATGTGTGCTGTTGGCAAAATTGTGTCTAATTAAATGTTCTGTGTCTATCTCTGGGCTGGCACGTTTACGTTAAAAAACGCGTGCTTGCACGAGCACTACGGTCACGCACAGTGTCCCGGTTTTAGTTCCGGGAACCCTAGATTTGACACAATGACAGCCAAGTGGGGTCATCTACACATGTCTTTGAGGTTTCTTTGTTAGTTGAGGCTGCAACTTTGCCTGTTAAAGTTCACCAAAGTTGAACTCCACACGATGCAAAGATGCGAATTTGCTTTGCTCCCGGAATCAAATGTTTTCCCCCAGTATTGAATGGAAGTGAGGTGGGGGATGAATCTTCGCAATTGTTCATTTTATACATGTGACCGTGCTTTGATTCCGTGGTCAAACACATGCGAGTAATTTGTGTGTGTGCGTGTTGTTAGCATGCTAATGTGCTAAACTAAGATAGTGATCACCGGTAAACATTATACCTGCTAAACATCTGCATGTTAGCGTGCTGAAGTTAGTATGTTACAGCATTACTGATAATAACAGTCACGCGGACACACACAGAGAATGGATTGCAGCCATTGATAGCATCATGAATTGTGCATCACTTGTAACCGCTATCTGCCCTGTCTCAAGGTCCGATTCAAAAAAGCTATTGAGCTAATGATTTTACAGCACAAACACGCCTATAAAGTTTTGTGTGCAATTTTTAATTTTTTTTGCATCTGATCGGTGCAGGCCCAGACTGTATCTGGAGCATCAGGGGAAATCCCGGTGGCCTAGCTAGCTGATTGGCCCGGAGTGTCAGACCAGTATAAACCCCTAAAGGCCGCCAGCGATTTCTGCCGACACTACCGTCTTTACGAGGCTGTAGCAGGCTCTAAAATGATCCGAATTATGATATTGGTATCATATGAAACGTAAGTAATGTCACTACATAACTACAACCCTGGGAATAACTTGTCAGTGTCTAGGCTTCCAGAGTTAGGTTTACTCGTGCCTTTGAATCTATGAGAGCCTCGGCCTGCCAGGCTAAAAGCAAGGATGAAAGGCCTACCTTTGTCATAGCCGGGCCGTTGTTCCGCTCTTCGGACCAGCAAGGTCATTGGTGCAGTGTGAATCAGCCTCGACACTCCATTGACAGTTAATTTGTAGACATTTAAGACGCAGACAAAACATTAACAGAACTTGATGGGGAAACGTCACGTTCCCGATCCTCATATGCCCGCATTGACGTGGCACAGTATGGTTTCAGACTTCCTATAAGGGGTGCTCAAAATGTAATTGAGGTCCCCTACCTTCCTCAACACTATGTATGGACCAGTAAAACCAGGTCTCAACTGATCACATGGTCCTTGAACCAACACCAACAGAAGGTCACCTGGATAAAAAGTGCGCAAAACAGCTTTCCTGTCATACCTGGTCCTCATTTGAGCCTTGGCTGCAACCAGGTTCTTCCCTGCAACTACACAGGCTGACTGCAGCCTGGCTCTTAAAGAAGAGACATACTGTAGGATCCCCTGGTTATGTCGGTTTAATGACCTGATCCTTTAATGATCTGAACCAGGTGGAACGTGCCCCTCACCTCGTGACCAAAAATGAGTTCAAAAGGCCTGAAACCCAGAGGCTTAGTGGGAGCATCTTGAACAACAAACAACAAGAATGGGATGGCCTCATCCTATTTCTTTGGCTGTGCCTCAATAAATGTTCTCAACGTGCTCTTTAATGTGCTATGAAACTGTTTTATAGCTCCCTGCGACTGCAATTTCAACTCAGTCATGACATACTTATACAGCTTGGATGTGAAATTTCAACAATGAAAGGGCCTACCTTAAAGAAGTAGAGGAATATGGGCGCTGTATACAGACTGATTTTTTTTTTATTTGCACATTGCTTAAGCCTATATCATGGGTAGGATTCAGTCAAGGTATTTAAATGTGCCAGAGAGAAACCGTATTTGGATTTGAATATCCCAGCCTGTCAGTGCTGTTGGTGTTTTCCAAAACACACCATCAGACTTAAAAAAAAATGGCATGATTTGAAGCAGAGGACACACCGAATTAATGAGCTTCATTACCACCAACTCACTGAAGACGCCAGTATTTCCCTTTAACTGTGTGTGGCTATTAGTGCTAATCTTTGTGAGTTTAACTGTTTTTGCAATGAGGCTCACTTACATCGAAATGGGCTAATTTTGCACTGAATGTATGCAAATTACCTAGGGTTAATTTTACACTTTGCTGAGTCTGTTTGTGTTATTTGTGCAGGTTTAGCTGTAAAAGAGAACATTCCTTTTGGAAATTTGAACAGTATACTTGTTAATATTTCTGAGCCAGATTTGAAGGCAGAAACATGCTTTCACTCACCACAGTCCATGGTCCATTGGTTATCTTGGTATTTTCAGTAAAGCATTGAACAATCACTTTGATGAACTCATCATCATACTCGTAACGTGTACCAAACAGGACCTGGCAGATGATGTTGGAGGCCGCTCTATGAAATATAACTTGAGGATTCAAGGTATTCCCTGTAAAAGACGATGTTGACATTAAGTAAGATACAGCATTGTGCAAGAACACAAAAGAACATTAAACATAGCACAATGCAACATTCATTCACATTAATGAAAATGTATAATCAAAATCCACCTTATCAATGAGTAGTAATGAGTATTTGTGCTGCTCAGAAAACCCTCCCATCCGTATTAGGATTGTGTGGACCCTCAGATGACATACCAATACTCTTTTCCAATGTATTAATGGTGTATTGTATCTCTGTCCGAATCCTCTCTTCCATGGAATGTTTCCCGAGGCCAAAGTTCCTCAAGGTCGCCAGAGCAAAGCGACGATGGTCCCTCCAAATAGAGCCATAATCTGCCAAAATCAATCCTACAGTGTAGGACAACAAGGAATATACAGTATAAGCTTACAGGTCTTATTAATTTACTTTCAAACCTGAGACATTGCTATCTATTAGATAATTATCCAAGTCATTGCTGCATCACTGCTGCTGCAACACAGAAAAAAACTTTGGTAACACTTTACTTGACAGTACCGACATAATCATGACATGACACTGTCATAACTATGACATGACACTGTCATGAATGTGTCATAAACCTTATAAACAAGTCATAAGTGTTTATGACTTCTGTCATTAAGTGTCATTCGGTTTTGGTCATGACAAGTTGACAATGTTTGGGTTGTCTTGATTATGACAACTTGACATTAATCAAAGTGACATTACCAGAAGTTGTCTTGGTCATGACAAGTTGACATTAAATTTGTTTGGGATGGCTTTGTAATGACAACTTGACATTAACCAGGATGACATTACCAGAGGATGTCTTTGTCATAACAACTTGACATAAAAGAAAATCCACCTCTTTTTGTATTCATGACATGTTGACATAATGATTATTATAATGATATGTGCAAGGTTAGAGACCAATTCTAGCACTTGGTCAGATAGATGTGTGACAGGATATTTCATAAAACTGGCTGTCATGACACTATTATGACAGTGTAACTAATAAATATTTTGACCTCAAGTGGTACCATTTTGATTAAGATATCACGAAGGATAAGACTGGCTATCATGACACCATTATGACAGTGTAACAAATACATTCTTTGACCTCAAGTAAAGTGGTACCATTCTGATTTGTCATTAAGATATCATGAAGGATAAGACATGTCATCACACACCAAATTACCTTCCTAACACATTATCATGTGATGTAAAAATCTTTGTTGACAGTATGGTTATGTAGTTGATATCAGTGTGAATTTGGACCAGAACCAGAAGAAAAGTAGATTGTAGAGCCAGAGAATTGAATGTCAATAAAGAGACTAGAAAACCAGGATAAAGTTTGAGAAGTGTATTAATATACACAAAAACATGGCATACATACAGATAAACACAGGTATGAAAAATAACAACTGAAATAATAAAGTGTGCACATAAAAGAAACCCTTTTCAGTAATAACACGATGAATAAACGTACGAAAGTGTCCTTTCAAAGACGGGATGACAGCTCTTCCAGCCACCACTGCTGTGTGCCGCAATGTAGCTGAAAAATGCAATTCTTCTGTTAGTTTTGTTACTTTTCCCAAAGACAATGAATAAAAAACGGTGGGTGATTAACATCCGATGAGACAACTTTCTTATAACGAACACACAAGTCTGCAGCCGACACTTTTTTTTAAAACATGCGGTGTTAACATTGTCGCATGTAGCTACATGCTAACGGCAGTATATGTCGTCTTGGCTGCCAATGTCGTTAAATTCTCCCCAATTCACATTACTTCTGAAACATTTTCTGTTGATGTAGTATTTGGTTTAAAATCCTTTATCTTGACTGTAGAAATTGCTGCTATATTCTATTAGTGTCCACTGCTAACTATAGTAGCTACATGTTAACGGCAGTAAACATGTCATCTTGGCTGCCAATGTTGTTAAATTTTCCCCAATTCCGGGTCGCATTCCTGCTGAAACATGTTTGATTGGGTAGTGTTTGGTTCAGAACCCTTTATCTGTGATTTTTGACATTAGAAAGTGCTGCTTCGTTCCACTACAATCTAATGTTAGCATACTCCTAGCTAACTATTATGTAGCATCCTAACGCAACATAGCTGTATCACTTTACTGCTGGGACATGTCCGGTTGTGTAGTATTTGGTTTAGAAGCCTTTATTGGTGATTTTTCACGGTAGCAGCGGAGTATATAGCAGCAGAGTATATAGCTATACACTGTATGTATATAGCAGGACTTTTTACCGTGAAAAATCACCAATAAAGGATTCTAAACCAAATACTACACAACTGGACATGTCCCAGCAGTAAAGTGACAGGAATTTGGGGAGAAATTAACAGCACTGGCCAAGATTACAGCTATGTCGTGTTAGCATGCAGCTACATAATAGTTAGCTAGGAGTATGCTGGGCTCTCACAGAGATCTCATTTGTAGCCCTGTTTTTACCTGATACTTTCATAAAAGTATAAACACATGAAGTGAGAGGTATACACACATGATTAAACTGTATTTAAAGCATGATTAACCTGAAGCAGGACGGAGTCATGACTTAATACACCAAAGCAAGGCTTCTAGATCAGGCTAGCTAGCGTTAGCAAATTACCTTCAAAGTTGCAAAGAAATTAAGAAACGTAAAATTTGAAGCCTTTATCCAATTTGCTACGTGGTGTCTTACTGGATGCCTGGACGACCCTCCATATATTATTAACAGATACTTTAGGCAACTCCAGCAAACACCTTGTAAACTTCATCTCTGTCATCATAACGGTCTACTGTCACAGTCTAATGTTTTCTTCTGGTAACCGGAAATGTCCAAGCATCCTTACGCCAATGCGGAAGTGATGCGTGCATAGAGCCTATTGTTCTTTGATGACAAGAGTTCAGAGATGTTCAACATTGGGGCCCATATGAGTTTGGTTTCCTTTTGTCCTTCCACCATGAAGAAGGAATCCAGGGCAATCCGACTAAGTTCAGAGTCTCGATCCTGTAGCTCGCCACCTAGCCAACTGAACTGGGAATCTCTAAACCCGGAAAGTCTCTGGGATCTGAAGAGTCAATGTGATTCAATATCACACTGTGGACTGGACCTCCCCTGCGTAGCGTTTCTCAAATCTCCACCTCCTCCACCTGTAGATAAGGCCAAATAATTGAGAGAAATTACTATTCAGTAATAGAATCAATTGCTTAGGCTACAATGAAAATAAACTGAGGTCATATTTCAGTTAACCCATATCGAAATATCTAAACCTCTATTCAGGTTGTACAACCGTTCTTAAATTTCTTCTCTTAGGTATCAAAAGTATATAAATCCCTTTCAGGTATCAAAATCACATTTATATTAATAGGCAACCTTTATACAAAAAATACATTTCTAATTCAAGTTGTATGGAAACTTAGTAACATTAACACTATCCTAAATATAATTGCATAAATTGCATGTAAACATCTCTCAAATTGTATTATTTTCCCATAACTTCAGCTACAGTGTTGTAATCTAGAGGCATTAAGACATGCGTGCTTATTTATCCCTCCCTGCACTGGTAACAGTAGAAAGAATGCACTAAAACTTAGCCTCTTTAAGTTAGCTACTTCATCATAAACTCCAGTTAAACAATTAAACTCTCAATTTTTACTAATATTCATTCAACAAAATACCCACAGTTAGCAATAGTGTTGAAAAGCAACATTACTTTCCATAACCAATAGATAGAATCATGAGCCTTTTCACAGGCAATATGCAGTAGTCCGCTAGAACACCTTAGCTAACCCATTAGCTTTGCGCTATTAGCACCGATTAGCATGGATGCTAGCAAACTCAAGGCCTAGCTAGTGCTAAGGAGTGACTCACCATTTTGCTGCTTTTAACTCCGTGACAACAGTGGATTCAGACACAGCTCTCTTTCGCTCTATTTACAACAAGGCATAGCCAGTATTAGATAATATTTAGTATGTAGAATTGATTTATTTCACTAATTGTCGTTCTTTTTTATCTTACTGAGTGAATAACGGCAGCCTCTACGTTCCGACGCAGGCACCAAAAGGGACGTGAGGAGACGTAAATCTAGCAATCTTACGTAGCCTAGTTGATAGCTGATTGGTCAGCTCACGGACCCAAGTTCACCCATTGGCTTATTTACAAGCACATCAAAGTGTTTTTCAAGCTTTAAAGTAAATAGGAGGTTAGGATATCGTGATATCTTAATGACAAATAAAAATGGTACCACTTTACTTGAGGTCTAAGAATCTATCCATTACACTGTCATAATAGTGTCATGACAGCCAGTTTTGTGAAATATCTTATATATAATATATAAGTGCTGGAATTGGTCTCTAACCTTGTACATCTAATTATAATAATCATTATGTCACCATGTCATGAATACAAACAGAGGTCGATTTTCTTTTATGTCACAGTTGTCAAAGACATCCTCTGGTAATGCCATCCTGGTTAATGTCAAGTTGTCATTACAAAGACATCCCAAACAAATTTAATGTCAACTTGTCATGACCAAGACAACTTCTGGTAATGTCACTTTGATTAATGTCAAGTTGTCATAATCAAGACAACCCAAACAATGTCAACTTAATGACAGAAGTCCTAAACGTTTATGACTTGTTTATAAGTTTTATGACAGATTCACAACAGTGTCATGTCATAGTTATGACAGTGTCATGTCATGATTATGTCGGTACTGTCAAGTAAAGTGTTACCAAAGCTTTTGATCAGTCCTAAATTAATTTGTTAAAGCGTAACTCTCGCCAAAATGCAACCTAGGGTCTTTTTGTGAATGTACCTGAGTCAAACTTTGGTTTAAAAGCATATTTAGGACGGAAGCGCCACTTTTAAGATTTACCGTATTCTTGTTTTTCGGTCAAATGGCCTTTTGAATGGGAGTGCTAGGGGCACTTTTATGCTAGCATTAAAATAGCTATTTTTAAAACACTAAGAAGGCTCGACACATGAAACTTTGCTCGAAGTATCACCAGGGGCTTTACACCTTAACGAAAGCATTGACAACATTGTTTGTGTACCCAGAGTTTACTAAAAAGAAAGGTTTTGAACAACTCACCGTAGCTCTTGTTGTTTCCGGCCGCTACCACCTGGGCAGTCAAAACAAGTCGATATCCGAATGAGAATGAACGGACTCCATATGAGGCTCCTTTTTCAACTACGAGGTCGATATTGTTTTTCAATAACGACAAAACAAGAAATAATCCATGCATTTATATGGAACTAAGCTATAGGAGCTTTCCATCTTTACTCTCCTCCCTGTTACGTTGCATTCGGAAATCGATTGTTTTTGACTGATAAAATGGCTGCGGCCGGAAACAACAAGAGCTACGGTGAGTTGTTCAAAACCTTTCTTTTTAGTAAACTCTGGGTACACAAACAATGTTTTCAATGCTTTCGTTAAGGTGTAGAGACCCTGGTGATACTTGGGGCAAAGTTTCATGTTGTGTCGAGCCTTCTTAGTGTTTTAAAAATAGCTATTTTGAGGCTAGCATAAAAGTGCCCCTAGCACTCCCATTCAAAACGCCATTTGACCAAAAAATGAAAATACTGTAAATCTTAAAAGTGGCGATTCCATCCTAAATATACTTTTAAATGAAAGTTTGACTCGGGTACATTCACAAAAAGACCCTAGGTTGCATTTTGGCGAGAGTTTTGCTTTAAATTAAGGCCCTTACAGTGCTCCTCTCTCATTTAAATAATTATATTTTCTCAGAACTCTTTTAGTACAGTGCAGGGTCTGGCCCATACAGTCCCCTGCTTCTCATTTTTGGCATTGAACCATTAGCGTGTGCAATTAATGCCTGCAATATCTAGTGTGTAAATCTTCATGATCATGTTTTAAAATTAAACATGTATGCGGATATGTTTCTCACTACAAACAGACCAGATTCTTCTACACCAGCAATTCTTAATCCCATCCCACTTTTATAATTGGAGAGCGGTGTGGTCGTTAGTGTGAACGTACATATTATGAGAAAAGTCCAATTTGATCTCACACTTTGCAGTTTTATTGCTGGACACCTAATCTCGCATTGCCAGACCCACTCCACAGCACTGCGGAGAAGGGTCTGATCCCTCTACATACACTCCTGAATAAAAAACCCGCCACATACAATATTAAATTAAAGCTATATTGCGTAGTTTCTGTCTCCCCCGTGAGGAATTCTAATTGATGACAACAAAACTGTCAGCGCATCCACATGATACATGCCTTGTTGATTTATCCAGCCAAGTTTAAGCTGATCTGGGGTGCTGAGTAACACCTGTTTATGAACCCTGCTGCTTCGTTTAGAAACTGATGTTAATTAGTCATGTTATAGTTAATCTTCTCTAATATAGGCAGGGTATCTGTCTGTGATAACCCTGCACGGGAACGAGCGGTTTGTGAATGTGTGCAGCCCACTTTCTCAGAGTCAAGTGGACTGAGTGACATGGGCAGGGACATAGCTCTTGAGAGTGAATCTAAAGAGTGTATTTGCGAGGGGGATGTTTGTGTTCTTATTGTTGTCTTATTGTTTGTTTATCGGGATTGTGGCGACCCAGGGGGTGGAACAGATCTCTTACTGAAATTAATGCTTACATTACTTGTTTTCATTCGGTGTATTATAGCGATATTTCAAATACTGCCCAGTCTAGCTTTTTGATATGACGGCTATTAAAGTTGCGAGTTGGAATATTAATGGGCTGAATGGTCAAATAGAGAGCCGAAGTCACGCCCTTCTACTTCCAGTCCATGGGACCTATCTTTTGAAAAAATATGAACGGGAGTCAATGGAGAGATATTCATTATTTTTTGGCCTGGTTCGAATTGTGCCATGCATTTCACAAATGATGTGTGTAAATTTAAAAGATAATTTTACATGTCAAAAGATAAACGATTTGACGTAAAGAAGTTGGTTTTGTGTGAGATCGCTTAGTGAACTACATCTCTCGTCTCAAACAATATACGTCACCAGAGAAATATAGCTGTCTCCTTGTCGAGCTTTACCGTCTTCTTCTAAGACGAAGGCAGAAGTATCAAAAGAGGTGAAAACCATTATAAATTGGGTCATGTCGAGAGCTGCAGCTACTCAAAGGGAGTTTTGGAACCGTGAGTGGAGGGAAAATGTGGTGACGTCAGGTAAGCGACTTGGACTTGTAGTCCGTCTAATTACGTATTTTCCCATAGCATTTTACTTTACTAACTATCTTGCGACAAACATTCTTGATATGTAAAATCATGTTTTATTTTGAAAAACATCATATGTGTAATCCAAGGCACAAGTCGATCGGGACCAGAAAATAGTTTGTCTTTTGCCATTGACCACTGTTTTTGTCAATGACCATTTTTTTTTCCAAAGATATGTCCCATGGAGGCAAACGGAAGGGGCGGGACTTCGGCTCTCAATTAAACGGGCAATGTGTTTACATCACCTGGCATAATATTGACGTGGCATTTATACAGGAGTCGCAAATGAGAGACAGAGATGTTAAATAGTTTGCCAAAAGGTGTTATTATACTACTGCCTCTGCCTCGTTTGACAACAAAACACGCGGCTTGCATGTCGTGCTTAAGCATGTACTTTCTTTTGTCAATTTTAGAACATTAAGGCAGCACAGACCATTGCATGTCATATCTTAAAATTGTCATCGCAGGGCGTAAAATTTGCTTTATTTCCAGTTTATCAGTTTGATCCAGATTTCTATAACAATGTCACTGCACTTTTATCAGATATGCAAAGCTTTTTTTATTACTGTAGGAGCAGACATGAACGCTACTCTGAACCCTGAGCTTGACCGTTCTCATGGGGGCAACCAGCATTCTGATAGTTTTGCAACTGTCGCATTTCAAGGTCCTATGTCAGATTTCAGCCTGACTGATTAATTCCGTGCCATTAATCCCTCTTATAGACAGTAAAGCTTTTATTCTAATAGACATAAGACTTATTCTAGGATTGATTATTTACTGGCTTCTCCCTCTGCTATATCACAAGTTCATGATGTAAACATTCTCCCTAACCCACTGTCTGACCATAGTGTAGTAATTGCTAAATTAACCCTCATGGACACACCCGTCAGCAACAAGATAGCGCCTTAACATAACTCAAAACAAAGATTTCTGTGAATACTTTATAACGGCATTGAATAACTTCTTGGCTGAGAATGCTGGTTCTATTATTAAGATGGATGTTTTGCTACAGGTGAACTTCTTCTCGTCTATGTTACCCTTACCTTCTCCCACCAATTACTGGGATAAAATACATTCACTAGTCTCCAAATTCATATGGGGGGCAAGCAAACCCGGCTTAAGATGTCTATCTTGCAGCGCCACAAATCTGAAGGTGGTCTTTCTGTTCCAAATTTCAAACACTACTTCTGGTCATTTGGGCTTTGTCCCCTCTCATCATAGCTCAACCCTAACCCTAACCCTAAGCACTCCATGGTCAAGCCCCTCCGTATATTTCCGATCTCCTGTCCACTTACTCTGCCACCAGGGCACTCAGGTCCACAACCCAACAACTCCTTGTCATCCCCCAGACACACCTAAAAACCAGAGGGGACCGAGCCTTTTCTGTAGTAGCCCCCAAACTCTGGAATTCCCTCCCACCCCACATCCTGTAATACAATTGCCAGTTTTAAAGCAAACCTGAAGACACATTTTTACTGTCTTGTTTTTAACTCTCTTTAATTGCTTTTTTTTTTTTCTTCTTTTTTTTAAGATTCAGAGCTATGAACTGAACTCAACCTTTTCTTATCTTTTTGTATTTGCAAATTTTGTTCCCTTGTTGTTTTATTTTATGTTACATTATTTGACTTTACCTTTGCCTAACTATATTCATGGAACTTTGCACACTTGATTATGTATCTTTAAGGCATACTGTTTCTGCCTTCCCTGCTCTACCTGTAAAGCACTTTGGGTCAACTGTTGTTCGTTTAAATGTGCTATACAAATAAAATGACTTGACTAATGCATCAGAGAGGCTCGCTTTACCTCACAGGCTGCAAGATTTGATGTATGCTGCTAAACCAGTTAAATGCTCCAAGCTACTCCTAGGGCCTATTGCTTCCGTCCTTCTCACTGTGGCGTACAGCAGAGAAGGCGTTCAGAACAACTCAAAAGTGGCATATGAATAGTCCAATTTTTAATAACTAATCACTTCTCACTGGGAATGTCCCCTTCTAGTTTCCTGCCTAAAGCAACAGAGGCATACATATATTGAAATATGTATTTGATGATAATGGTGTCTGCGCCTTTAATGACCTACAAACTACATATAACCTGCCTGGGTTCTCTTTCTTTCTATATCCTCAGTTAAGGTCCTCCATGATGGCTTTCGGTGTCTCTTGGAATACACCACTCATCCCTCATGCTTTGCACAGTGTTTTAAATGAGGGTCAAACCCTATCTATAGGGTATCTTTACTGTACTCCCTGTTTTCTTCATCTGCTTACAAGACGTGTACAACATGTGTGGTCTAGGTGATCTGGGTCTTCCTGTTGATAATAAATCAATACTATGGAACAGAGTATGGGCTGCTGTGGTAGAATCCTCTTAGAACCCTGATCATCAGCAGATCCTTTTGAACTTTATCCATAGGATTAACTTACTCCAAGGAAACGCTACATGATAATTAGTCCCTCCGCAATATGCGACCTCTCCGCTGATGGGAAGATAGGCTCTTTCATGCATATGTTTTGGGAATGCAGAATTGTTGCGTATTTTTGGAGCCAGGTGTCCTCTACACTGTCAGATGTGTTGGGCACTGTAGTTCCATGTTCACCATCAGCCATGCTCTTGAATGACTTCCAATTATCTAACCGCAACTAAAAATAAGCTGGCTCTCGGCTGGCAACCTCCTCACACACTTACACATATACAATGGCTAAAAACTTTTGTTGATATAATCACCATAGAGCTTTTAGTGGCTAGAATGCATGATTGAGAGAACTATTTCATAGTGGGCTGGTGTGTATGATAAGGTAAAGGTGCTAGTGAAATGAGGATGTTGGTTTTCTGTCTATGCTTGATGCAAGTAATGTATGATGCTGTATTGCTTTAACTTATCCTGAGATCTTTGGGGTGGGGGGGTCGCCACCGGGGAGGGTTTTGGGGGAGAGTGAAGCAAAATGTTCTTAACTGTGAAGTATCCCATGCACTGTTTCTGTACTGGATGGGTTTTTCTTGCTCTCTTTAAGAAAATAAAAAAAACATTTGATCACTAAAAAGTGGTATCTGTGCATCTCCACTTTTTTTTTTATCTATTCGGTCCATGTGGTGTAAATGTCAGCAAGGCACAATGACTGATGGGTAATATTGCATGTGAACGTCCAGCGAAGTTATGAACCGTTGTTCAGTTTTTCACTATACAGTTAACAGTTCCCTTTAAACTGAGAATGAGAATTTTTGCTTCCTACAGTTTGTAATTTTAGGGGGCTTTCAACCTACCTTGTTTGGTCCGGAATCACAGACTTTTCAGTTTGATCCGAAACCAAAATTACAGGTGTGAAACCTTTTCCGGACCACGGTCCGGACCAAGAGCCGAAATTTGGTTCGACCACAAGAGTTAGTCTTGGTCTGGATCAAGCTGAACCAGTTCGTTTCTAGTGTGAAAGCATTTTTTGGATGGTTTTATAAGACTGGGGAAGGTCCTTTAAGGAATAGCTCAGTGCTTAGTGTGTACGTGAGAGAGTGTGACGGTGAATGTGCTCAGAGCAGACAGCTTGCGGCTATCAAAGCAGAGAATAAATTCAATTCAATTCAATTTTATTCATAGTATCAAATCATAATAAGATTATCTTAAGACACTTTACAGATAGAGTGTGGTCTGGACCTACTCTATCATTTACAAAGACCCAACAATTTCCCACGAGCAAGCACTTCCTTTTAGGCTTTTAAATCAGTGGTTTACTTGTTAAGTGGTAGTAAATGTACAGTGTAGGTTTCAGTGTCTTGCTTCTCAACAAAATAAAAAGAGCTGCAGCAGCACGGGGAGGGAAGCAGTCAGCGGGAAAAACTCACCAGAGAGAGGATACGAGAGGACAGGGAAGCCTGTCTACAAACCAATCACTTACAACTGTCAGGGGAAGCAGCTCATGTTTGAGATGACGACAGGACGTAGTTTAGTCACGTATAGGTCTTTAGTGCACTTGCATAACTGCAGTGTGAAAACAAAACTTAACGGATCAAATGCCAAAGACATGAACCTTGGTCCGGACCTTAGTTCGGACTTTCAGGTGTGAAAGCCCCCTTAGTTAACATGGTTGAATACCCTGTGCAGTCACATAGCAGGTTACTACTAGGCAATCAGTACGCACCTTCTGCTTTTCCTAGAGTGGTGAAGAGAAGCCTCCTACAAAGTAGGAAATAAACTAGGCAACGTGACCTGTAATTTCTACCCCAGGTGTTTGTTTCTCCCTTTTCACCATTTCCCAGCATTTCATTTACTGGGATACAGTAATGATGACAATAAAAATGTAAACTGCACAACCATACATTTTAGCAAGATATATAGGATTCAAAAACCCTATGAGTGACCGAGGAAGCAATGGAGTGCCCCTGCCTGGAGGAAGCCCGGGGCCCCCGTCTGGAGCCAGGCCCAGATGGAGGGCTTGTCAGCGAGCGTCTGGTGGCCGGGTTTGCCACGGAGCCCGGCCGGGCACAGCCCGAAAAAGCTACGTGGCATACATCTCTCCATCCCATGGGCCCACCACCTGTGGGAGGAACCGCTGGGGTCGGGTGCGCTGCCACACAGGTGGCAGTGAAGGTCAGGGGCCTCGACGGGCCAGACCCGGGCAGCAGATGCTGGCTCTGGGGACGTAGAATGTCACCTCTCTGTGGGGGAAGGAGCCGGAACTTGTGCGGGAGGTGGAGCGGTACCGGTTAGATCTGGTGGGGCTTACCTCTACGCACAGTCTCGGTTCTGGAACCATACTCCTGGATAGGGGTTGGACTCTTTTCTTCTCCAGAGTTGCCCAGGGTGTGAGGCGCCGGGCGGGTGTGGGGATACTCACAAGCCCCCGGCTGAGCGCTGCTACGTTGGAGTTTAACCCGGTGGACGAGAGGATCGCCTCCCTATGCCTGCGGGTTGTGGGGGGGGAAAACTCTGACTGTTGTTTGTGCATATGCACCAAACAAGAGTTCGGCGTATTCGGCCTTCTTGGAGACCTTGAGTGGAGTCCTGCATGGGGCTCCAGTGGGGGACTCCATAGTTCTGCTGGGGGGCTTCAACGCGCACGTGGGCAATGATGGAGACACATGGAGAGGTGGTCAGGGAAGCCGTCCGACTGAAGGCGGAGTCTTTCCGGGATATGTTATGGGAGAAGTTCGGAGAAGACATGGAGAAGGACTTTCGGTCGGCACCAAGGTGCTTCTGGAAAACCGTTCGCCACCTCAGGAGGGGGAAGCGGGGAACCATCCAAGCTGTGTACAGTAAGGATGGGACACTGTTGACCTCAACTAAGGAGGTAATAGGGCGGTGGATGGAGCACTTTGAGGAACTCCTAAATCCAACTAATACGCCCTCTATGGTAGAGGCAGAGCTGGAGGATGATGGGGGATTGTCGTCAAGTTGCTGAGGTAGTTAAACAACTCCACAGTGGCAAAGCCCCAGGGATTGATGAGATCCATCCAGAAATGCTTAAAGCTCTGGGTGTGGAGAGGTTGTCTTGGTTGACACGCCTCTTCAACATTGCGTGGAAGTCTTGGACGGTGCCTAAGGAGTGGCAGACCGGGGTGGTGGTTCCCCTTTTTAAAAAGGGGGACCAGAGTGTGTGTGCTAATTACAGGGGTATCACACTTCTCAGCCTCCCCAGTAAAGTCTACTCCAAGGTGCTGGAAAGGAGGGTTTGGTCGATAGTCGAACCTCAGGTTGAAGAGGAACAATGCGGATTCCGTCCTGGTCGTGGAACAACGGACCAGATCTTTACTCTCGCAAGGATCCTGGAGGGAGCCTGGGAGTATGCCCAACCGGTCTACATGTGTTTTGTGGATCTGGAGAAGGCGTATGACTGGGTGCCCCGGGAGATACTGTGGGAGGTGCTGCGGGAGTACGGGGTGAGTACGTTTCAGGTGAGAGTTGGCCTCCGCCAGGGCTGCGCTTTGTCACCAATCCTGTTTGTAGTATTTATGGACAGGATATCGAGGCGTAGTCGGGGTGGAGAGGGGTTGCAGTTCGGTGGGCTGGGGATCTCATCGCTGCTTTTTGCAGATGATGTGGTCCTGATGGCATAATCGGCCTGTGACCTTCAGCACTCACTGGATCGGTGCGCAGCCGAGTGTGAAGCGGCTGAGCCGCCGCTCCTTCGCGTCAAAAGCAGCCAGTTGAGGTGGTTTGGGCATCTGGTAAGGATGCCCCCTGGGCGCCTCCCTAGGGAGGTGTTCCAGGCACGTCCAGCTGGGAGGAGGCCTCGGGGAAGACCCAGGACTAGGTGGAGGGATTATATCTCCAACCTGGCCTGGGAACGCCTCGGGATCCCCCAGTCAGAGCTGGTTAATGTGGCTCGGGAAAGGGAAGTTTGAGGTCCCCTGCTGGAGCTGCTACACCCGCGACCCGATACCGGATAAGCGGACGAAGATGGATGGATGGATGGATGGTACCTGCCCCATCCCTACATACAGTACATGCTTAGAAAGAGATTACTGACATACAGTATGTACTATATGTTTTTTTTAAATTAGCTAAGTTCGATTAAACATGATCTGCCCTATGACATATCATGTCTGTTCTACCTTTCCTTTGGGTGGCGTCATTGACAAACATGTCTTGGGGTCGTCCAGCAAAATCAGTGCCCTTAGTCACCATAGCCTCCTTCATGGCCTTCATCCCATTGATGATAACAGCTGGTCTGGTACCGAGGAACAGACTGTAGACATTCCCATAAGTATTCCTCAGCTGGGAGAGAACAATATAACAATGTCAGTGTTAAAATGCATACATATCACATAACTACAGATGGATATTACTCATTGAAAGGGCAATTTACTAATAAACACAAAAAAGTTCAATCTTTTATCATCTGAAAGTGCAATTTCAAAACCAGAAAATGAGAACACATGGATTGAGATACAGTTGTAGCAATCTCCACACACAAATTTGCAATAACTTTGCTACAATAATGACCCCATACATGTACCACTGGTTGGCTGTTGTCCAAGTGCACAAGCAGTCAACTATGTACAGACAACCTGTTGTGAGTAACCTTTACATTTAGAAGCATATTGTGCAAAGATTGTATTGGCTTTCCCAATTGTTTTTTATTTTACACTTAATATACAGCAGCCAATAGGTTTTATTTATAGTCAGAAGTGCAGTGTGGTCCAGCAATTGCTGAAACTATTACTATAAGGAAAAACACAGTGTAAGTATTGAACCATTGTAGACACCTTTTACGTAGCTACTATGATTATTATATATTATAGTATTAGTAACTGTCAATCAATCAATGCCATAACAATTTCAGGCATTGAAAGAGCAAAACATTAATTTCACTGTTTTTTCTTACCCTCTCAAAGTCCTTCAGGGGGTTCTCTAGGCTCAGGTGCAAAATGGTCCCTAGTATCGGCAGGATAGGGGGTCCTGGGGGAAAATTCTTGGGCCTCCGGGATTTGAGTAGAAGGATGAGGAATACAATGCAGAGCCATATCAAGAAGTTTGAGGCAAACATGGTTGATGGACTGGACTGAACTGAAGAGGCAAGCTAATTGACTTGCTTTCAAAGTGTAACTCATCTTAACCCTGCCACTTCTAGTTGTGTACTTTGCTCCCCTATACAGGGAGCAAAGTAAATAAGCAAAAGGTAAACAGTAACATCAAGCAGAAACAGTGTATAGTGCTGACACACCGAGCAGACATCAAAGAACTAGTGGCTATAAAGCCTAAATCTGACATTTATTCAACTCTCCTCACGTTGCCTGTGTCTTGGCCAAAAAGTTGCACTTGAACACACAGCAACGACTAAAGCCGAGTAGCATGTATGTTCTGCGCCTGCGTAAGAGGAAATTACTCTCCATGCCAGCAGGTGGCGGTAATCTATTAGTCATTTAAAAAGGGAAATGGGATATTTCAACCGCTTCACTTCCCGCTGGGAGAACAGCAGATACAGTATACTCTGAGGAGCTTATTCCCCGGAGTCCTTATGTTTGTTTTTTTTTGCCCAGAAGTTTTCCTTGGATTAGGGTGGCACCTAAATAATGGTTGCAGCTGTCGCCGTGGCCCTGCTCCGCGCCCTGCTATGCCCTGCTACACCCTGCTACACCCTGCTACGCTCTACAGTGCCCTGCTACGCCCTGCTATGTCCTGCAGTGCCCTGCTACGCCCTGCTACGTCCAGCTATGCCCTGCTACGTCCTGCTATGCCCTGCTACGTCCTGCTATGCCCTGCCACACCCTGTAATGCCCTGCAGTGCCCTGCTACGCCATGAACTACTACAATTACTATTTCTAATCATAGTTCCATTATCTTTATTGTGACTAGAATGCCACTGTTCATCACACCCCCAACTGGTACCGTCAGACACCACCTACCAAGAGCCTAGGTCTGTCCGAGGTTTCTCCCTTAAAGGAAATTTTCCTCACCACCCGAGGTTCCTCCCTAATAGAAAGTTTTTCCTCGCCTCTGTCGCACTAAATGCATGCTCTTGGGGGAATTGTTGGGTCTTTGTAAATTATAGAGTGTGGTCTAGACCTACTCTATCTGTAAAGTGTCTTGAGATAACTCTTGTTATGATTTGATACTATAAATAAAATGAATTGAATTGAATTGAGTATACTTGGAAATGGCTAACCAGATTGTCCGTATCCTGGGCTGTGTATTGACCTCCCCGCAAAGGAGTCTCCCTGCGGTGGGGGAAGCGGACGGACCTAGCAGCCTGCTGCAGATACTTCCAAATCTTGCTAGCAATTCAACATTATCATAGCTATAAGTGTGCGCGGCTTAAAGGTGCACTATGAGTTCCTGCATGACGTCACTTCTGTTGCCATTCCAAGTAAATACCAAACAAAACAGAGCAAGCTCGCCCCTCCCCCCATGTTTCCATAACTGTCATGACAAACTGACTGTCACTAACCCCCAACCATCTTGTCGGTGATTGGTTTGTTGTATTTTGGTGCACAGCCTGTGCCCCTAGTGTTTGACGTTTACGACCCCTGTGTTGTCTCCCGAGACCAGGCTTTTTCACAATGTATTCAGGGGACAGGCAGCTAGCGGATCAAGGAGAGATGCCTACGATTTGAGACAAAAATGAAATTCCGCTGAAACCATGCAGGAATTCATAGTGCACCTTTAATGTCAGTAAGCACCTGTTAAAAACGAGATTTTACATTATGTTACTTGTTCAAACGGCACAACAACAACAAAAGTTAGCCATCAGACTGAAGCTGCTAAAACATTAGCAATGTATCGTGAATAGCTTTTTGGTGAATTCCTAAACTCATCTAGAACTGAGCAAGTCTGTTACAGACTTCAAGATGATAGGAATTTCACTTTACAACCTCTTTAACCAACACAGTCTCACTCCCTACTCGTCAAATGTCTGACGCATGGTCAAGGACCCCTGGCGTTAAGTTTCAACGCCAGGTGTGTACCCGTTGCGTTATTTTTCGATGAAGGGACAGACATTCAGACAGACATTCATGTTATCCCTCACCCTTGGATATAGACGAAAGAAAAAACACACCCCCCTTAACTTGAAATCTCTGACAGTTTTATTATTGGTATTTTTAACTCAATAACAGCTGTTTTAATCAACATTTATTCACGAGATCTTATCATGGTTTATATGTATTTCTTTTAATGCTATTATTTCAGTCTATTTGGAAGCTGGGTTGCTTTTTTGTTTATTTATATTTTTAAAACGATAACGCTACATCTATCAACATTTATTTAGATGTTATCATGGTATGGTATGGTATTTCTTTATTTTAATAATATTATTTCGGTCTTATTACCAGTGAAATATTACAGTATGCTGTAATACAGAACCCGAGCTAGACGCATTCAAAGCCGACATCCCACAATGCAATGTGGGCATTCATTCACAGAATCGGACAGCGATCAGCGGGTCTTTAACGACAGTATTGCTTCAATGTACATATATACAGTCAGTGGTTTTGTCACCAGCAACAACACGTTGCTCAGCTTTGTTCCAGTAAGTTATGCATCGTAATAATGTTTAAATAAATCAGCGGAATTTACGTAGTAATTACCCCTCCTCGTCTGTGAAAGAATGTGCACGTTGTACGTGAGAATTTACACAATAAAATACCAATAATGAAAAAATAGTGCTTTATGCTAAGCACTTTGATTTGCCTTATATATACTATATAAAAAACCTACAGTTGAGTGTTTATAAATACAGCCTAAGTTTGACTAATTAGCATTTGTTTTAACTTGTACTGTTGTGAAAAACAAAATAAACTAGACAGATAGATAAATAGATAGATAGATCGATAGATAGATAGATAGATAGATAGATAGATAGATAGATAGACAGACAGATAGATACTTTATTCATCCTGAAGGAAATATATAAGAAGATGAGAAGCATTTTTTTATTTTTTTATTTACCATGCATAGTTATTTAAAAATGCAGTTTTCTAATTTTGCAGTTAATGAATATTAATAGCAAAGACTAAAGGGAAAAAAAAGAGCATATTTATGTGTGGGACTTAGTTTGATTTAAAATCACACTGCATTTGTTATGGGCAGCTCTCTCTCCACCCTGTTTTGGGTGTTTTTGTTCTGTTTGTCTGTGTGTCTCTGTGTGTGTCTGTGCTTTTCCACCTGGAGTGCTGGAGGTGTGTTCAGAGGAAAGTAGGTCAAGGGGCGTGGCCAAATCAACACTGCACAGCCGTTCCTCACAGCTGCAGCTCATCTCCAAGATTCATTTCCAGCAATACTTAAACCGGGGCTGATCACCTTTTCGGCGCCAGTTTGTTATCTACACCCATGTGGTAACTTGGCTCTGAGTTTTCCGTGTATTCAAAGTTGTGTCCGTGTTGTCTTGTGCACCCTAGCTTTTGTCGTTCTCATGAGGTCATACTTTCCCTGTGTTCCTGTCCAGTGTCCGCTCAGACCTGCTGCCTCCTACGCTGTGCCTACAAGCTTCCAGCCTCACCATCCAGCCTAATCCTCCACCAGTGGAAACTACTGTGAACTCTTCCCTGCCTGTCCGCCTCGAGTCTCGTACGACCTGGATCCTTCCTCCTTGGCTCGCCTCAGTACTCGGACCAGCCAGGAGATTCCCCGCTCAGACAAAACCCACACTGTGTCTCTGAGTACTCTTTTGTTCATTAAAACCTTTACAAACTGTGTTCATTGTCTGTGTGTGAAATCTCTGCGTTCTGGGTCAGAACAAGCCCCTAACAGCATTATTAGTTGTTTTAAATAAATTACTTTTTTGAAATATCAATTTATGGTAGGCCTAACATATATTCAGAAGATGAGCTTCATATCAATCACCGTGGTTACAGATTGTAGCCATTCTAACCTTTGTAGCCTTTTTCAAAATTAAGAAGGGACTAGGAAGCATTTTCAAGAAATGAAAAGGATAAGCAGATTGTTGCCGAGGTTTTTGTTCACAGAGTAAGATGTACTGTATATAGCTTAGTATATACAACGTTTTTTGGCACAAGTTGAGGAAAGGGTCGTGACATGGGTCAGAGGGTATCGGAGGTCATAAATGATGAACCAATCCATCGGCTCTGCTCCTATGACACCTTGGTGTTCATGTGGACAACACCTTTGACTGGAAGGCCTGTGTTGAAAGTGTGTGTTATCATTTAGAGCAGACACAGTGAATCAGATGGTTTATGTTATACAGTTGGGCAAAAAAGTATTTAGTCACCCACCAATTGTGCAAGTTCTCCCACTTAAAAAGATGAGAGAGGCCTGTAAGTGTCCTCATAGGTACACTTCAACTATGAGAGACAAAATGAGAAAAAAATCCAGAAAATCACATTGTAGGATTTTTAATGAATTTATTTGCAAATTATGGTGGAAAATAAGTATTTGGTCAATAACAAAAGTTCATCTCAGTACTTTGTTATATACCCTTGGTTGGCAATGACAGAGGTCAAACGTTTTCTGTAAGTCTTCACAAGGTTTTCACACACTGTTGCTGGTATTTTGGCCCATTCCTCCATGCAGATCTCCTCTAGAGCAGTGATGTTTTGGGGCTGTTGCTGGGCAACATGGACTTTCAACTCCCTCCAAAGATGTTCTATGGGGTTGAGATCTGGAGACTGGCTAGGCCACTCCAGGACCTTGAGATGCTTCTTACAAAGCCACTCCTTCGTTGCCCGGGCGGTGTGTTTGGGATCATTGTCATGCTGAAAGACCCAGCCACGTTTCATCTTCAATGCCCTTGCTGATGGAAGGAGGTTTTCACTCAAAATCTCACGATACATGGCCCCATTCATTCTTTCCTTTACACGGATCAGTCGTCCTGGTCCCTTTGCAGAAAAACAGCCCCAAAGCATGATGTTTCCACCCCCATGCTTCACAGTAGGTATGGTGTTCTTTGGATGCAACTCAGCATCTTTCCCCTCCAAACACAACGAGTTGAGTTTTTACCAAAAAGTTCTATTTTGGTTTCATCTGACCATATGACATTCTCCCAATCCTCTTCTGGATCATCCAAATGCTCTCTAGCAAACTCCAGACGGGCCTGGACATGTACTGGCTTAAGCAGGGGGACACGTCTGGCACTGCAGGATTTGAGTCCCTGGTGGCGTTTTGTGTTACTGATGGTAGCCTTTGTTACTTTGGTCCCAGCTCCCTGCAGGTCATTCACTAGGTCCTTCAGGTGGTTCTGGGATTTTTGCTCACTGTTCCTGTGATCATTTTGACCCCACAGGGTGAGATCTTGCGTGGAGCCCTGGATCGATGGAGATTATTAGTGGTCTTGTATGTCTTCCATTTTCTTAGAATTTCTCCCACAGTTGATTTATTCACACCAAGCTGCTTACCTATTGCAGATCCAGTCTTCCCAGCCTGGTGCAGGTCTACAATTTTGTTTCTGGTGTCCTTTGACAGCTCTTTGGTCTTGGCCATAGTGGAGTTTGGAGTGTGACTGTTTGAGGTTGTGGACAGGTGTCTTTTATACTGATAACAAGTTCAAACAGGTGCCATTAATACAGGTAACGAGTGGAGGACAGAGGAGCCTCTTAAAGAAGTTACAGGTCTGTGAGAGCCAGAAATCTTGCTTGTTTGTAGGTGACCAAATACTTATTTTCCCGAGGAATTTGCAAATAAATTCATTAAAAATCCTACAATGTGATTTTCTGGATTTTTTTTTCTCCTTTTGTCTCTCATAGTTGAAGTGTACCAATGATGAAAATTACAGGCCTCTCTCATATTTTTTAAGTGGGAGAACTTGCACAATTGGTGGCTGACTAAATACTTTTTTGCCCCACTGTACAAGGCTGCATTACAGCGCATTTTAATATGACTTTCATGAAGGTTGTGGAGAGGAATAGAAACCAGTCTCTCCAGGCAAGCACAGATAATATGAACTGATCTATCTTTATTCTCCATGACAAGTATGAGCTCTTATCCTCTGGCAGAAGATATGGGTACCCCAATCTAACTTAACATTTCTAAACTATAGTCCTATTCGGACCTACCTCAATTAAAACTTTAAATAATGTTGCTTGAGGCTGCAGGTGTTTGATATAATCATTATGGTTGTGTGTTGCTCTTGTCACTGTTTGTGAAAGATGAGCAATAGATTGTGGCTGTGTGATGTGCTTCAGTCTGACTACATATAACTTTGTTTATATTGTTTTTTTATTGTAAGTATATGTCAGCTGTGTGATAAAACAATGTGTCAAGTGTTATGTGTGAAGCATTTGAACAACGAAATGAAAAACACTGTCAGAGGACTATAGCAACCACATCGTTGGAAAGGTCTCAACCTTGACAGTAACATATGTCAGTCTGAAGAGGATACATTACTCCTGCTTTGAAATATTGACCTCTGAACTTTGAACCCAGTCCATGTTTGAAGGCTTGTCATTTAGCACTTAATGTGAAACAAGAGGCTATATCAGCTTCGCTACCGTCTTGGTTCTTTCGAGCGTATGGGGAGTGATGTAGGCAAAATAAAATGACTGACTTGGACGTGGGGCCTTCCCACAGGCTGCAGCGAGATGCTCCTCGAAGCGGCGGGCCGCGCGAGCTGTAGTTCCATTGAGACATCCTGTAGGGGGACCGCTGTAAGCTGGAGGTCTCTCAGACCGGTCTCGTAAACAAGAGGCTTTTATTTAGCAGTTGACGGTTCGTTTGTTTAAATATCACATCATCATAAGATTAACGGGAACCTGTGGTTAACTTTTTTTTACGAGTTATACTCGTCTACAGCGAAGCAAGCAGAGGCGGGGGAGAGAGTGATACCCGTTTCTCTTCGGGAGACTTGTTTAAATTATGACAAATATGCTATATACATTAGATTTAGTATTCAGTTCATACTTTTTTTGGTGTATTTGTTTTCTGATTTTAACGCTATAAAGACCGTTGCCGTGCTTGCATCACTCCCTTACCCCTCCTACCAGTTCCTATGGCCACTTCGCCAGTGTGAATGCAATTGGAAAAAACGGTTTTGGGGGACAGTAGTTAGTAGATCTGTTAGAAGTGGACTTTTCCTATAACTACGTTCCTGTAACCACTTGGTCGGAAAGCGGCTATAGTGTCGCTTTAAGCTACTGTCCATTTTGACTGATACTGCATAAACGGTTGCTTCATTCATTGTATGCCATTCATTTGTTAATTCTGTGTTAGTTTCCATTCATTCCTTTTTTCAATCGTTTATGCCTATTCTAATTTAGTAGTGTATATTCTTAAGTAAACATTCTTTATTTATAGGGAACCTGAATACGTGAATTTGTGTTTGAAATCTTACGCCACTGTACACCAAGTTATGAACTAACTCTTGTAGCAGACCTCCAGATTATGAGATTGAAAAGGCATTGTTTATCAGTTTCTCTTTATTGAGATGGTGCCCCAAATGTAATTTTTGTTTAAACAACTTTTGCCAATAAACAACATAGAGTGCAGGCATTCTGCAATGAATTAAATAATAATTATTGTCAATTAATTAACTACCCATATACACTGCAACAACGACCACATAAACTAATAAATATGCAAAAAATAACCCTGGGATGCATGCACAGCTGTCTTGATATTGGTAGGTAATTACATTTTTTTTACTTGCGTGTCCTGTGATAACACATGTAATTAACCCACCTGTGTCCCAGAAGAGTAGGCTCGGGCTCCCCCATGTTGACTCTAGCATGTCAGATGAACAAAGTAAACCGTTTACCCCCCTATTTGACTTTTCTCCGATTGGATGGTCAGCATGATGCAACATGCTCAAGTTCAAGTTCAAACAATTGTATTTACCCCAAAGGGGAATTCAGTTCAACAGTCTGCAGACCAAACAAACCCATTTACACATAAACAGCTGGCATTGGTATCTCAGAGACAACACACGAGAGCCAAGCAATGAGTATACACAGTTCAGTTCAAGTTAAGAACAATGATAAAAATAAATAAATACATAAATAAATAAGATTCCCAGACAAATGGTAAAAATAAACCTTATAATAGTAAAATACAGTATGTACAGTAGTAGATGCTCATTCCAAGAGACTATTGTCAAGGTTTAAAAGTCTGATAGCATGAAGGACTTTGTATAACCTTTTGGTTGTGTAATGTACAGTCTATCAACCAAAACAGAGACACAATGGGGAGACTGAGACGATTTGGTTAATATTGTTATTTATTTTTGTAAATCATAAATGCATATCATTAAAATGCTATTGCAATAAATGTTGCACATCAGACTAAAAAGATGACGAATTGGCCAGAATGTCCTCCATCTTATCAATCCCATATAAATCAATTACATATCAAGGCATGCTATGTGAATACATAGGTAGGCTCAGTGGTAAGTATACATATTAAAGCATGTCATGGAATCAAAACTTTCTCCAAAATAAACAGCAAAATACCTACTAAAACTACTCATGAAAGTATTTTTTGATTTGATGCTCCCATCGGCATGACAACATCATTTGTCTGTTCCTTTAAACAACGTTACAAATCACTATTGGAAAATAAATCAGTTTTATGATGTTACAATTCTATGGTTAAGGTTTGATTACATTTAGGCAGTAAAACAACTTGGTCTAGTGAAACATTATGGTTTGGGTTAAAATTTCATTAATGTTAGGGGATCTTTGGCGATGTTTCATTGACCCATCCTATACACCACCAACCCGGACCTCTGCTATGCGGACTTCGTCACACTTAAACATCACCTGACTTCCTCCTTTGCTCCTATAATAATTTCTACAGTCCATAGAGGGCTTTGTCACTTGTAAACACGTGTTGTTTTGGGGTACTTGCTGAAACGACTAATGCTGTCATTCTTCCTGGGAGGACAGTCTCAATTCAAAAGTAAGTCTATATCTACTTAATGGAACACACAGTACATTAAAAGCACATTGTAGCCTGTAACCTAAACAGATATAATGTAGCTATGACGCCTGGCATAATTCACTATGTGTGTTGTTAGCTGTCATAGCTAGCATATAGATAGTGACTGCTGTGAATAGGGCAGCTGAAAACTAAGGAAAGAGCAAATGGCAGTCGGTGTGTCTGCAGACAGCCTCACTGTGTTGCCCTGAGTTGGATCTTCATCTGATAAGGTTTGGGAGTCAGTGTGACCCCATAGACTGGAGTATAGTCTGGCTCTCCTGCATCCTCAGGCCAGATGAACTTAAACTTCCTCAGGAGGGTCACCATGATGAGGAAGAGCTCCATACGAGCCAGACCCTCTCCAAGACACATACGAGGACCTGGGACATGAAAAAAGACCTCAAAGTCATCCACAACAGTTTGACTAAACCCACCCTGCCTGTGCATGCCACTGCAGCTGTGATACAACGCGTTCCTTAGCAGTGTTTTTTTTTTTTTTAATTCATACCTGCAGAGAAAGGCATGAAGGCCTCTGGTTTAACAAACTCTCCCTGGTCATTGAGGAAGTTTTCAGGGTTGAATTCATTGGGGAATTTCCATTGTCCCTCCTCATTCAGCACTGAGGTCAGGTTAGGGATGATCAGTGTGCCCTGAGGAGAAAATGAAGCAAAAGAGCAAAGGGCAGAAAATGTTCACACAATACAGTATGTGAGCTATTTAAATTAGCATGTCTAAACACGATTTGTTCTAATCGCTGCATGTACTTTGTCCATAGCAAACCCCACCAATCGGTGCCGAAACATCAAAGTAAGAATGCCGTAAACATATTCTTTCTTCTTTCTCTTCACAGTCATTCCATCAAAGAACCAAGCAGGCCTGCTTTATTGCAATTTAAAATTTCGTCAAAACCAGCCATTTTGAACATGTAACGTTAGCTTGCTAGCTTGGAGGTTGTTCTTGTTGTTTCCCGTAGCGAAGGGATTTTGACACACAGCTAGCAGTAGGGGATGGGCTTATCCTGGTAATGTACTTCCGTTGATCCAAGCTAGAAAAATTGTAACCAACATTAAAGACACTAAACTTTTTTCTTACAATAAATTACAATTAAAATTGAATTAAAATTAGCAGAAAAGTCATGTTTAACTATGTTCCCAACAGAGGTTACCATACCTTGCCTCCACAATAAGGTACCGTGCTGATATAGTCAGTGAGGTTTCTTTCCACAACACCTCACTATAGTGTTCACTATACCAGTTGATTCTTACCCTGGGTATGGAATATCCCATGAGCTCTGTGTCTATAGTTGTACAGTGAGGGACGCTGAGTGGAGCAGTGTTGGCTATCCTCTGCACTTCATGGATCACAGCCTGGATCAAGAGAGATTTAAACAACGAACAAATGTTCTTATGCTTTATGTGACTTTATGGGGCAGAAGAAAAACAATGCAGGCTCTCAGAAGCTCAGCCACAAAACAGTAGAGCAATAAACTTGCAATATGGGAACCTGCCAGCAATGTGATGACAACCAGGCAATAAAGGTCATTATAAATGTGGTTCAAAAGCAGTGATTATAATTGATCTACACCAAGGACCCCAACCTAAACAGATTATCTCACCAGATTTATTGTTAGCATAGTTTGTATCAAGCTCTAACAATTACAGTCAGACCCATGTGTACACATACAATAAAAATAAAATGATTAAGTGAAATCTAATTATTTACCTGCATGTAAGGCATGTTGTGTCTGTCATCAAAACTGGCCTGATCCTTCCCTTCCAACACCTCGTCTATCTCCTGCTGACAACGCTCTGACAGACACAGCAGAGAGATAACAATAATTTGAAATATAATTTTACTAACATAAATTGGCACACTTCTATTGCACTGTTACCTTCCAAAACAGGGAAACCTAAATTAAAATATAGCCATTAAATTACCCCATCATCAATTCAACAATGAATATCACAAACTAAGCAAACTTACTCCGGGAAATACTAAGATATATACAGACACTACTCTGACTCACAGGATGCACCGTCTCTGCATCCAGGGCTTATACCACCAAAGACTATTGTGATTGGTTTAAAAGAAATACAAACAAGTCTGGATGTTTTTTCCACTATCCCAGAATGTTAACTTGTGCAGACAGACGAGGCTTGTAAATTGGGTAGTTTGCTTCTCACAAACTGGCTGTATCTCCAGCAGTGCTTGCTTAGCTGCTCCATTGCAGGTTGTAAATCACTTGAGGAAGTTCACAGTGCCTTGACACTCTTGACACAGCTTTGGGGTTCGTTTAAGAATGTCTTCCACACAGTTCTGAGCACCTCCTCTGTGACAGACAGTTTGTGTACAGACTTGACCAAACAGATTCTCTTTCTCATGTACCACCAAAGTGCTAGCCCCCCTGTTGTGGAAAATCTCTTTGGTGTTCGGTGATGAAGCTGGAAATTAAGATTGTCTGACACACTGGAGTTATCTATGTTATTTTATTTAATCTCTTGCAAGTAGAAGGAGACAATTTAACAGAGTGTCAAGCAGTCTGCAAAAGTGTGTTGAGGAAACAAAGGCTTTCACAGAGTTTTTATGGGCGAGCATGCGAGGGGAGGGACTGTATTCTTGTCGACTCATGCATGCTCTTGGGAGAATCACTGGAATTGTTGGGTCTTTGTAAATTATAAAGTGTGGTTAGACCTACTATATCTGTAAAGTGTCCTGAGATAACTTGAATTGAATTGAATTGAAAATTGAATTGACTCAGCAATCCTGGTCCAACAGCTCCTTTAGACGTCTCCTGAGGGGCGTACAGACACATCCTCCTCTGTGGTTCCCCCCCCCAAAAGTCAAGAGAGAGGGAACGACATACAGCAAAGGGCTGTGGGTCAGATTCAAACCCGACCACTGCCAAGGACTCAGCCTAGATGAGGCGCACACTCTACCGGGTGAGCACTCTAGCCCGGTGGGTGGATTAAAGTGGAAAGATATCTGTTGTTTGGTCAGTTGGTCTTTCATCTTGGTCTAGGCTTAGGTTGACTCAGGTTTGTCCCGAAGCAATCTATTTCTTTGGCGTGGAAGTGTGGCTTTGAGAGACTGTGCCTTGCAGGTGGTAAATCAGCCATTTTTGGAATTGCCATTGCAATGGTACTGATGTCTTCATATTGCTTCACTGGCCCGCAAGCTCCACTTACCAAAACACTCTTTCTGGGCCCAGATGGCATAGTTTAGAGTCTTAATCCTGGAATAGGAGCTTGGTTATTGGATGAAGGACTGGATGGACGGGAGACACCTTATTAAGGTTTTACAGTCAGCACCAAGGGTTTTGAGCATCCCAACCAGGGTTTAAACTTTGAGAGCAAATCTCTTAAAGGCCTTGACTTTACCTCTGTGGATATCAGAAGCATACATCATTGTAGCTATCTTCTTAAATGCAAACTGGTGAGACTGGCCAAATGTATCGTTCAAGGCAGCCATGGTGTCTGTATAGGGGGTTGGAGAGACAACCATTACACAGGCCTCTTCCAGCTTAAGATGGTCTACTAATAATGATATTTGAACAACTCAGTCCCCAAGACACGAAAAATGCCTTTTCTGTTTTTTGTGTCTTTCACATAAAAATAATTCTAAGCATGAAATGAATACATATTTTACTTCCGAACTGTCAGACATTTGCAGTCCGCAGGGAAGCCTTCAGCAGCGGCTCCTGCACCGGCGGCAGTCCGTCCAGCTCCCGGTACCGCTCCCGGTACCGCTGCTGCTCCCAATACTCTGCTTCCGGTAACGGTCACATATGGTTAATATACAGCCACATACTTGTTGTCCAAGCCCATGTGTTCTCAGGAAATAAATGTGTGCAGCATTCACTGTCCCGTGGGAAATAATGCCAAGTCGAGCTTCATGCAGATCACCCTGATAGATAACCAGAATTGGAAGTCAGAATGTAAACTGGGCCACAGATGGTAAGCACAATTACATTAACCTAAAACTAACTTAATTAAAATGCCACAGCCCATACTGTTTTTTTTTTTTTTTAATTATTAGAATATAGACATTAAAAGACTAAATCGTTAGGCAAGTACTTTTACTTTTAATACTTAAAGTGCATTTAAAATCAGGTACTTTTTACTTTTACTTAAGCAGGGTTGTCATTGTGGTACTTTTACTAAAGTAAATATGTCTCTGGTTATTTGTACTTTTACTTAAGTACTGAGATTCAGTACTTCACCACTGGTAGCCTGCCTATAAGTGCCATCACGTTCTGTCTGCCACTTGTTGTCTGCAGCTGGTTGTGCTTTGCATATGTGGGATTCTGAAACGTCCTTACATTCAGGAATTGACGTTTGTTTATTCAAAGTCAAAGACTACCTAGGGTGCATGTTAAACTTTGCAGGTGCTTTAGGAATTACACTGTGTCTTTTTGTGTTATTTGTGCAGGTTTAGCTGTAAAAGAGTGCAATCCTTTTGGGAATTTAAACATTATACTTGTTAATATTTTTGAGCCAGGTTTGAAGGCAGAAACATGCTTTCACTCACCACAGTCCATGGTCCATTGGTTATCTTGGTAATCTCAGTAAAGCATTGAACAATAACTTTGATGAACTCATCATCATACTCGTAGCGTGTACCAAACAGGACCTGGCAGATGATGTTGGAGGCCGCATTATGAAACATAACTTGAGGATTCAAGGTATTGCCTGTAAAAGATGATGAACATTAAGTAAGATACAGCATTGTGCAAGAACACAAAATAACAATGCAAAATTCATAATCAAAATCCACCTTGTAATATTATCAATGATATTTCTGCTGCTCAGAAAACCCTCCCATCCTTATTAAGATTGTGTGGACCCTCAGATGACATACCAATACTCTTTTCCAGTGTATCAATGGTGTATTGTATCTCTGTCTGAATCCTCTCCTCCATGGAATGTTTCCCGAGACCAAAGTTCCTCAAAGTCGCCAGAGCAAAGCGACGATGGTCCCTCCAAATAGAGCCATAATCTGCAAAAATCACTCCTACAACAGGTGTAGTGACACAATGAGTATATAGTATAAGCATGGTTGCACTTGACGACCAGACATTGTCAGCCGTTAATTATACTAGTAATAATAATAATAATAATAATAATAATAATAATAATAATAATAATAATAATAATAATACATTTTATTTATGGGTGCCTTTCTTGATACTCAAGACACCTTAAATCAGGGACGGGGCTAGATGGGGGGGCATGAGGTGGCACCGGACCCCCCTGAAATATGATTGGCCTCCCCTGGTGCCCCCCTCCCCTACACACACACACACCCCACACCCCAATCCATTGGGCTAGAGTTCTTGTCATTTCCATTGGATCAGAGCACTGTCATTTGGCTGCCTGTTGTGCCAATCTTCCCAGCCCTTGTAACATGACCAATTAATGTTTCCATGACAACTATCCAAAATTATGATACCATGGATCCAGCACAGGAATTGTTTTTTAAAAAAGTGGTAGACTGAGCCTTTAGAAAATGTGGATTGTATTCAGATGCACAATTTGTTTGAAATGAAAACAAGTTAGATTAATAATGAATATGATGTTTTATTTAGCATAATAATGTGTTGTTCTATCCTATCCAATAATCCTTATATTTATAAGCAGGTTTTTTTATGCTGTAATCTGATAAAAGGCAGTAAACGACGATAGACAACAGTTAAAATACTGGGGATTGGCCCATTTATCTGTAATGCAATGAACTCAAATGAGACATGCAGGAAAAGACACACAGGATACTTTCCACTGTAACTTAAAGACATGTGATTTGATCAATTTACAAGATGTATGCTGTCAATTCAGCAAGGCACAATGACTGATTGGTAATATTGCTTGTAGTCTATATCCACGACGTTCCACTTCCGGGATTGCTCTGGTGCTGCCAGAAATTCTGCCGAATCACAATTCAGTGAATTCAGTTCCCTATAAACTGAACATGTTTTCTCCCTACAGTTTGGAATCTTAGTTAACATGGCTGAATACCCTGTGCAGTTACTATGCAATCAGTACACATCTTTTGCTTTTCCTAGAGTAGTGAAGGGAAGCCTTCTACAAAGATAAACTAGGCAACATGTGACACATTGGCGATTTAAAACCCTTTTTAGGGAGGCTCAAGCGCCCCTAAATTTCATCTCAGCCCCCCTAAAAATTATAATATAAAAAAATAAAAAATTCATAAAACATTTATAAAAAATACATTTTAGTGCTTCAACTTAGAGTTTGCGAACTTGTCTGTTAGTGACAGAGGACAAGCAATTACAGGTTCAAAGGGCTTGAAACAGGTTTAATATCCTGTGTGTCTGTCGCCGATGCTATCCACCTGTAACCCAGTCAAGGAAAGGGTTAACAGAAACCTAGCGTTGACCAATCGGAGGTTGTTGTGCCTTTGGCTGAGTCTCTATCTAATCTGTCAGAGGGAGAGCAGGAGTGTGGTTGTAGTCCCCAGAGAAAGAGAAGAAGTTGTTAATTTCATGGCGCAGATTAGAACCCAAATTGAAACGTAAGCAACTAAAATGGCTGAATGTTAGAACATTGTGTCAAATTGGTCGTTATTACTGTGACTTATAAAGTGTCAGGTTTAGTTCCATGATAGTGTCAAAAAATGTTGACGTTGTTCAGTAGCTAGCTCAGAGATTATCGGCTATTGAAATGACTGATTTAGCAGGAGGGGGGTTTGCATGCACTATATCCGTGTCACATTCGCATTAGGGGCTGAGCCCCCCTGAAGGTCTGATACTAGAATCGCCCCTGATGTGACATTTCATTTCTGTTTCTCCCTTTTCACCATTTCCCAGCACTTCATTTAGTGTGATACAGTAATGATGGCAATAAAAACTTAAACTGCACAACCATATGTTGTAGCAAGATATATAGGAATCATGGTACTTGACCCATCCCTACATACAGTACACTCATAGAAAGAGATATTTCTGACATACAGTATGCACTATATGTTTTTTTTAATAAGTTAATTTTAATAAAACATTCTCTGCCTTATGACATATTGTGTCTGTTCTACCTTTCCTTTGGACGGCGTCATTGACAAACATGTCTTGGGGTCGTCCAGCAAAATCAGTGCCCTTGGTCACCATAGCCTCCTTCATGGCCTTCATCCCATTGATGATAACAGCTGGTCTGGTACCGAGGAACAGACTGTAGACATTCCCATAAGTATTCCTCAGCTGGGAAAGAACAAGATAACAAGTCATTGTTAAAATGCATATATATCATATAACTTCAGATATTACTCTTTGAAAGGGCAATTTACTAAAAAACACAAAAAACATATTTGCCCACTAAGCTCAATATTTTATCATCTGACAATGCAATTTAAAAACCAGCAAATGAGAACACATGGATTGAGATACAGTTGCACAACTCTCCACACACAAACTTGCAATAATTTTGCTACAATAATGACCCAATGCCTGTACCACTGTTTAGCTACAGTGCACAAGCAGTCAACTCTGTACAGACAGCCTGTTGTGAGTAACTTTTACACTTAGCAAATGTTGAAACTATTACTATTACACAGTGGCCACAAGTGTAAGTATTACACCATTGTTGACACATTATAGGTAGCTAATATAGTTTAGTAGTAATTACATCAATGCAATAACAATGTCAGGCATTGGAAGAGCAAAACATTAACACATTTTTATGTTAACACATTAACATTCTTACCCTCTCAAAGTCCTTCAGGGGATTCTCTAGGCTCAGGTGCAAAATGTTCCCAAGCATCGGCAGGATAGGGGGTCCTGGGGGAAAGTTCTTGGGCCTCTGGGATTTGAGTAGAAGGAAGAGGAAGACAAAGCAGAGCAATATCAGGAAGATTGAGGCAAACATGGTTGATGGACTGGACTGCACTGAAGAGGCAAGCTAATTGACTTGCTTTCAAAGTGTAGCTCAGCTCTTAGTCCTGCCCATTCTGGTTGTGTGGAATGGGAACATCTTACAGAAACAGGGCACATACTTTTAGAGGCACAAGTTGACACAGACTTTGTTTTTTAATTATCCACTATAAACTACGGTGGCCCTGAAGTGCAAATCACAACAGCAAATAGAAAAACGCGACAGCAAATCATAAAACACAACGGCAAATAGGAAAACACGACAGCAAATAGGAAAACACGACAGCAAATAGGAAACAAAAGCAAATAGGAAAACACGGCAGCAAATATGAAAACACGACAGCAAATAGGAAAACACGACAGCAAATAGGAAACAACAGCAAATATGAAAACATGACAGCAAATAGGAAAACACGACAGCAAATAGGAAAACACGACAGCAAATAGGAAATCACAACGGCAAATAGGAAAACACGACAGCAAATAGGAAAACACGATAGCAAATAGGAAATCACAATGGCAAATAGGAAACACAACAACAAATATGAAAACACGACAGCAAATAGGAAAACACAACAGCAAATTAGGAAAACACGACAGCAAATAGGAAAACACGATAGCAAATAGGAAATCACAATGGCAAATAGGAAACACAACAACAAATATGAAAACACGACAGCAAATATAGAAACACAACAGCAAATAGGAAAAATCGACAGCAAATATGAAAACACCGGTGTATGTATATATATATATATATATAGATATATATATAGATATAGATATAGATATACTAACCAATGAAACCTATGAAAAACGTCAGTCGCAACTTTACAATAGCCATCCAGATAATATGTATAGATGGTTTACAAAGTATTTTTGAACTACTTAACAAGGTATTATAGTCATCTGTTGCAACTTTATAATAACCATCCAGACACTGTTTATTGACGGTTTACAAACCAACTAGTAACCCTTAACAAAGTGTTGGGAATATCCGGTCCATCTATCTATGTAATGTTTATAGATGTTTTAAAAATGGTTTCTTAAAGGTTTACAAACATTTTTTTAATCATTACCAGATACCTAATATAGTATATGAGGGATATAATGTGTGTAACAATAAACTGTTAATTTACAGCACAACTAATAATTAGTAAACATTATTAATTATAATGTAATTGTTTGTTAACAGTAAAATGGCTGTTTGCTAACAGTTAAATGATAATTAACTAAAGATTAATTAACTATCAATTTACCATCTATTAATGAGGGTTATTATAAAGTGTTAGCCAGTTTCTATCATACTTTATTAATGGTTGGAACATTATCGTACTTGGGTAACTCAAGTACATCTTCTAACAAATGTTTTCTGCCTTCCCTTATGCCCTTTTCTCTTTTGCTTCATTTTCTCCTCAGGGCACACTGATCATCCCTAACCTGACCTCAGTGCTGAATGAGGAGGGACAATGGAAATTCCCCAATGAATTCAACCCGGAAAACTTCTTCAATGACCAGGAAAAGTTTGTTAAACCAGAGGACTTCATGCCTTTCTCT
Source organism: Sander vitreus (assembly GCF_031162955.1). NCBI lineage: Eukaryota > Metazoa > Chordata > Actinopteri > Perciformes > Percidae > Sander > Sander vitreus. The sequence continues at coordinate 30,555,128 of NC_135862.1, forward strand.
GCAGGTATGATAGCATACAAACAAACACCACTAAGGATCTCATTGTATCAAATCTGCAGTTGTATGCACAGGCAGGGTGGGTTTAATCAAAGTTGTGGATGACTTTAAGGTCTTTTTTTTATGTCCCAGGTCCTCGTATGTGTCTTGGAGAGGGTCTGGCTCGTATGGAGCTCTTCCTCATCATGGTGACCCTGCTGAATAAGTTTAAGTTCATCTGGCCTGAGGATGCAGGAGAGCCAGACTACACTCCAATCTATGGGGTCACGCTGACTCCCAAACCTTATCGCATGGCTATTCAACTCAGGGCATAAGCCCCAGAATGAATGCTAAATGTCGTTTTGACCTATCATAAGGCAACAGACAACAACCAGCCAACAACATGTTGAGCTACCTATAATGTGGCCCCAGTGCCTCACCAAGACCTAGGAATAAGCTGCTTTCTTCATGCTACCCTAGGAAACCTCCACACAAAAATGCAACACATCTGGAGCATTTTTGTACAAGAGATCTCTGGTTTTGTACCTCAATGGTTGGCATGTCTAGCAATAATCCTAAATCCCTGTCTATCCTTCCTATCTTTATCTCTATGCATCGTAAACCTCTAACACTTCAGGGTTTAACATTAAGTTTTTTTATTTTCAATTGCCCAGTCAGGCAAGTAAAATAATTCTACTTGCCCAAGGTAAATTTTTACTAACCTCTGTACAAATAGTTTTTTTTATTAGTGGTTATCAAATGACAACAAAGACTCAAGTACATTTTTATATTTAGAAGTTTCATCGTCATCGTCCAGGAGAAAACTCCTTCTTCCAGGACGCTTGAAACATTCTCTTTCGCTTTAGCTTGTACGCAGCCATCATCATCTTCTTCTTCTTCTAACAAGACAGCCACCAGTTACGTGTCACTAACGCCAACTCAATTCTTGATTGGCCGACAGCATATTCAAATTAAACCATTCAACAAGCATTCTCCGACATGGGCAAGGGGCAAGAGAACGATAACGTAATTTATGATTTAAAGATAATCGCAGAAAAAATTTATTAAAACTTGTTATGGTTGCTATATTTACTTGCCTGGCGGGGCGTTTAACTTGCCCCAGGCCATTGGGCAACCCTTATTGTTGAACCATGCTCTTTCTTAGTAAGACAATTACAAAGTCAGCCTACTATCACCTCAAGACTATATCTAGAGCTAAATTGCATATGTCTCAGCAGGATTTGGAAAAACTTCTCCATGTATTTATCTTTAATAGACTCTAGGGCTGGGTACCGAATTCAAGACTTTTTAAGCACCGACCGAATTGCCTCTAAAGCATCAAGTATCGAAAAATGCCTTGTCATTCAATACCCAATTTCAGTACATAAGGAGTAAATCTCATCAGCGTCGGTGAGCCAATCAGCATGCAGCATGCTTCTACCAAGATCTAATAATGTCTATGATTGGCAGTCTAACGTTACACGTTGCAGAGGCAGGCTCACGTAGTAGGAGCTGAAAAATAAAAAGATTTGTGCCGTAACGTGTAATGTTGTAATTTATTTTTGTTTTATAAAATTGGTAACAAAAAAAGTATTGTTTAGGAACCGTGTCAAAGTCACAGTATTGGTATCGCTACCGGTATCGAATATTTTGTAACGATACCCAGCCCTAGTAGAATCAACTACTGTAATGTGTCTTTACAGGTCTGCTTAAAAAATCAATTAGACAGCTGCATCTGATTCAGAACACTGCTACTCAAGTCACTATGACCAGGAAAGTGGATCACATCCCTCCAGTTCTGAGGTATTTTACACTGGCTTCCTGTCCCTCAAAGAATTGATTTCAAATTACTACTATTGGTTTAAAAACCACTGACCGGTTTATGGCCAAAGTACATTTCTGATCTGCTGCTAGATTATGACCTCCAGGTGGTCTGGGACAGCTCTGCTCTCTGTCCCCCGAGTCAGAACTAAACACGGAGAAGCAGCGTTCAGCTGTTATGCACCACATATCTGGAATAAACTCCCAGAAAACTGCAGGTGTGCTGCTACTCTCGGTTCTTTTAAATCAAAGCTGAGAACTTTTCTTTTTCGTTTAGTAAGGCTAGTGTTAGTGTGTTAAAAGAATGTTCTGCCTCATTATTTGGGACAGGCTGTGGCTGATGAGGAATGGATGCTAAATTTGCTAAGTTTGCATTTAAATGCTTCTTCTTACTTAGCGGATTCACCATTCTTTTTCTGTTACCTATTACAAGATTAAATTGAGGAAGAATTTAATACACAAGGCCCGGGCTTGTCCTGGAAAGAGTCATGAGTGGCACTATGCGTGCAGCCTTGACCCGGCACATATCAGTTAAAGCTTGCTGCATTTTGTACACAAGCATCCTTATCAGTCTGGGGAGAAGGAGTTAGCTGCCATCCTAGCAGAGGTGCCTGGCATTTTACTTTTGGCCGGGGGGCAAATGATGGGGAGTAAGGAAGGGGGGTAAATTTGGTTCCAGCATCTACCAGCTGCTTCATCTCGTCAGTGAACTCCAACATGGGGCAGGGGGAAAGAGGGGAAAGGGTGAGTGGAGAGAGCAATGGCATGGGAGGGGTATCAGGGTTGGTGAGGGGGTTTGAGGGGTGTTGGATGGGTGAAGAGGGGGGTTTGAGATTTCTCGTCTCTGCTCTGTGGTCGAGGGAGCAGATGTGTGGGGCAGAAAGTAAAGTAGGTTAGAGGTGAACAGCTTTACTCCTGGCCATGTGTTCAGTGCCAACAGTCTGCTGAATCTCTCAACTCCTCTTCTGACTGGCAGTACAGGGCCACTGATAAACACCTCTGCGTTTAGGGATCTGACTGTGTTCAGCAGATCCATCAAGTCCAGTTTCAGCAATTCAGACTGTTGCTTTACAACATCATGTGACCCTATAAGCAGTATAATGTTCTTCACAGATGGGTGTGCTGCCACGATATCTTTGGGCCAAGTCAGACACCATGTCTTTAGGATGTCTTTTTACATCTCCCACAATCAGAGTTTCAGGCCCAGTCATTAGCTTTCCCTGTAGCTTTTTACTTTTTGAATTGCTCTGCTGAGTCCTTACCCTGCTGTATGACAATGAGACACAATCCAGGTCATCAGATGGAGGTCCAGGGTCCTGCAGCAGTGGAGCAAATCTGTTATCCAGTTGCACACTCGGTTGTTGGGGAGGCATTTTGTTGCTAATTCTCCCTTTTTCTGCTGTCCACGGTTGTGTCCTACTAAGTACAGGGGTTGAAGAGGCGCTTACCATGTTTCCAGTCACTGTAGGACAGGCTTCAGCTATTGGTAGGCCACGCTCACACAGAAAAATGGCCTACTATGTCGCATTTGTGTGTATATGTGTATGTGTGTGCGTGTATGCTGCTCTCTCAGCCTCTTTACCCCTCACCCTCCTGTCCACATTTTCTCCTATATACCTGAATAGTTAATATGGGTAAAGGCTTTGTTATCCACCTGAATATTAGGAGCTTGCCACATAAAATGTATCTTTTAAGGGCCTGGCTTGTCTATAATAAACCTAGTGTTATCATACTGTCTGAGACCTGGTTGAATAATAACATATCAGATGAGGAAATCAAACTTGATGGTTATGTTTTGTATAGAGCTGATAGGGGTGCTCGTGGAGGAGGGGTATCCACTTATGTCTCTTCAAATGTATTACAATCCAACCACCTTCTACTGAATAAGAAAAAGTCATATAGCATACTGTAATTTACGAATATTGTATCGCTCTATTAACTGTTTCACTCAAGTGATTAGGTTAAGAATTGTGTCACAGTTAATATTTCCTATATTAGACTATGCAGATGTTGTTTATCAAAACACATCAGAATCAAATCTTAAACCATTAAATGTTGCTTTCAATAATATATGCAGATTTGTGCTGAGATGTCCTTTTACTACTCACCACTGTTTAATGTATGACTCACTGAACTTATTATCACTAAAAGCCAGAAGACAGTGTTACTGGTACCAGGTTATTTTTAAATGTGTGTACTCTGATTATCCTCCTTACCTGAAGGAATATTTAATTCCATACAGACCCAGCTATAGACTGAGACATATCCCTTCTTCACTGTGCCAAACGTCTATAAAGAGAGTGGTAGACGTACAGTTGTGTTCAAAATAATAGCAGTCCAACATCACTAACCTCATAAATCAAATTTTTTATTAGGAGTGATATTTCCACATGGCAAATAATTTACTAGTAAGTGTTGTAGAGTCATAGAAAACCAACAGACCCAACAGTCATGACATGCATGCTGCTCATTCTGTGTAATTGAATCTGTAATTGAAAATGGCATGTTCAAAATAATAGCAGTGTTGTGTTCAATTAGTGAAGTGATTGATTCTGTGAAGAAACAGGTGTCAGTTATGGCCCATATTTGAGGAAGGAAGGAAGCAAATGTTGTGCATGCTGGTTATAGTGCATTTCACACTGAAATACTCAGCAAAATGGGTTGTTCCAGAAATTGCTCTGAAGAACAGCGGACTTTGATTAAAAAGTTGATTGGAGAGGGGAAAACATTGTACAAGTGCAGAAAATTATAGGCTGCTCAGCCAAAATGATTTCAAATGCCTTGAAATGGCATCCAAAGCCTGAACGATGTGGGAAAAAACGGTCAACTACCATTCGAATAGATCGAAGAATAGCCAAAATGGCAAAGGCTCAACCAATGATCAGCTCCAGGAAAATCAAAGAAGTCTTAAAGTTACCTGTGAGTACTGTTATGATCAGAAGGAGGCAATGTGAAGCAAAGCTATCAGCCAGAAGTCCCCGCAAAGTCCCATTGCTGGAAAAAAAAAAATTTACTGAATAGGTTGAAATTTACCAAAGAGAGAGAAATGGTGCAACATTCTGTGGACTGATGAGAGCAAAATTGTTCTTTTTGGGTCTAGGGGCCGCAGACACAGTAGATTTTGGGCCATAGTACACTGTGAAAACAGTAAAGCATGGTGGTGCAAAAATCATGTTATGGGGATGTTTCCCATACTGTGGTGGTGGGCCTATTTATCGCATACCAGGGATCATGGATCAGTTTCAATACATCAAAATACTTGAAGAGGTCATGTTGCCTTATGCTGAAGAGGAAATGCCTTTGAAATGGGTCTTTCAACAAGACAATGACCCAAAACACACCAGTAAGCGAGCAAAGTCTTGGTTCCAGATGAACAAAATTGATGTTATGGAGTGGCCAGCCCAATCCCCAGACCTCAATCCCATAGAAAACTTCTGGGGTGACATCAAAAATGTTGTTTCTGAGGCAAAACCCAGTAATGCAGACTAATTGTGGAATGTAGTTAAATTTTGAAACTGCCGCTGAAAACGGGCGAATCTCAACAAAGCTGGAAGTTGACGTAAGCATCCCAAATCCTAGTCTTTGTCACCCCCAACATTTACATAGGCTACACCACTGACCTGAGGTCAGCTTAGTCTTCTGAATCTAGCTAGGTCATGCAGATCTCCAGAGGTCCACTATTTAATTACTAAATTCACTTCTGAGACTTTTTTATGCGAGAAATCAACTATGTACAGGGCAAATATGGGCCGTTTTACGAAAAATGATGGCTAATTGCAAATTTTGTCCGACTGTGTGTCGCAGTTCAGCAGGAGCTCAGCAGGCTACGTGAAGTGGCCGGTGCTGCCTCGCCGCCCGGCGTGTCCTACTCCATAGAGTCGCTGTGAGCTATCTGGATCTCCGTCACGAAGGGAAGCCAGCGGCGCTCCATACCCACGCAAAGTCACCGGTTCTGGGTTACTGGACTAAAAAATGCAGAGGCCCTGATGGAGCTCCAGGGCCTGCAGCTAGCCGCGATCTTTACCCATAGGATTGAAGGGACAGTAGCAGCTAACGAAATCCCTAATTTTCACAAAAATGCATTAAATTGAAATCGGACACCATAGTTAGCTTTATAAGACCTTGGGGTATATGTTATATAAGTGGCGTGACGAAATTTAAACTAAATATACTCTAGTTATGCCGGCAGCTGGCATCCAGCTCCGCGAAGCTCCGCGAAGCTCCGCGAAGCTCCGCGAAGCGCCGCGAAGACCCGAGCCCCAGTAGTCCAGTAGCCAAGAAAACGGTGACTTTCACTGGGTATGGAGGTTGCCGTTTTCTCGTCAGACTGTGTGGAGCTCCTAAAGTCCGACACGTCTTACCAAATTTGCAATTATCAATCTTTGGAGGGAGTTGAAAGTCCATGTTGCCCAGTGACAGCCCCAAAACATCACTGCTCTAGGGTAGATCTGCATGGAGGAATGGACCAAAATACCAACAACAGTGTGTGAAAACCTTGTGAAGACTTACAGAAAACGTTTGACCTCTGTCATTGCTAACAAAGGGTATATAACAAAGTATTGAGATGAACTTTTGTTATTGACCAAATACTTATTTTCCACCATAATTTGCAAATAAATTCATTAAAAATCCTACAATGTGATTTTTCTGGATTTTTTTTATTTTTTTTTATTTGTCATTTTGTCTCTCATAGTTGAAGTGTACCTATGATGAAAATTACAGGCCTCTCATCTTTTTAAGTGGGAGAACTTGCACAATTGGTGGCTGACTAAATACTTTTTTGCCCCACTGTATATTCCTCAGATCATTTAAATGTCAACACAGTTTGGCTACTACACTGTCTTTAATCTGAGGTAGAAAAGACAAGACAACAGATAGTGAATGGCTCCCTCAAGTGGACAGCATTGGGTAATGGATTTAACGTTCAGTGTGATTTTGAAAATGAAACACTTTACATAGGCGTATATGTAGATGTAGGCCTATATAAAATAGATCAGTTTGTTTCGTTTTCCAGAATAAGATCGAGGAGAAGGCATCCATATGTCTGACTGAATATCCTTATTTTGGCCACTCAAAGGCAACTCTTACTGTAGGTAAGTGTTAGACTTCCTTCACTGGTATGTGAATGATTAAATAAAAAAAATTAAATTTTTTTTTAAAAAAGGACAAAGATTGGGCTGATCAATAAAAAAGAAAAAACAACAATAAAGAAAAAACACACAAAAAAAAAAACACCTCACCAACATAATGGCAGAGCCAGAGTAAAACTCTAGATCTCTAGAACTCTAGACTCTAAATCGATCAGAATCACAACTTCATCATGTTCATCTACTCTTTTTGCTTCTCGTGCTTCTCTTTCAGACCCACAGGGCCAAACATTTCTCTCCAGGCTTTCGACAAAAACGTCCCCGTGAACACGTATCAATAGATTAAAAATAACGTGACATTTACACAAATAAATGACCACACAGCAGCGCGCTACCATTATGATTACCTGAAGCTGCATAGACCACGGAAGCCACCCTGTTCATCTCTATTTTTACAGAGAAGCGATGCACGAGTCCCGTGTATTTAAAGCATGATTTATGCTTCTGTGTTAAATCTACGCTGTGGCTACATATGTAGTAGGGGTGGTACGGTTCACAAAATCCACGGTTCGGTTCGTATCACGGTTTTAGGGTCACGGTTTTCGGTTCTGTACGGTTCTTGTTATTTTTTCTTTTAATCTTTAACACTCCAGAAATATACTTCAGCATATGATATATAGCTAAAATTAGCATATTGAATGCATGTTGCACAATACATGCATACAGTGGGAGTTCTATCTATTGTTTTATTTCTGCTGTCATCATAGGTAACATGAAATTCAAAATGTTTCTACACACCAGACTATATACGACGCTGGAGCATCTTCCAACTCCGGGGAGCCTTCCTTCACTTTTCGGTGAACTATTTTCGTAAAATACGAGATCGTATTCAGAACGAGACGCCATTAGAGTCTGTTTTGAAATTCGGGAGCAGCAAGAACCACGTGACGCGTTCGTCCAATCAGCTGCCATGTGTTGCGTTCATGTTGCTCATCCCCCTCGTCGTTTCCAGTAAGTGTTTTAACATAGGTGTCGAAAGTGGGCACTATGGCAGTAAGTGGTTAGTGCACATTAACAGTGGACTGACGAACCGTGCGACACACACACGCTCCGAACCGAGACATGCAAACCAAGCGGTTCGGATGTTTTTTCATGAATCGTACCACCCCTAGTATGTAGGTATGTAGAGAAACGGACCCTATGCAGGACCCTACGCCATAACCTGATGTGCACCTCTCGAAAAAGCCAGAACCCTAGACTGTAAACGTCACGTTAAGCTTGATTTATGGTTGTGCGGAGGCTTCACGCAGAGCTTTCGCTGTAGTCTATGTAAGTGGCCTGAAGTTTATACTTGTGCGTTGGTGTGTGCGTCGATTTCTGTAAGAGAATGGCAGGGCCGGCATGTGTGTGTGCGTGGGAAGTGTGTGGTAGAGAGAGTGAGAGAGTGACGGCGATTAGCTTCAGAAAGAAACTGACTCTAGAGTCTTAGTAAGAGACAAGTTTCTCCCCTATGCTTTCTGACCACGGTGGGAAATCTGTAGCTGGAAAATTAACCCTCTTCTTGATTTAATGTTCTTTATGGAGAAGGAGAACCAGGAAATAAGTAGGGGGAAATGCAACGCTACCAAGCCACAGCGGAGCGACGTGTTATGTTACGCAGAAGTATAAATCAAGCTTAAACGTCACGTTAGCGTCACAGGAACAAACAAAATGTAGCAATATTATTGCGTAGCTAAACTTTGTGTTACCTACATTTAAAATTACAATGACCTGGCGACGCAGATGGTGTTGACAATGTGTGAGAACTCAACCGTTTTAGTTAAGTTAAAGTCCAGAAGTATTAGCAACAAATGTATTTAAAGGTCCAGTGTGTGACGTGTTTAGTTGTTCATTATCAAAATCTGTATTGCCCGTTCACAAACTTGTCCTTTTTCATGAATATTTACCACCACCATCAATTCCAAGTATTCCTTTTGGCTTGAAATTTTACATTTGCATTCGCATCAACTGGGGTAGACCCTCCATATTCATGCGCCATCTTGAAATACGTTAGCCGGTAAGAGACATACAGGACATATTGCTCCGCCTTTCGCGTTTTCGCTGTCACATGATAAACTCACAGGTGCTGCTAATGCTGCTAATGGGTATCGTAGCTTTAAAGAAGGAAACATGGAGGACCACATGTATTCAAAATCCAAATTTCAGGAACAGGAGTCTTCTTCTTCGCCCAGAAAAAGAAAAAAGATATTGAAAAGAGCAAGAGAGCGGCTTTTTGAAGCGTGAAGGCTACTGTAGCTGTAATACTAAATACGTACTTTGAACTGTGTGGCGCGAGAGAGTTGATTGCGATATATGATCTCAACGCTAGATGGGAAATTCCTACACATTGGACCATTAAAGTCTCAAAAGTAAAAGTACATATTATGCAGAATGATCCCTGTCCTCGTTATATTATTTTACCATTGGATTAATATTATTAATGCATTACCATTTAGTTGTAAACATATATAAAATGTAATATATTCCAACATTAATTTCTATCATTTTCATTTTCTCTGGATGAAGAGGTTGACACGTTGCCAAAAGATGTGATTGAGGACATACAGAAAAGAGGAAACCTTGGTTCAAGTCTCTGCTGTCGAGGATATGGACCACAAAGTGCAGTTTGGTGCAACCAGCCAGGCTAACATTCAGCTGGAAGAGGAACTTCTGGAGAAGAGGAAGGCTTCTCTTAAGGTCTTTTTCTCAGAGGAACTGGAAGAGAGACTCGTGGAGGAGAGGGAGGCTTCGCCACGAGTCTCTCTTGAGGAGATGGCCACCATGGTAAGCCTAGCAGATGGGGACACATCTTCGGTCAAACTGGAGACCAATGGGGCTGTGCACTTTGATGATGAGCTGGAAGTACTGCAGCATGAGGAAGTAATGGTTTATGAGACACATGACCTCCTGGTTCAGGACTGTGATGATGATAAGAAGAAGAAGAAGAAGAAGAAGAAGAAGAAGAAGAAGAAGAAGAAGAAGAAGAAGAAGAAGAAGAAGGGATTGCGTGCCTTTTTCTGTAGATTCCGGAAGATGATGACATGTTGCTTTCGTGTTTCCATCAAGCAATAAATCACAGCACTCCCTCTGCAATAATGTTGTTAAATATATTCAATAAAAACTATTAATTTTAAGCAATTAACCATTCTCTCTGTAGTTATTGTTTATGTACTGTTTTTGCATTGGTGTCAATTTTGAGTAATAATCCATTCAACATGCCTCATGAATGCACATAAGTTAAATGTTACACAAATGGACATCGGTGTCCAAACAAATTCCCTAATTTTCAACATGAATTCCAAAAACCTAAATATACATGAGACATATATACAGTTGGTTTGATTCAGGTAGCATCTTTTAAAATAATTTCTTACAACTTGTCAGTCAGCATTTCTTTCCCTTGCTTACATACAGTATATGCAACTAAAAATTCAGCGGACTGCACTGGACAGGATATATATTTATGGTTAATATTTTTAACATTTTAGCTTTGTATTTTAGTCACCTAACCACTTATCTGGTTCGAATGGCCACAAGGTTTGGATTATATAAGACTTCCTACTGTTTGTGCGTGTGTCCGGGTAGGTTCACAGGTTGGGATCTTCTATCACAGTTTGGAGTCAACAATTTTCTTTGCCATATATCGACTTAAAAGATGATGATGTTGATATGTCAATATGTGTCAATGTGTTTACAACTTGTTTTAAAAAACTGATTAATGCAGCTTTAAACATCATAACGGCCTAAATATAGCATTGAATATAAACTACTGTGACCTTTATTGAATGCAACAACATTGCTAATTGTAGCCTAGTCACAGTGTAGTTGACATTTTGTAAGTCCTACAGTAGTATTATATCAGTTGAAACTATAAACACTGAATCCTAAGATATTTTCACTTATAAATGTCTTTCAGCCAGATGTTATCATTATCATAATATAAATTAATTTTTAATTTTTCCATTTTATGATATACTTCTACTCAGGGAAATATATATATATATATATATATATATATTATTACATCGGCAGTCATTTTGTAGATTAGGATTTTACATACAAAACCTGTGATGACCTTCTAAAATATGATGTCTTGTGTATATGAAGTAGTTAAAATCAGGTCACATGACCTGCCACAAAATAAGAATACTGCTCACATGTTACTGCATAATATTATAACACGGACAGAAGTATTTTAGATATTTATTATTTATATATATATATATATATATGTATTTTATTGATAATACTTCTGTCCTTTTAACCAAGATAAATTAAGATTTTGAATGCAGGACTTTTACTTGTAATTGAGTTGTATTAATATAATGAATATAGGATCTGAATACTTAACACACGCTTAATAACAACGTCAGACAGTTGTGAAAATTGTCAGAAATGATAAGGGACCCTTTCTACCTGGCATACAGGTACACTGAATCCTGCACTATTCAGTTTTACCAGTAGCATTTTGATGGTTGGACACTGGTGCATTATTGAAGCTTTTGTGTGGATGCTGTATTGTTTCACTGGGCGGTCTCTTGATTGTCAGTGGGAGGCCGGTGGTAGGGGGAGGGGGGGGGCTTGAATGGTGTGTGTGTGTGTGTGTGTGTGTGTGTGTGTGTGTGTGTGTGTGTGTGTGTGTGTGTGTGTGTGTGTGTGTGCTGACATGGACCTTCTGTGATGACATTCAGTTGGATGACTGGTGTGGCAGGGAGGACAGAGAGAGGGGAGCGAAAGAGAAAAGAAACAGAAAAAAAAGAAACCGTAAGAGCAACAAAGATAGTTGAAGGGAGGATATATTAAACAGACAAGTCAAGGAAAGAGAAAGTGAAAATCGTAGACAAGGTGAGTTGTGTGGACAAAGGATGTACAGAGACAGTTTGACCGAGTGAAATGGAATCGAAGAGACTGAGACAAACTTGGGATTATCAGTAACGGATCACTAGAAGTGGAGTTTCTCCAGCATGGACTAGTCTGGGAGTCTGAACACATACATACACACGCGCACGCACCCAAGTACGTACGCACACACGCACACACACACACACACACACACACACACACACACACACACACACACACACACACACACACACACACACACACACACACATTTGGTTTCCTGTTGTGAGCCATCTTGGCAGTGGACAGGTGACAGTATGCAGGAGTCTCCAGGTGCCATGGGTGTAGATGGCAGCTACGCCAGTAATGTTCCAGCCTTTCTCACCAAGCTGTGGACCCTGGTGGAGGATCCAGATACCAACCACCTCATTTGCTGGAGCGCTGTGAGTCAGTCCTCAAAACTTACTAACTTACTGTACATGATACTGTAGAAACTCTGTGAGGAATGTAATTTTCACTTTACAAAAAAAAAACATTATAACGTAACTCTTAACCATCAACGTCTTTGTAAACACACTTTTGTGTCCATCATCTGCCTTCTGTTCTCTCATAAGCAACAGCACATTTAGATCAAATGATCAGCAAGTGTTAGCTACTGTATCACACAAGGCATATAATAAGTTGTGACTAGGCACCAAAATGCCGTTTTCATGTGACATGAGTACAACATCTTTAATGAAAATTATACACATTATTACCAGGGCTCGTTTCAGCAACAACAAGCCAACAACAAACTTTTTAGGGATAATAAACTTGAACAAAAAAACTATGCATTTACCGTTAAGCCTAGCTAACGTTACTTGTTTAACCTTGCTAACAAAACTGCTAAAACTGCTACTAAAACGTTACTTCCATACCTGTTCAGCTTGCTAACTAGCTGCATTTAACTTGACCCTAGCTAATGACTACTTGTTTAACCGGTGCCATGTCATTTCTCTAACGCTCCATTTTTCTGACCTCTCAATAACCCGAAAAATTCCCTTTGGTCCTACAGCCCACTAGTCCGACGTCCACCAGCGATATTACGAATCCCACTATGGCCACGCCAAGACCCACCCTTCAATAGCATTTATTGGCCAGGCGTCCATGCTTACGCAAGGTAATGTAACCCCATTTGTACAGGTCCTATCACCTGACCAGTCAGTTATCCTAATCTTAACCACTCTAGGTCAAATGCCTAACCCCAATCAATCGAGCTGCTTCGTAGGGCGGGTTTTGGCGTGGCCATAGTGGGATTGGTAATTTCGCCACCAGCGGGATGTCGGACTAGTGGGCTGTAGGACCAAAGGGAATTTTTCGGGTTATTGAGAGGTCGGAACAATGGAGCGTCGGAGAAATGGGCAGTCCCCGTTTAACCTTGCTAACGAAACTGCTACTTCCTTAGCTGTTCAGTTTGCTAACTAGCTGCATTTACCATTGAGCCTAGCTAATAGATACTTGTTTAACCTTGCTAACAAAACTGTTACTTCCATACCTGTTTAGCTTGCTAACAAGTCACTTGTTTAGCATGCTAACTCAAGAAGCAGAATAGCCCCAGAGAAAAAGAAAAGCTGTACCCACGGGTTTAATTTGTATTTTATAATATTCTAATATGAATATAGTTTATCATATAAACAATATAAATCACAAAAGCCAGTTGATAAAGCTAATGTTTGCTGGCCTGTGCTTTTAGGGCAGCTTGTTTTAAAGTTGCACTGCCCTGATGGTAAACTCCTGGTAAGTTGTGGTCTAGTAGAGGGAGGAAGCCTACAACAGTGGTGGAAGAAGTACTCAGATCATTTACTTAAGTAAAAATACCAATGCAGAAGAAAGTAAAAGTGCAGAAGTATCATCAGCTTAATATACATAAAGTATTACAAGTAAACCCCTGTGAATAATAGGTCATTATAGAGGTAGTTTGCATTAATGTGTACTGATGTAGCTGGACAAGTTGGAACTAATGTAATGACCTTATGTTCGGTAGTTTAGTCCAGTGGTCCAACCTTGGGTTCGGGCCCATTTAAAGGGTGACAAAATAAATCTGGGACTAGGAAATAAGAAACGTTTGTTTTGTTTTTTATGAAATATTGGATCATTTTACCTCTTTAGGCCTACAAGTATTTAAATAAAACCATTTGAGAAGTTTAGAGGGGAAATCACTCTTTGGCAGAACTGCTGGCACCTTGTAGACACCTGAAATGTGAGAGAGGTGATGAGGTCAAATGAATTAACAGATTCACACTACCACTTTACAGCAATCTTGTATTTATGAAAAGTTCCTAAGTTTTTATAAATGATTATATCATTGGTTGGTTAACCATTTATTATTGACATTTTACAGTATTCTACAGTAATAAGCCATCATAATACCTACATAAAAATCCCACTTTTTGTGTTTGTCAGGTTGTGAGTCTGCATTTACTATAAGCGTGGGAACTGTTTAATTGGTTTGTATCCTCTGCAAAAGTAGTGTGCTTTATTTGGTGTTAAAATGGCATTGTGATAACCACACTTACATTCTGCTATCAATTCAATTCAGTATATTTAAGAAGGGGACAGTGCAGATGAATAAAACACATAATTATACTTGGGTTAAAAATGCCAGAATTAGCAAAAAGGCTATTTTTCATCTGTGGTCCTCTGACCTCAATGTTAAAAAGCCTTTTTAACATTAACAAAGAAAATAGACAACACAAGCAGAGCAGAACAAGACACAGCACAAAGAAAAAATATTACCAACCAACCAACAAAGCACAAAGCAGCACAACATCAACATTAGCGTTTCACTTTTGACCTTTGACCCAGAGTGAGCAGCTACATGTTCAATTCTGTGAAAAAAGTAGTTAATCATTGTATCCCACCTCTTGTGCAAATGGGTTTTGCTATCTCCCGATGTAAAGAATTTACAATACTTTACACAATACTGATTTTCAGAGTAAAACAGAGCTACTGCAGTTGTTTGGTAAGACTGTAACATTGGGAGAGAGAGCATGACTCATCACTCACAGTGAGACAGAGAGAGATAGAGTCTGCTTGATTGGCTGACTGAGCTGAATTTGGCTGTTGATGAATAGATCCTGTAGCCTGGGAAAACCCTGACGAACTTCCGGCAAATTTGAGATTTGGACTGCAAGTCAGTCTGGCCAAGAGCCCATTTAAGCCCATTTCCAATTTTTCCAAATCGATGCACCAATCACAACCGTTGAGGCAGGCTTTACACAAAGACGATAGCGCAGCGACGGCAAGCAGCTTTTTGTTTACATTCAACATGATGGCCACCGAAGCGCAGCAACCCGTTGATGCCGCTGTCGCTGCTACGTCACCCGGATCGTTTGGTTGAAGGACTATCCAATGCGCCCAGAGGTATTTGAGTGGTGTACGTTGGTGAAGCCCCTTTGAAAATGGGCTGTGAATGAACCTTCCCCAGACCCTCTCTCAGTTACAACTGAGAAGGGTCTGGCGTCAACCAGGCTATAGATTCTGCACTCTGGTGAAAATATAGTACCTCCTTACAAAGCTCCTTTCATCACTTAGGTAGCATTATTTCATATAGAGTATCCATCCAGTGACAGTTGGTGATGTAGAACATTATTGCTGACAAACTCAAGTTACTAGAGGTGTGACGAGACACCCAGCTCACGAAGCGAGATGAGACACGAGATTGGGTTCACGAGATCAAGGCAAGATTTTAACACTATTTTACAGAAAACTACAATGAAGAAATAAGACTGGAAAATAGTCCTTTATTCAATCGAAAGTCCAACAATGAAAACCGAGCACTGAAAGGTTTTGCCACAAACTCAGATAACTGGCTTCTCTCCTGTATACAGTTACACCGTTACTTATTCCATATGTATGGTGGAGAGATCTCTCTTCACTCAGAGAACCAAGGTTACAACATAACTAAGCGTTTTCTGGCAGTAGTTGAGACCAAATGTTTTCTACTTGAATGTGTCACTGTACAGTAGACAGAGAGAAATAAAGCTTATTTTACTATTGTTTCACATTGATTGTGTTCTGAAGCACAAATAAATTGCCATCAAACACTCAACAGATGATTTTTGTGAAGACAGATGCTCTTTTCTCCTCCTCTGCATTTTATTAATTGCAGCAGTAAACAAGGAAGTAGGCTACTCTAGTATCAATTTATGACCATTATAGGACGAACAGAGAATATTACTCTTTGTTTTTTTTTTCATTCAAAGTAAAGTTAGGTTTTGCTGTTCGCTTACCGACTCATTTTAATAGAGAAAGAGAGTGGTCTGCGCGAGACAGCGCCACAGTAAACTGCACGCTGCGGACACGTGTGTGTCTCGGCCAAGAGAGAGGGAGAGGGAGAGAGAGACAGAGAGAGAGAGAGAGAGAGAGATAGAGAGAGAGAGAGGGAGAGAGAGAGAGAGAGAGAGAGAGAGAGAGGGAGAGAGAGAGAAAGGGAGAGAGAGAGAGGGAGAGCGGCGGTACTCTAACGTTCTAACGCTGGGTTTTACAGGCATCTTTTTTCTTCCGTTATCGCTCTGCAAAAGTAAACTCGGAGTCAACTTTGGAGAACTTGTGTACTGATATCGCAAGACATATTTTACCTTGACAAGAAATCTTGTTACGTTTAAAGGAACACGCCGACTTATTGGGACTTCAGCTTATTCACCGTATCCCCCAGAGTTAGATAAGTCCATACATACCCTTCTCATCTCCGTGCGTGTCGTAACTCTGTCTGACGCAGTGATTAGCGCAACACCTGAAAAGCACCGCTGTTACTCTCTGCTCCTCACCACGGGGCTTCTCAGGTGCTGCGAGCAAAATCACTCCGCCCAAGTAGCAGAAGTTGCAGTGCTTCGCCTTCTGAGAATATAGTTCCCAGTTTGCATACGGTTATAAGATGGTTGTGTCTCATGTGACTTTGTTATTTGTACACGCTGTGACTATACAAATTACAACATGTAAATAGGAAACTGTTGCCGGTATTTTGTCACTTATTGGGAGCAGTAGGCTAGATGAAGCCAGTTACCTCCAGGATCTGGGCTAAGCTAGGCTAGCGGTGGGTGCGTCAGACAGTTATGAGTTATGACACGCACGAGATGAGAAGGGTATGTATGGACTTATCTGATACGGTGAATAAGCTAAAGTCCCAATAAGTCGGCATGTTCCTTTAATCGTGGGGACGAGATCTCATCTCATCTCTACAAGTTACATATTTCTGTTTCAGTTTTAAAGGACATAAAAACAAAAATGTTATAATTTTGTTCTCATACCAGTAAATAATCAGTGAGATTTGTATGTCGCTGTACACTTAGTGTTGATGAACAAATGAAATTGCTGCAAAAGTGCTCTTTAGAATCCAAAAATGGTAAAAATGACCATGAAATGACATGGCATAATAATCTGTAATCTGTAATCTGCACAAAATAAAGTCTTCTGAAGCTAAACTTTTCTGCTTAAGGTTTAAAAATCCAACATTTCATTGTATATTTTTAGCACAATAGCATCAAAGTTATGACTCTAATCCCCTTTTTTGGTTATCAGTCTTATGTCATATTTGGAATATATTTACATGAAATACAGAGTAACCTGTTAATTTGATTAGTTAGCCTGGGAGCCAGACAAATCTCCAAGCTCATGTTTCATTTGCTCAAGCAGATACATCTGGCCCCCTCTCGTTCAGACAGATTTCCAGCCAAAGAGAGCCTGGGCGGGCCAATCACAACTGTTTATCTCATGTGGGGCGGGTTTAAGAGAATGACCGTCAGTGGAGCGCCATGCTTGAATGTAATTACCCGAACGTAGTTACTGGATGTAACAGGCAACCTCCGTCCAATGCAACGCACCAAGCTCACAAAACTCTGATCAAACCATAGACTGTAAAAATAATGAAAGTAGCAGCAGTGACGTCACCCATTGGTTTGTGGACTACCGTTTTTAAGCCTCGAGTTTGGCAATTTAGCTGTTGCACTCTTGGTTTTTTGAAACCGGACGTGGTGATTTTTGACAAGAGGGTGGAGCTGGGGAGGATGACACGGCCATGCCAGTGTTTATGGTTGCATTGGCTCTGCGCTAAGCTAAACGCTAAAGAGGGAAAATTATTTTTCAACCCTTCTGAAGCAAGTCAAAATGTTCCAATTAAAGCGTAACTCTCGCCAAAATGCAACCTAGGGTCTTTTTGTGAATGTACCCGAGTCAAACTTTCGTTTAAAAGCATATTTAGGACGGAAGCGTCACTTTTAAGATTTACAGTATTCTCGTTTTTCGGTCAAATGTCCTTTTGAATGGGAGTCCTAGGGGCACTTTTATGCTAGCCTCAAAATAGCTATTCTTAAAACACTGATAAGGCTCAACACAACATGAGACTTTGCTCGAAGTATCGCCAGGGGCTCTACACATGAACGCAAGCATTGAGAACATTGTTTGTGTACCCAGAGTTTACTAAAAAGAAGGGTTTTGAACAACTCACGTTAGCAGTTGTTGTTTACGCTATCCGCCATTTTCCCAGTCCAAAATAGGCGATCTCTGAATGCGAATGAACGGACTCCATAGGAGGAAATGTCATTCTTATATGAGGCTCCTTTTTCAACTACAAGGTCAATATTGTGTTTCACTAACGACAAAACATCAAATTATCCGTGCATCTATATGGAACTAAGCTTTTGGAGCTTTCCATCTTTACTCTCCTCCCTCGACTATTTTTGACTGGCTCGATAGATGGCGACCGGAAGACCAACAGCTACAGTGAGTTGTTCAAAACCTTTCTTTTTAGTAAACTCTGTGTACACGAACAATGTTGTCAATGCTGGAGTTCATGTGTAGAGCCCCTGGTGATACTTCAAGCAAAGTTTCATGTTGTGTCGAGCCTTCTTAGTGTTTTAAAAATAGCTATTTTGAGGCTAGCATAAAAGTACTCCCATTCAAAAGGCCATTTGACCGAAAAACGAGAATATGGTAAATCTTAAAAGTGACGCTTCCATCCTAAACATGCTTTTAAACGAAAGTTTGACTCGGGTACATTCACAAAAAGACCCTAGGTTGCATTTTGGTGAGAGTTACGCTTTAACTTTGATGTGAAAACATACAGTGAGAGGGTCAAAGTTTGAGACGAAAACATGGAAACACCCAAAACAAGTTCATGGCTATTTTAATGTACACAATGCCATGGATGAGCATTGCTAAGCCTCTGTCCTGATTGACAGGTTGGCGTTTAGCCACACACTAAACCATGCCCTGCTTTATCATCAATTTTAAAATACATTGGACGATAATTTACAAAATGAACATCATGCTGTATTGAAGAATACTTGAAACTAGCAATTGAGACCATAAACTCATTCTCAAAATGTTGACTGAGGTAATGAATCAAGTGAGAAGTAGGGTCATTTTCCCTATAGACTTCTATAGAAAAATACTCAATTTTGTAACCATGGAGTCGATCCCTGCTGGAAATTAGACATAATGCAGATTTAAGGCACTTCTGCATTGGTTTCTTCAACTTTTCAGACCCGGAAGCTTCGTCCATTATTTTTACAGTCTATGGATCAAACTGTCTAAGTAGGCGGTGCTGATCAAATATTAATCAAGCTTCTGTTACTGCATTTCCTATTTCTTGCCTAAAATGTTTCAGAAACATATTTTAGTGTACTGTTTAGCGGTAATTTAGTTAATTTAAGTTTATGACCCTTCTGCCATTTTTTTCCTGCTTCAAAACGGACCAAGCATTGCCCCAACTTGCATGTGTCCCTCAGTGCTACATCTTGCATTTGCTAACAGTTAGCTATTTGGGACCAGTCTATTTCCAGGAGCGAAACCATTCATTCCTAAAGTTGCATTGCTAATCTCTTTCTTCATCTGTTCTTCTCATCTTCTTTTTCATTTGACTCCTTTCATTTTCGTTCAAATATAATATGGCAGTTTAACAGATAATTTCTGCAATTTTGATGATCAAGCGTGCAGTGCAAAATGGAGGAGAGGCTGGACAAATTAGGATGAAATAATTCTCCATTTTACCAGGGTCAGAAAGGTCTTCACTTAAAGTGAGGTACTGTATGTACTGTAGTACATCCTGTTTTTTATCTAGCAATAGCTCATCCCTCTATATCACAACACTAGGCAAGCCTTTATGGGACGCCTCACACTACCTTTACCTAAATCTAATGCCATAATGAAAACTGTAATGTCTAGGGCAATGTCAAATTGGAACATATTACCACTGCATTTAACACAGATTACAAGTGAGATCAGTTTTAAAAAGGGAGTAAAATTAGCATTTAGTCCAAAAGAAATCATCTTAAATGGCATATGATAGTGGGGATGTGAATGTGGATTAATGTACTGTTGTTTACCTAAGTGCAAACGTGTCCATTGGTTAAGTGTGTTAAACATTTCTTCAGAAGGAAATGTGAATGTATCAGTAGAACTATATTTTATTGATCATGTGGAATTATTATTATTATGATATATATATATATTTATATTAAATATAATATGGACGTATTAATGTAGCGTTTATTGTCTTGTTTTGTTTTATCTTTTGTGTGGACCCCAGGAAGAATAGTTGTTACTTCCATAACAACTAAAGGGGATCCTAAATAAAAATAAAAAATAAATATATGTATATATATATAGCTGTTACTGCATACAGATTTCAACTTCAAAACAACTAAACTTTGTCCCTGTGCTGTAATTTAAACAGGTCATAAACAATGATTCCTTTGATTTTTGACTTATTTTCTGAACAATACATCATTCACTGAAAGGTTTTAGCATCTCATAGAAACACAGTCACACTGAAAACAATAGGAAAGTAAAGCAATAGTAATGAGGAAAAGGTAATGAGTAACCAGACAAGTCAAGTTATGTTGATTGTAAAGTAAAATATTTCACTAGAAATGGACCTAATAGAAAAACTTTAATCCATCATTTACAACCTGCGGGGCTCTGTCTTGACTATAAATGTTCCCTCTGTCGACACTGAATGGGATATGAGCAGAGATGTTGTAAACTAACTACATTCCTGATTGCTCTCAATTTCAGTCTGGGACAAGTTTCCATGTGTTTGACCAGGGACGCTTTGCCAAGGAAGTTCTACCAAAGTACTTTAAACACAATAATATGGCGAGCTTTGTTCGACAGCTCAACATGTGTGAGTACACTCATCTTGTCTTGTTTTTCTTGTCTTCTCTTGTCTTCTCTTCTCTCAATTGCAGTATGTGTTTATACTTTGTGTATGTTTGCTCTTGTGTTTGTGGGTCTAGATGGTTTCCGTAAGGTGGTGAACATTGAGCAGAGCGGTCTGGTGAAGCCTGAGAGAGACGACACAGAGTTCCAACATCTGTACTTCCTCCAGGGACATGAACACATGCTAGAACACATAAAGAGGAAGGTATGGACACACACAGAAAAATGCACACATACACAATGGCCCAAAGGCAAACTGACCAGAAAGTCTCTTAACCCCTATGTTGTCCTCTTGGGTCAAAATTGAAAATCAACACTTTTGTTTTGTTTTTGCTATTGACACATTTTCTAACGTTTTTGTCCCTTTTTTCGGCATTTTGACACTATTTCTCACTAACATTACTAACACCAACTTATTACCACTAGTTTTTCTCTTATTTTTGGAATTCATGGTCAATAAATGTCATTTATAGGAAATGATTCCTAATTTGAAATTATGAATTATTTGGATTTATGTTGATGGATAATCACAGACGTGTGTAGTTAGGAGACTGTTTTGAAACCATTTACATTTTTTCAAATGCTATAAAATTGAATACCCAAAATTCAATGAAAGCAGTGATCAGGTACATGCAATTGTACTTGCTTTTGGGTATTTTGGTTAAAAAGAAACCCATATTTCTGATATAGAAGTTTTGACAACAGAACAAATATGACCCAAGGACAGCATGAGGGTTAAAATAATGTACACAGATTTTATGTTTGCATTGTTGAAGAAGTCTTTCATTTGGAATTGTGCAACTGAACACATTTACACTGGCATTACAAGCAATGGTGTTTGGGATTCTCCCAGTCGAATGGATAAAGGTGGCCTTTATGAATGTGGAAGTTATTCGTCTCTAAACACAACGCTTCTGTCAGACCTCCACAGTATGTGGATAGATGGTAAATAAGTGCGTAGAGTAGCTAATTAAACGCAGCAGGAATTACTTGGTAGTTTTATAATTTTAAATAATCCAACATGATGTTTTGCAATGTAATCAGGAGTAATGCATTGTCTACGAAAAGACAGAAACGTGATCTGTAAAAGTGGAATTTCGGACACAAAACGTAAGATAGTACCAAGCTAGCAGGAGCTATACAGGCTAGTGGCTCCCCATTGACCCTTTGTGGGCAGACAGCTCGGTCATTCCCTTGTCGGCAAGCTGCACTGTATGGATTTAATGGAGCTTTATCAAGGTAAAATGAATTTCATTGACCAGAGGCGTGTGAATTCTACTTTCCTTTTTTTTCTTAAATCAGTTTGTTGTTGGAGCGGACGTCTACATTTTGTTGAAATGTTAATTTGTAGATTGTAATCTTAATTCTAATGGCATTAGATGACTGTACTTTCAACATAAAACTGTCTCTACAGGATTTCCTGAATAGATTTCTTTGCAAAGGTTCTTAAAAAGTGAAATCCTTTCCATGCATTACGTTATATGCTGGTCTATAAGTAGGGTTGGGTACCTAAACACGGTGCCAATAGGGCACCGGTTCTGACGTAAACAGTAGTAAAGAGACCGAATAAGAACGAAAATTTCGGTGCCTTATTTCGGTGCCTGACTTTTTTTTTTTTTCAGAAGCATTGCTGCAGAGGATGCTACGTTACCATTAGCTAGTAGCTGGATTAAACACAATGGTTAAAATGCTGACAGCTTACGTTAAGCGGTGTAAAGTGTGACTGTATTTCCCTGTAGAGGATTCCAACACCGGGACGTAACAGTCCGCAGCTGCCGTTGTCGGAAAAACAACACACACAGCCTTGTGGTGCATTCAAAGTTATTGTAAAATACCCTTTTCCCATCTGGTGCTTGTTTTTGTCGTTGACCAGCAATTTACTGGTGAAATAAGTCATTGTAAGTTATTGTTATTACATTATTAATCAATTATTTAATTTTGACCATATGGACTTAGCAATAAACAAGCCGTTCTTTAATGTCGCCAACTGTGCTCCTTTTTTTTAAATATTTTATATTATATACATTATAAATATATTATATATATATATATATTATATATATATATATATATATATATATATATATATATATATATATATCGGTTCAGGCACCGTTTAGGCACCGGCAACGTTTTAAAAGTATCGTTTTAGCACCGGTATTGGAAAAAACCCAAACGATACCCAACCCTATCTATAAGTCAGGTGCCACCGCAGTAATGGTGGCTTGTCTAAGCTGCCGCCTAGGACCTGGATTTGTCTATAAGCCACAGTGGCATTTTGAGCTAAATGCTAATGTCAGCATGCTGACATGCAGACCTTCCTTCACAGCGCTGTGGAGGAGGGTCTGGCTAGTCCACAGCATTCCGGGATGGGAGAAAGAAGTGCTCTGGTTTATTGGCATTTCTTTAAACCAATCACAATCGTCATGGGCATCGCTAAGCGCCGGACAGAGCCAGCATGCTGCTGAAAAATAGCTTCGGAAAGGAACTTGTTTTGGTGGAACATTCAAAAGTTTTTTTAGCAGAAAACTCAGATTGGACAAATTACACCTGATACTGATGGGAAACATTCGTTTCTGCTTTTCAAAAATGTTGACTCAGTAATTCCACTAGATGAATAGTGAAAGGATTACCAAAGTTATTACAATTAGCCACAAGGGGGTTACCTTGCACGGCAGCTGGATTGCAAGATCACATGAGAATCGCAGGATCACGTATCACGCGCAAATCCATCTTGTCAGGCTTCAAGTAATGCGTCCAAACAGCAGCGGAACAAACCAAACAGCGTCCAGTGCGTGTGACGGCCGCGACTGTTCGTTCAAAACAAAAATGATAGACGTGATTTTTCATCCAATCACCTTTAAAGGTGCTCTAGGCGATGTCACACATTTTTTTAGGCTACAACATGCTTTGTCACATACAGCAAACATCTCCTCAATATCCGCTAGCTGCCTGTCCACTGAACACACTGTCGAGATATTTCACTCAAACCCACAAATGTTAGTCTCGTGATGGCGCTTGAGGAAAACTCAGGGGATCGCCATAGTCATTAGGGTTCATCCTCTGGGGACCATGACTGTCCGAACAAAATTGTTGGCAAGCCGCTCAATAGTTGTTGAGACCAAAGTGGACAGACTGCCATCCCTAGAGCTATGCTCTTAGTGTGGCTAAAAATGCCACTGAATTTCTCTGCTCACAAACAGCAGAGGGAATGTGTGGTTATATGTGCTGTATCTGAGTACGTTACCGAGTTAGGCTGTACTGTGTGTTCAGGTATCTATAGTGAAGAGTGAGGAGACCAAAGTTCGCCAGGAGGATCTCAGTAAACTGCTGTATGAAGTCCAGCTTCTCAGAACACAACAGGACAACATGGAGTGTCAGATGCAGGACATGAAACAGTGAGTATAGAGATTTTGTATCTATAGATCCTCAGGGACCCCGAAAGTTCCACCTTCAATTTCTCTTGATTGGTTGTATATTATTTGGTTAATTGCAAATACACAGGACCTGCATTATAACATTACCTTCAGGCCCTGTCTTGTAGAGGGACCTAAAGTCTAGTTTTTAGACCTGGATTATTTTGGTTAATATTTTGCATATGTTGAAAAAAATTGCTTGCCATTAAATGACATATAGGAAACCCAGGATCAGGTAGTATTCAGGATTACTGGTTGGTGTCAGGTTGTCTCAGTAAATAATAGAATCTGCCATTTATAGTCTGCAGTGTGTGTACTGTACTCTTATTTCATTATCTCACCAGTACCTGAAACAGGATGCTCTCACCAACACAGCCTTGTGTAGTTTTAATGCAGGGCTGATTTCCGCTCAATGGGAACTTGGAAGTGACATGCCCAATGCACAGAGTGCACATGTGACGGATGAGGGTCAAAAGGTGCCTTACAACACATTTCTGCCCCTGGGCCCCCTTACAGTTTAATGCGAATATGGTGTAAAGGTTATGTACATAAAAACAAAAATTCTTAGGTCAGGTCAATTTGATACATTAGTAGGGCGCAGTCGGCACAAAATATTAA
Organism: Sander vitreus; assembly: GCF_031162955.1. Taxonomy (NCBI): domain Eukaryota; kingdom Metazoa; phylum Chordata; class Actinopteri; order Perciformes; family Percidae; genus Sander; species Sander vitreus. Next base: position 30,580,125 of record NC_135862.1, read on the forward strand.
AACAGATCTCAAAAATGTATTTGATTTGACAGTTAAATTTGTCCACTGAGTCATGGCGTAACAATTTTGTAAAAATGAAAACCTTAATGGCAAAGATTCTTTATGTTTCGTGAAGAAAATACATTTGTGATGCCTTATCGTTTACAATCAACACCCCCTTTTTAATCATAATTTAGGGGGGAATATGAGAAGAGAGAGATGTTATTCCTCTTGCTAAGTTGGAACAAATCACCCAGTGGGTGAACTAACTTTTTTCTCTAGAGGCTATTGTTGCTCAAAATAGCTGCTGTGTGTCTATTGTGTGGTGGAGCTGCATTGTGCTCTGTATTGTTTGCTAATGCGAGGAGAGAATGTTCACCTGCTCACCTGACTAACACACACACCAATGACCAAATTCTTAGAAAGGATGACCAGATGTGTGCATGTGCACATGTACGGCCGTGCATGTAGGCGTGGACAATGTTCTCTCACAATATATTCCGACACAGACTTTTGTCTTTAGTATTTTGTGCACACATGATGAAAAGAAAATCTCCATTCCTAAAACAGATAGAATGTATTGAGCTGCTGCAAAAGCTGTGCAGAAAAAGAGAGAGAGAGCTCACAGCTGAGTTTTCAAGCTCTTTTTCGCCTCAATTCACTCTGAAGGTTGGACTGCACTTGCACATCCTTGAAAGTCTTGTAATACAATCCTAAAAACACAGATCTGTCCCTCCCAATATCCCATCCTGGGACTGCTCTCCAGGCATATGCTTGTGACAATACTCTTGAGTAGCTTACTAGAAAATTACGAGAGGCGATAGCAGCTGAGTATATCACCTACCATGCTACCATCACACAGTGGAAAAAGCTAAATAACTGTTAGGCTCTTCTTTACATGTCTCTACAAGATCACATGTGCACCACCTTGGGGTGAACTGTCTAGAGGTAGCAAGATACCTAAAATAGTGTATAAACACACTTGCTGTGTGTCAAATTGCGCACTTTTGTACTTACTAGGGCTGGGACAATTTGCTTTTGTCCCGATTTGATTCTTTCACGATACATTGTGTGTGTGTGTGTGTGTGTGTGTGTGTGTGTGTGTGTGTGTGTGTGTGTGTGTGTGTGTGTGTGTGTGTGTGTGAGATGAACAATAAGTCAATAAGTGATATCTTAGTCAAACACCAACATTTAAATGACATGCTAATCCCATTAACCTTTCAATTAGATTGCAGGGTTATTTGTTTTGAAGCTGTGATAGGCAATTTGTTTTTTGGCGTAGTTTGACAAAAATTCCATATTAACTTTTAAGCATATTATTCAAGTGGTGTAAGTGAAAACTAGACTTCTGCATCTCCCCTTGGCTCTGTTTTTAGGCTTTAGAAAATGTAGCCCATCAGGGGAGACTTTGCCCAATCACAGGTAATTTCAGAGAGATAGAGCATTCCTATTGGCTCTTCTGTGCATGCATATGCCCGTGCGACAGAGAGGGGAGAGGGAGAGCTGCAGGAAGAGGTCTCACTCTACTTCTCTTACTTTACTCGCCTTTTGAGGCTTTAAGGAGAGAGCTGCGTGAAATCTGCTAACTTGCCTCAAGTGATTTTCCTTGAGTCAGCATTGGTTGGGTCCGAAGACTACAAGTTTGAAAATAAAAAATAAAAATCTGAGTGTGTGGAGTAAGAAAGAAGTGATCTTACCAAACCTCTGTAGCCCACTCCTCATCTCTGCTTGATGCTAACAGCTCGAGGCTAAATTAGCCGCTACTAGCACAATACACCTGAAATTCTGACCCAACTGTTGGTGGAGTTTTACTGTGGGTAATGGAGTCGCCAGGTTTTGACATGAAAAATAAACATATCTCTAGTTCTGCTGCATCAATTTTAATACTTTAATAACACCATTATAGTAGCGCAATGCTAATTTCGTGGAGGACTCTTTAAGGGTACGGGTAAATGGGCACACTCTTCAGTGGCAGGTAAGAGGGTGCCATCTTTATTAAAAACCTCTGGACCTCTGGAATAGAGTGGCAAAGTCCCTCCCCTTACTGTGGACCACCATGGGATGTTATTTCGGAAAAAATATACGGTAGAATATATTAGTATGAACGGCAAGAGACAAATCATTTTTTGATCCCGTTGGAATTGAGCTATGAATAACACATATAATGTTTGAAAATTTAAAACCTAATTTTGCAAGTCAAAAAAGTCTCAGTTAGAAACTCTACTCACCCCAAAGTCGCATTTGTGACACCTTGTTGAAGCTACCATGCCTTTGTTTTGTACCAGGGCGAAATGTTACTCACAAGCAAAAGGTCTTGCTCGTTCTTTCCTTTCTTGGCTGCTAAAAAGACGCTGGATACAACACATTAGGTAAGATAACGTTACATGTGTTGTGTAACATAGCTAAGTTAGGTAGCTCGCAAGCAAGCTGGGCAGCAAGCAAGGTAACGTAAATTGTGTGAGACGAGATATAGAGTTCGGTTTCACACAAAAATTAAGTAGTACTACGACAAAT